>NC_066517.1:17936599-18274099 GCF_024679095.1 Eriocheir sinensis | reverse complement strand
GAACAATAGATAGAGAATGGGAGTTAGAACAGAGTCCTGCGGGGCACCGCTGTTAATAGATTTAGGGAAAGAATAGTGACCGACTGCCACGGCGGAGACAGATCGGTCTGAAAGGGCGCTGGAGATAAACATACAGAGAGAGGGACAGAATTCATAGAAGGGTAGGTTAAAAATCAGAGATTTGTTCCAGACTCTGTTAAAATATTTCGAGATATCTAAGGCAACAGCAAAAGTTTCATCAAAACGGCTAAGAGAGGAAGACCAGGAGTCAATTATATAGGAAGGCAAGAAGATCGCCAGTATAGAACGCTCCTTGCGGAATCCGCACTGGTGATCAGAAAGAAGGTCAGAAGTTGATAGATGTTTAAGAACTATCCTATTAACCTGCTAACAAGAAACATTACCGTTGTCCTTTCCCTTCGTCCATAGTAACACCCGAGACAGGCGGCGCTGTTTAATGCTAGCTCAGGGACGGACTCAGCGGCCCTCACGGGCGGCGACCACGGCTGTCGCCAAGATGATTTCTTTTAAGAAGATTCAAAGACAAAACGTAGCAAGATGAGCAAAATTTGCCAACACAGCTCAGGAGCTCGGGGAGGTTGGGGAGTAGCTCAAGGCGTCATCTGGGGATATCTGGCGTTCTTGACCCCCGGCCCATTCTTGACTGTTTTTCACCTTCCACCCGTGATCCGCCACAGCCCTCTTTCTTGCTCTTATGAGTAGATGAATCGACATTTTTTTTATTTTGTCACTCAAGGACAACACGCGTTAATTTAGTCATTATTACGAGATGTACAGTTCATGAGGAACATTTCCCTCGCTGCTTAGCGTCACTGCATGCGACGGAATTTCTTAAAACGTCCTTTTCTCGACAAAATATTGACAAATGGCATTGTTTCATTTTCTTGCCTAATGATGACGATGATGATTTCATACCGGAAAGTTCTTAGTTATCCTACAATGATGTTTTAAAATATTCTGTGGTGCAGTAGTAATTAACGCAACAGTAACCTCGTGAACTCTATATCCACCCCCACCTGGCAGGGTTACCCATAGGAAGCTCAGGAAATGGTCATCGCCATAGGCCTAAAGCCGTCATCTGGGGATCAAGAATTACCCTAGACCGAGAAAGAATTTCCCAAAGTCTACCGAAGTTCCTTCGTTTCTTGCTCTAGCGCGTCAGATTTTCAAAAATCCCCCCTAATTCTCGAGAAGAATCCTATAGGTAACCCTGCCAGGTGGATGTGGATATAGAGTTCACGAGGTTACTGATGTATTACTGCTGCACCACAGAACATTTTAAAGATAAGTAAAAACTTTCCGGTAAGAAAACATCATCGTCATCATTAGAGACAAGAAAATGAAACGATGCCATTTGTCAATAATGTTCCTCATGAACTGTACATCTCGTAATAGTGATTAAACTAACGCGTGTTGTCCTTGACGAGTGACAAAATGAGAAAGTGTTGATTCATCCAGTCATATGAGCAAAAAAGAGTGCTCTGGCGGATCACGGGTGGGAGGTGAAAAACAAGTCTCAAGAATGGGCCGGGGGTCAAGAACGCCAGATATCGCAAGATGACGCCTTAAAAAGGAGGTGCGGCCAGCAAGAAAGTGGCCGTACCGGTTCCGCCGCGGCTTGCGCGGGACCCTTGATTCTTGTCAAGAATTTTTTTTGGGGGGGATTCTTGAATATCTGACGCGCTAGATCAAGAAACGCATGAATTTCGCTAGATTTGGGGAAATTCTTGCTCGGTCTAGGGTAATTCTTGATAGCTAAATGACGGCTTAAGGCCGCACCCTAAAACCCTATTCACACATAGGCGATCTCGGGACGAAAGCCATGATGTCAGACGGTTGTGCAAGTGCAGCACACAAGGAGTATCAGGACGTCAAGTTCGGTTGCAAGACTACGAGGGGAAGTGAGCGTAGTGGCGTTTTTTGTAGCCAACGGGCTGCAAAGTTGCCAAACGACCCGCGCGTTGATGACATGTCGGGCATCATTCGTTTAGCCATCGTTCAGCATTCGCTCAAGTGAACGATTTGCCGGGCAGCTATCAGGAAGCTGCTGTGCAGCTGTCGGACAGCGGTCGGGCAGCTGTTGTAGCGGTCAATATTTTAATTTCGTGCCCGATCTTTGCACGAGTGCTGCCCGACCTATCGCGAAAGCTGCACGAATGCTGCACCATAGCTGGACGATCACTGCGAGTGCTGCACGATGCGCTGGTTAAGCTTCACTGGGACTGTGCTGTTCATTTTTTGGGCCGCTATTACAGGAAGGATACAGACTCCCGCGAGGCAATACAGGGAAGAATGACTAAAATGAGCCAAGGACTTTGTTCTGGTCGTCCCGGGCATCCGTGTGTCCAGCCTGTATGTAGCCTCTGGGCCTGACGTGGGCTGTACAGATTGCAGGAGTCGTTATTGGAATGACTATACTGTCACTATAGCTACATCCACGCTCCATAATGCCACACCCTCCCTTCCCCAGGCCACCCACACGCCTCCCCGCCCTCCCCACCCCGCAACCCAATACCGCCCAGCTCCCCCGAGGACGCTTCTGACTCGACTGACAAGATGGAGCACTCCAACAAAGCCTCGAACATCAGCTGATGAAGCAGTTTAGGAAGTGAGCCGATTACGCGCTCATTGGAGGAAGGGATGAGATGATGATGAGCTGGGGAGGTAGGGAAGGGGGAGGGGAAAAGAGAAGAGAAGGAAATTAAATAAAAAAAGACTGTGTATATATAATTATGTCTGACGGTATCCAGCGTACGTACTGAAGAGTTGTTTAAACTCAGTCGACCCCAGAATAAGTTAATCGCACGCAGTGTTCTCAAACGTTGAAGACTTGTTTCCTTGTATATCATGGTGCCCCGACCCGCCTCCTGGGCCGTGAAAAAGAAAAGGAATGGATTGCTTTGGTCATTATTTCTGTTTCTTCTGTGTCTGTCTGTATAATGTACACACACACACACACACACACACACACAGGACTCACCACTGGGAGCGGGCCGATTACACCCGGTCTTGACGGAGGCTGGGGCACTACTGCATAACAGTGTCCTGTCCGGGGCTCCTTTAAGTACGCTTTCACACAGGTGCTCCGAGCCGGCGACATTCTACCCTAAATGACACCTTTTTACCCGAGATGATTCGTTCATTTTTCTTGAGGGAGCGCGGGAAGTTGTTTGTCATGATTTTATGTTAACCAAAAAGGATCCATCCCATTCTACTTATCTTCTTGATTTATTTTTTTGTGTTGGATGTACACTCATTGATTGTCTTAGGTAGACGTATACCTCTACGTTCCCAAGTGTTTCGTTCCCAATAATCACGTTTTGTCCTGGTAACAAGAAACATTTCCGTTGTCCTTATCTTTCGTCCATGGCAACACCCGAGATAGGCGGCGCTGCTTAATGCTGGCCCAGGGCCTTCGTCCATGGCAACACCCGAGATAGGCGGCGCTGTTTAATGCTGGCCCAGGGGTGGACTCAGACACCTCAAGGGCGGCACCCACGGCTGTCGCCAAGATGACTTCTTTTAAGAAGATTCAAAAGCAACACGTGGCAAGATGAACAAAATTTGCCAACACAGCTCAGGAGCTCGGGGAGGTTGGGGAGGAGATAAGGCCGCACCTTTAGTAATGTTTTAATATATGAAAAATTCAGGTGCCTTTAGACGCCATATGAACCAGGTATGCGGAGACAGCCTTCTGTGAGTACCTCATTTAATTACTTACCTCGGGGTGGATCCAGCGGGCCGTCACGGCGGGGCCAACCCTGAGGCGGCAACTCATAACCAAGCCTCGTGGGGGAAGAGGCTTGGGAGGGGACGATAATCACCTGCGAGGAATGAGTGAGAGGACACCAATCAGGAACAACGGAAACGCGGGCCCCTGGCGTTCCCCTGGTCATCACACCCTTGGTTGAGAAGAGAAGGACCCCAAAAGAGCATAATACACAACAACTCTGACACACATAATTATACGTGATGACAGTATGACAGTGTGTGCAGAGGCATGGCCGCCCTGCATGTAACTCTTGTGCTTAGAGCTCAGAATTATTGGCCCTCAGTCTTCTGCATTCCTGATCAAGGCACTGACGGGTGTGTGCTGTGATAATTAAACTTTATTTACTGAGCTCACGGCTGCAGCCTGTTAGGCTAAAGTCTGAACCGGCCACATATTCCTGAACTGTAACCGTGTTCAGAACCCGGCCCGACTTATGTTGAGATAATAAGGGAAATACAATGTGTATAATTAGAAGAGGATTACGTGGTTAGCTTGTGAGCTACGCCCCGCGTCAGCCACGGCTCAGCAGCGAGGGGAGATGCCCATCACGCAGACGCTTCAGGAACATGCGTGCCGGCCCAGGGCAGAGTGGTCTTGGCCTGAATTTCCGCCACAACACAATTTTAATCGGAGGTCTATCTGATCAATCTTTGCTTGCCAACTTTCCTCAAACTAAAAATAGTCGTCCCGGTCCCACCGTCTCGCTAGCTCACCAATGTCACTAATACAGCAGTCAGAGGCGTACGAGCCGGAAGGGTGGGGATAGGGAGCTGGGGGGCTCAAGCCCTCCCAGATTTGGGCAGACAAAGGTTTTTCGGGCAGAGTAGCCATCGTAGCCGCCTAGCAAGACTATGGAACTGGCGGCTCGTGAGCTGAATCCAGCCCTTGAGTGATTTTTCATATGGGATATTTTACTTTTAATTTCCCTTAAGAATCGATAGGCCAAAACTGTCATTTTCTGTCTTTTTAAATATTTGTTAGTTCTTTCTATTTATAAATTAACTATAAGCTAGTGCTGACAGGCTGAGCTGAACACCCATACGTAATAATGGGCTGGCTCATAAACCGTACATACGTGTCTAGTACCGGTACACTATATTCAGCAGAGAGGCCTTTAGTGGACCTCGTAGGCTGAAAACCTCCCTCCGCAGCCCCATGGGTCAAACAAGAACTAGCTGCCCAGCACTTATCAACACAGAAAGAGAATATGCCACTGAGTAATTGAAGAAAATATGAACAAAATTATAGATGTCTGGGAAAAAAAAATGGACGTGAGAAATATTTTTTCCAACTTTTTTTGTAGGCCTTAACCTTATTATTGATTGAAAAATTGGCATTTTATTCTTCTAATGATGTTTTTATTTATCATGAAAAATGAATTATAATTTACTGCAATTTTTAAGTATTAATATTATACTTATACTTTTGTAATATATATCAGTAACAGCCTTTATGTAGTTAGTATTACATTAAAAAGAATAGCCATTATCACTACTCAGTTCAATTTGAAACTTTAGGTTTTACGTAACAAATGTATATATGGGTCAGATTTAGCAATTAACCTTGATTATCATATATTTATTTATTTACTTATAACTGCTTGAGTTACAGGAAAAATATTTTTCGGGCAGAGTTTAGCCCCCCCGATGAATAGAGTCCCGTACGCCCACACTCACTGTCAAATTGATAATAATGGTAACGAATGGATTAATGGTCGATCCTTGGCGGACACACACACACACACACACACACACACACACACACACACACACTCACAGCCTTCTTATATTATCAGCTGCAGCGAGGTTATGTTTTTTCACCGCCTTTGATTTCATTTTACTGTGTTGTTTGCTTATGGGAAGTTATTGTGCTTGAAGTCAACAGCTTCCTTTGGTTTTAAGTTTTTTTTCTCTCCACTCTCCCTCGTTGCCCATCACATCTTTACTTTTTGTCTCGTCGTTGCTGAGGACATGCCATTGGTGGTGCTGGGGGAGGGCATGGCCTTAGCGACGGAAAACTTAAAGACGAAGATGAGATGCAGCCGCAGGAGGAACGTGAGAAAATTAAAGTTACGGAAACAGTGGCGGGGGAGCCAGACGGGAGGATGGCCGTGTTAGGGCTTAATAATGTCACCAGAAATATCCAGTCTTCCAGCTACCACGCCAAATTTGGAAAATAAACATATTTTTTCTCGAAGGTCTGAGGGAAGACACGGGGTAGACTTTGCCTTCCCTTCGTCTCTCCCGCAGACCTTCGTTCCAAAAATGCTAGTGACTATAGGTACGCACCGTCCTTCCCTTCGATCTTCGTCGCAAAACCTTCGTGACTCTTGGTACAGGCCCCAGACTGTAGGCAAAATAATTCTGGGTCTACAGATTTCTACAGACTTATGGCAACCAACTCTGATTTTCAGTTCTGGTGGCAGCAGTGCTTGGCTCATGCAGACCATAACTATTCGGCCCACAGCTGCTGTGCTCGGATTTGGAACACAGGGTTATATGGAGAGCGCGTCCCTTACCCCGCCGTGGTGGGATGGGTGACGCCAGCAGCGCGGCGCGGCGGCCATGATGCTGTGCCCAGCTCATCTAAAACTCACGCCTGCACACGCCTCACTCCCGCCCACCTTCCTGACACTACCATTTAATATTAAGAAAAAACCGAAGCCACCATCGTCTTCCTGAGAAAATTCTACGTCAGAATGGCATAAATTTGAAACAAAAAATATAAAAATAGATATATGAAAGTTAAATCTATCTATCTATCTATCTTTTATCTATTCCTCTCTATCTATACTTTTTTTCTGTTTTTCCATCTCCCTCCATTAATCTGTATCTCACTTTATCTCTATATTCATCTCTCACTTTCTCTCTGTATTTATCTATTTTTCTCTCAATCTACTTCTGATTTTCTATCACTTTAATCTCTCTCTCTCTCTCTCTCTCTCTCTCTCTCTCTCTCTCTCTCTCTCTCTCACCGGTCTCATTTACCGCTACTGTGTTTCATCTTTCTAAAATTAGTCTGATTAATCTCCTGTAATTGGCCGAGGTGTTCCATTCATTACCTCACTATTCTGTTTGTCTTTCGTCTATATTTTTCTTTTCTGTTTCATCTCTCTTTTTTCCTTCCTGTCTCTCGGTGTGATTTTCTTCAATTTAATATTGTTACAAATGTGTTGTATGTGTGTGATTGCATGTGTAATGTGATGAAATCGTAGCATGATGCAATGTTAACTTAGCATGGTGCAAGAGTCGGGGGTGAGCCGTGCAACGTGTTGGGACGAGAGAGAGAGAGGGGAGCGGCGGCGGCCGGGGCAGGAGAGTAGCGAGCAAAGACTATAAAAGAAAGACAAGAAAGTTGAACGAAACTCTGTGAGCAGCTGGCGTCGGCTCGCTAGATGGCATTGGTGTAATATCGACACCCAGGACCAAGACCAAAGAGACTATATACCAAGAGATAGTGGTATGTAGTAGCCATCTATTGCAGCCCACCAAAACGTCACTTTTCAGGGACAGCACCCTATCCAGCCTTCACTTATTTTATTTCATTGTAAAATGATTTACTAATGGGGTAAAGAAAAATATATTTGTTCTTATGTTTTATTAGGTATTATCTACACTATATCAATTTGTTTTTTTAGGAAAAATATGATGTTAGGAAAAATATGATGTTGAAAGCATTTGCTAATATATATATATATATATATATATATATATATATATATATATATATATATATATATATATATATATATATATATGTGTGTGTGTGTGTGAAATACAAGCAAACCATACAACATTCTATGCATGCTAAATTACTATAATGCCTTTGCAACTGTGGTAACCCGGATGTCACACTGGTCCTGTGTCCCAGGGTAATGGGTTCCCTAACACCACAGGCTCATGGGCTAATGTTACAGAGATGAGTACCGAGGCCACATGCTGACCTTTTGCAAAATGCTCTTAGCTGAGTAAAAATATCATACTAACTGTACAAGTGCCAGATATTGGCAAGCATTGCATACTGCTTGACAAGGCAGAGAACAAAAGCTTCTAAGCATTACAACTGAAATAAACAATGGGAGACACTCAAAGCTTGTTAACTGAACATGACCCAATTTATAACAGGCAAAACCAACAATGGTGCGTTATATACAATGAAAACTGTATAAAAATGTTGCAAGGCACACCAATATAAGAGGAAAGCATCATAAAACATGCTGAAATACATGATGGAGGACATTAAGAAGGTAACACATGAGTTGTCTTAAATGGAATGCAATAACTTGGTGGTCCTGGGAGACAGCCGAGCCTGGAGGTGAAAATGGGATGTAGGACACGGTATGATCTCACAAGCTCTGACCTTGGTGTCAGGGTCATGAAGATATTAAGCTCAGTAGACACAATTATGCAGCGGAGGCACATATGATAAAAGCAAATGAGACAAAATAAGGCAACTCATAGAGTAAGAAAATAGCAGGAAAGTTATGCTGCAGTATGTGACACACCAAATTACAGGGCAGAGAGTGATATGTATTTCATAGGCTACATCAGTAAACATGTAGCATTTATTGCAGGAAGCACACATTAAAGTTGGATGTAATAAAATATATGTTTTATGCACACATTAAAGTTGGATGTAATAAAATATATGTTTTTAGCACACATTAAAGTTGGATGTAATAAAATCATTTGATATGAAACTCCTTGAACTGGCCAACCAAACAAACCACTCTCTGCCCCCCCCACCCCCCCTCAAAAAAGCATTATTTTTCACAAGGTTTATGAGGCATTAGTCAAGAATATCAACTGCCATTACATTTTGTAAATCATACCTATGTGATTATGTATATCACATAAAGCAGAAAAAAATTTGCAAGCTGTAATACAAACAAGATTACTCCTGGAAGCCACATTAATGATGCCAGACACGTGATGATAGACACTTAGTGTGATGAAATTACATGCTGTATTTCACATTATGAAACCAAGCCAAGTGTCACTGCAGGACATATTAGGTAAGGCAGACACCAAAAGCTTGCTACCTGAACAAGATTAAATATAACAGGCAAAATCCACAATAAAGCATTGCATACTGTTGGGTAGGGAAGAGAACAAATGCTTCCAAGCATTACACCTGAAATAAACAATGGCAGATATTCAAAACTTGTGAACTGAACAAGATCTGATTTATAATAGGCAAAACCAACAATGGTGCATTACATGCGATATCTGGCAGGGGATTCCTTGCATTACAATTGGAAAGTGGCAGACACCTAAAGCTTGTTAACTGAACAAGATCTGATTTATAACAGGCAAAACCAACAATGGTGCATTATGTGTGATATCTAGCAGGGAAGATAAATGATTCCTTGCATTACAACTGGAAAGTGGCAGACACCCAAAGCTTGTTAATTGAACAAGATATGATTTATAACAAGCAAGCCCAACAATGGTGCATTACTTGCAATATTTGGCAAAGTATATGGGAAAAAAAGAGTAATACTAAATAATGGCAAATCCCACGGTTTCTCTTCTTTTGACAAAGCCTGTGCTCTTTGCTGCAGGGCTGTCAGAGTCTGTTTGCTCCAGCCAACATGTACTGAAATACCCCTGAGTCATGATTGAAGTGTTGAAACTGAAGACAAGTGAAATACTGTGCTCAGAAATCTATTAGCATTTGGACTTTGATAGTATAAGGCCAGAGCAAACCTCCTCTCTTGTAACCCATATCTCCTACTAGGCTTAGATCTTGGCATCTTGCAGCATGTTGAACCTGACCTCATAAAAATCCATCCCTATTGGATCTAAAAATTGCTGGCTCTGGGCAAAAACTGCCCAGGATTTGTAACAGCCTGGGCTTTGAGCTGCCTTGCCCCCGGTGCAGACGACAGACTGTTGTTTTCACTTTTCATGTCTGAAAATACATGAAAAAATATTTAATCACAATTAATCACAATTCTAAATAATAAAATATGTGCATGTAATTGCATTATTTTCAGTGCTATAAGGACAGTGAATCTAAGCATTGACATTATGTCTGCACGCCAGCATCGATGGAAGGCTTCACTTAGATTGCCTGACAAGAGTAATATTTTCAGGAGAGATGGGGGAGAGGATACAACTGGAGACTCTTGACAGATATAATGTCAAGATCTACAAGCACCCATTTACCATATATATCTTTGATGTTCAGTCCATACTAAAACATTTGTCAATGTGTTGCCACACTAAAAATATAAAATTCCCTGTTTCTGCAATGTTAGTCATACCTAAGCCCTGCTAAACCATCCAAGTGAATCAAGAATGAGTTCTGGCGGCAGCATGAGCCAATACTAAATGGCACCACTATAAAAAAAAAGCCTGCATCATGACGGGCCTGGGCCGCCAGGCGCCTGAACGCTATAGGCAGGTGGGAAAAAAAAAATAAATAAATAAATAAAAAAGGATCACATCAGAAGAATGGACAAAGGTTTGTTAGTGGCACTTCAAGGTTATGCTACCTCTTCAAAGATTGGCCAGTGATGGTTTAAAGTGGAACAGGATAAACAAGAAACAGGTAGATATCTGTGGACACTACTGTTACTATCAAATGCCAGCCTATGGCAAAATTTGAACCTATGCTATCAAAAACATCAGACCCATATGCTGATCACTCGACTAATCATCTACACCCATAGAAACATAATAAAGAGTTTAAATATATCATTCAAAATTTCAACCTTTTTACATACTTTTTTTTTTGAGATATGAAGCCTACTGGTGTAACAGTTAAATATTGAACTCAATTTGTATGCAGAGATGTGAAGTATGTTATTAAGCTGTAATGTTTCCAACACATTAGTTGTGATTAAAGCAACACGGAATAGTAACTAAAGAGGATAAATTATCACTGAGAACAAGAGGTTCCTTACTATATTGTGATGAGCTTGATGGCCGAGTCGAGTTTCCTCCAACCCCATCAAGTTCACACCTGTTGAGAGGCAATTTTTTAATCAAAGTGAAAATTGGATGCAAATGGTCACTAAAACTAGTTATTATACTTGGTGTCACAAATTTGGGCAAAGAATTTAGGGAAGGACTCCTGGACTTGGCGTCACTGATGAGGTAAATGATCTCGTGCACTCATTGGGCTATAATATATACATTGTTATAATGTGTATTATTGTCTTGTTACTATATATTACCTACTGATAATGGAAATACATGTCAAGATTAATCATCAAATACAAGGAAAAAAGAATAATGTATGGAAAATTTGAACTTTTAATTTCATGTAACAAAAAATGTTTATAATACACAAAAAGGTTGGATACTTCAGATGTAAAGATTTTTGGATATAACATCACCCCCTTCCTCCATATTGGTTCTTTAAAGCAAGGGTTGACTACAGCTGATTATTATTTGCGGCAGGTTACACGACACTTTTTTTAGTGCAAACCATCTGGAAATCAATGATCATTATAAGGAATACTTCTCATGAGTAGCTACTAAAACTTGACAACCTAGAAGGATGCACCATCAGACTGTAAAGGATAGATATATTATAAGACATAGCTACATTGGTGGATCAATGTTCCTGAGTGATACAGGAAAACTAGCTCACTAAAACAATGCTTTGGCACAAAGTCCAGGCCGTTATACCCATTGATTTAGGTCACTCCACCAGTTTTTCAAGACCAGGACTGCCGAGAATGGCTAATTGGTAATGCTAATGCTCCTTCCACCCGCAAAAAGTCTGACGTCCTCCCAAAAACTAATTTCCTGGATCTGCACCCAAAGACATACCGTAACATGGTTCAGTGATCATGGACAAAAAAAAAAATGTTAAGACAATCAATATCCAATCATTTCAGGATACATAAATCAGCATCCATATGAAGGAATTCTACAACTTAAAAGTGATGTTGAGCAGGGCATGTGTCAAGTGACTTGCACAGTCTATTTTGTGAAGTCATAATTAGATTAATAACACAACAATCAACAAACACTAGATGAAGTATTCATACCAAAATCAGTACATGGAGCTGGTGCACTGCAATGGGAAGCACATTCCTGCAGCTCATCAAGAGGGTTGAATGATGCCATGTACTTCAGGGGGGGTGGCTAAATGTCTTCACCCTTGGCCTCTCCCCCTTCAGCTGCCACATTCTCTTGGATGATATCGGACGTGTTCAGATCTGTTGGGATGTGGTTGTGTTAGATGTGGAATAACATACGACAGTGGAACATGGAAGGAAAGAGTATGTCCACACGGTAAAATACAGAGATGAGGATTGCACTGCATTAGTTGAGTGATTACAAGATGTGGATTGAAATTCTTTGGATACTGAAAGGATGTACGGGGACAACTGGGTGAGAAGAGAGAGAGATGCAGATTTTTGTTATATAGCTAGATACACCAATGAAGACTTAGGACATACACATTCAGAAAGACCACAATTTTGGCTGCTAGACAGAAAAACACTAGATGTCAAAGTGCCAGGACATTGAAGGAAGTAATAATAAGAAAAGCAATAATAATTAATGAGTATAAATATATTTCTGATATTTTTGTTCATTTTAATGCTAGTATTGGAATTTTCAAACACTAAGAATATAATAAATAAATATTGATAAATTAATTAAAATAAATACATTAATTGTACTAATACTACCACTAACAATATTAACAGCACTGCACCTAATAGACTGAGCAATAAACTGAGTCTGATATGTAACCATAATTAAACTGTCTCTGTCTGAGTGTTATGTGAAGCTTGCTCCATGCACCATGATAGGAATGGCATAGATGCATGCAGGTTGCTGAGATGCTTACAGTCACCAGCCACTTGTAGATATGGCACCAAAATGTGTTGGAAGCATTGGCGGCCAACTTCCATTTAATTAACTATTATTTTCTTTAAACAAAGGAGACAGCTCAAGAGCAACAAAGCGTACTAGAAAAAAAAGCCCCACTCACCACTCCCAAACAGACAAAAGTAGAGTCTTGATACACTCTTCTTGAAGGTCAAATTATAGGCAGGAGGAAATGCGGACAATGGAAGGCTGTTCCAGTTTATCAGTTTAAGGGATGAAAGAGTGGAGATATGCTGATTAACTTTTGCATAAGATGTTTGGCAAGATAGAACATGCAGTAATTGACTTAAATTAGAAAAGTATAGATTTAGGAGGGAAATGGGCAGGCATTGGTTTAATAATAGGGTGGTGGGGGAATGGAATAGATTCCGCAATCACATAGTGAGTGCAGGGACGATAGCTTGTTTTAAGAGTAGACTGGATAGCTACATGGACGAGGCTGACAGGTGGTAATGGGGAGGAATCTGGAGCTGCCGTGTGTAGGCCATTCGGCCTCTTGCCGCGGGAGGAGGGGAGGCATGCAGTTAGCAAGTTCAGAACTGTCAGCGTGAAAATTAGAATTTCCACATTATCATTATTTATATATATATCACTTACCCCGGGTGGCATCCTTCCGTAATAAATGTAGCTTCACACCAGGCTGTGTCCTCTTTATCACCACAAAGGGACATGATTTGAGGCTCCGGCTGGTAAACGTGGCGGCCGCGGCGGTGTTATGATTTTTGAACGAGGCAGCGTTGCCATCGGAGCAGAGAAAGATATTTCTGCGAATAGCGGTATAATAAACAGTATAAGTTAGACCGAGATAATTATATTCACCCACTCTTTCCACCTACAAACCAATGACTCAATGTATATATATCATCATTACTGATGGAAGTCAGCGTGCGTGCTAAAACAATGAGTTTGGAAGAAAAAACATGATCACATAGTTTTAAAGAACGGCAGTAGGGCTACAATTCCTTGGTTCATTCCAGTATGTATACAGAAAGGTTAAACACATAAAACACATCTAACCACACATGCAGAAAAAGTAATATAATTGTGGTATAATAATATAACAATAATAGCATTACTCATGACATGCAGTCAGGCTATATCTACCTAGTAAATATATACAGTATATATAGTTCCTACTGTTCATTTTAATATTTATCTACCTTTCTTTTTTTTATTTAAAATGGGAAATAACCAGACTGAAGAAAAAAAGTAGCAACATTTGCTGCTTGATCCCATGTAGCAACACTGCTGATTGGTTCTAGGGGTTGGGGTGGGTCTGGTGGGGGGGAGGCGCCTGGATGTAAACAAAGCTGCTCCTGCGCCATCTGTTGCAACCGACATACACCAACACCCGCCCACGGTCTCCCATAGAGGCCCCCTCTCCTGTTCTATAGTCTCCTTGACCAAGACCAAGACCCCTTGTCTGTTTGTTTACCTTTGACACGTGGAGTACCTGACACGCCTCCGCCTGGGCCACACACGACTCAGCGCTCACCTACACCGCCTGCGCCTGGCCCCCGACCCTCACTGCCCAAGGAGTCACTGCTCCTGGTCCAGGACCGTCGAGGAGACCAATGAGCACCTCCTGCTGCACTGTGTACTTCAGATAATCTATAAGTTATGCTTCTTACACATGTTTGTTTTACTCTTCTTCTTTAAGTTATGCCCTTGTGTAAGACAGGTATAAACCAATTTATATGGCCTAGTATTATGTAACTTTTTTTTTTTTTTTTTTTTCGTTTCTAATAAGATTAATCCCCATGTATGGGGAACCGGGCCTCTGACCGTACGGCGGCCCGGTAAGGGAGATTCAGGCAATGCAAACTTCGGTAGCGGGTGTAAGGGGGCGCCCTCGCCGGCAGGTGCGTGCGGCGGAGGCACGGGTGCGCTGGGCAGCCCGTAGCAGGACCCGGGTGAGCAGCCAGACAGTCAACTTAACCGGCGGACAGGAAGGGCGGGCCGAGCTGCTCACCCGAGGAGGACTGGCGTGTCTCTAACTTTTCTAAGTGACTGTACTTGTCTATTTGTTGTGTAATTTTCTTTATTATTCTTATTCCTATATTCTTGAGATTATTCCATTGCATTAATGCCCTATTATCTTTCTCTACTTTGTGTATAGCTAATATGCGACCAATATTTCTTTCTCATATTTTCTTTTGCTTGTGTGTCTGTGTTCATGCATTTTCTATAATGCACAATGCGTGCCATATATCTACATGCCAGCATATATTTGTTGTATATAATTTTCTAGACAAATACAACTGAACTGCACATTTATGTCATTGTTTCTTTGTCCAAATTACACTAATTAGTTAAGTAAATAGCTGTGTGTGTGTGTGTGTGTGTGTGTGTGTGTGTGTGTGTGTGTGTAAAAAAAGTTACACTTCATGAACTATGGTCTTTGTGGTTATACCACCCACCACTGATGAAAGGTAGCATATAATAATCATATAATACATAATGAATGATGAAAACGTAAATAAGATCTAAGCATATGATACAAACTACAAAGCGACAAGGTCACAAGATGAAGAGGAGACCGTACATCCGCAGACGACGTACTTAATATAGTTTGGCGTCGGCTCAACAGATGGCGCTGCTGGTCTTTATCTGCCTCACATTTTCTTTAACGCTTTCCTATCTTTTATAGTCTTTGATTGCGAGGGAGAGACGCCGAGGGGTGGTTGAGGAGACGGGTGGCTGCTTGCGGGTGTTCAGTTGCGTGCCCCGCCCGTCGTGAGCGAGTGCGAGTCTGTCGTGCCCCTGTGTGCCTGATTAACTGTTCTGTGCCCTTGAGATTTACTGTACTGTGTGAGGAACCTGTCATTAAACTAGGAATTAATGTTGAACGTGTATCTTTGTGCCCTGCCTCGTGCCTCCTTCCCTCGGTGTTCTGTGTGGGCCGCTGTCGGTGGTTGCGACGCCGCGCGCCTTGTGTTCTGGGGTTCACAAGTCACGACCCGTGTGCTGTTCTGTGGCACGCTGCCTGCCCGTGTTTGGAGTGTGGTGCGGGGGGTGGCGTAACAATATCATCTTCATGTCGTTCTGTCTCTTTATTTCGTCTGTTTGTATGAGAGTTAATCTGTCTGTCTGTCTGTCTATGTCTGGCTATCCGTCTTTGTCTGTCTGTGTGTCTGCCTTGGCTTTGACGGTCTGTTCTAAATGTGACGTCAGTGAGATTTTAATTATTTCTCGACTTGTTTTACTGATTCAACATTTCGTAATTTTCTTTTTTTTATTAACGAGACAGATCAGCGAGGTAAAGCAAATGTAATTAATCAGGTGTTGTATTTCAAATTGTGGTGGTGGAGTGCAGAATGTATAACGAATTAGTGGTTATAAAATGCGGTAATGTTAGCAATTAGGAAATGTTAATTAATGCGATGATTACGAACGCGAAGGAAGCCTGAGAGAGAGAGAGAGAGAGAGAGAGAGAGAGAGAGAGAGAGAGAGAGATTTAACACCACCACTTCGTCTAGTAAAAATAAAGAGAACACAATAAACCAACTACATAGACTCGGAACAAACAGCCAAACCAGTCAACAAGTCTTTCAAGTGTGACGAACCAGGTAAAGAGGGGGACAGGTAAGTACTAATTAATACCCTGCAGTACCAAAGGAGTGGGAGGAAACATGGAAACATAAAAAAAGACAGGCCACAGAAAGCCCATTTGCTCATTATGGGGTTGCCGCTCTTTAGTGATTTAATTTGCTGGACAGTCACCGAGTTGCAAAATAAAACCGTATCTTGATAATTACTCTGCGTGTGTGTGTGTGTGTGTGTGTGTGTGTGTGTGATCCTGCCCCGGTAAAGGTCACAATTATATATCTCTAACTGGTTCTCTCTTTCTGGCATTTGTTACTTGGGCACACACGCATACTACACCCCCCCCCCCCCTCTCTCTCTCTCTCTCTCTCTCTTGGTTATATGTCCTCCGGGAATTGCGGTTCGTACGTGAATTAAACCGAGAAATTAATTGCCGCCTCAACTCGTAATTCGATGAGGGGGCGACGCTGGGCCGAAACCGTTCACTTAGCCAATTTGCTGCTCGTTTCCTCGCCCACTACCCCCCATACCCTTCTACTCCCTCAATCCCCACTTATTTCACTCCCCCCTTCCCTACTCCTCTTCCTTCACATTTTTTTCTCCCTCTCCTCCCCCCTCGTTTGCGTTTCCCCCCATTCTACCCCGCCCCATATTTCATTTCTACGGAAACTACGGGAGATCGTGGACACGCCAAAAAACCACGGAAATGAGAGCCACGCCAGCGGAAATCGTAGTTTGACTGAAGGTCCACGGAAATTTTGCCCCCTCTTCTTCTCCCACTCGTTCACCTCTTCCTCCTCTCTCCCTAACTCTCTCTTCTCCCCCTTTGCCTTTTTCCACCTCTCTAAGGATACGTCTCCGTGGTCTAGTGGTCAGTGTGCCTGGCTTCTACTCCGCGGGCCCCGGTTTCGAATCCCGGCCCGGGCAGTTGGCGTGCAGCTCACCCAGCTGTTCATCCTCCCTTTCGGGCCGGTCGATAAATAGGTACCTGAGGAAACCTGGGGAAGGTAAACTGTGGTAACTCGGATGTCACACTGGCCCTGTGTCCCGGGGTAATGGGCTCCCTCCCACCACAGGCTCAAAGGCCAATGTTATGGATAAGCACCGAGGCCACGCGCTGCTACAGCGTATGCCCCAAACTTTACCTACCTTCAGGAAAGATTAATCATACTAACCTTCACCACCCACCACCCACCCAAACACTCACAAGATGTTACTGACCTCAGAGGGCTAACACACAAGACACACACACACACACACACACACACACGGAGATTTGCATGTTTTGATATTGCCTGGTCTTTAAAACGTGTTCCGAAATAGTTGCCCACAAGTTGCACCTACATCTGCTAAATTGAAAGCAAAATAGGGTTGCCTGAGTTAATAGGAAGAAAAAGAAGAAGAAAAAGAAAAAAAAAGGAAAAGGACGACGAAAAAAGAAGCAGAAGAAAAAAATAAGAGGTAAAAAATGAAAAGAGGCAGAGGATGAAAAAGAAAACGATGAAATAAAGTAAAAAAAGAAAAAAAAATGAGAAAGTTAATGTAAGACAAATCAACTGAGTACACAAAGCCACGAAATAACCAACAAATTAACAATGAACATATGAAAACAAACACATCAACAAAAATAAAATAGCTTCAGCCCATATACACTTTTATTTTCACCGGCCGGCGCTGCAATATCGCGGCCCATCACCGAAACTAATCAATTCAGCAGCAGAGTTATTCGAAATGGCGATTACTTTTCATTAATTCCTTATTGCATCACATTCTTCCCTCCGTGATTTCATAAAGTAATAGTTGCAACAAATAGTAGAGTTCGGGTTGGCTGGGACGCGGCGCTGATTGTTTGTTTGTTTATTAGGTTTGTTAATTTATTTTACTTTATTTCGTTTTGTTTAATTTCGAGAACCGCAAGTCAGAATGATAGAATCTGTACGGAGGAGGATGACAAAAATGATTCAAGGGGTGAGAAACTTGCCGTATGAGGACAGACTGAAGCATTTATATCTACAATGGATACAAGTGTTCGTTTTCTGCCCCTAAACACTTGGAAATAAAGTGATAAAGCAATGAATAAAGTAATAGGTCTTCGGCGTTTATTGTTTTTTATTACATTTGTTTATTATTTTTACTTTATTTGGTTTTGTGTGATTTCGAGAACAGGAAGTCATGAATATAAGTACTCGTTTTCTCTCCTTAAATACTTGAAAATAAAATGAAGCAATAGATAAAAGTAATACAACACAACCATACTGAAAGCTCATATGGTTTTCCTCTCATGTAACACAATTAGTACAACAAGCAATGAGTGTTACAAGTGCATATGGTCTACTTTTTGATCAACACTAGTAACATAACACAAAATTCAAGGGTTATTACCAATATTCGAAACATTCAACGCGCGTCGCACTCAAAGGAAAGCTAAAAGAGCGAACACTCATAATAGCGCGAATTTATAGTTGGATTAATTTGTTTTCATGTTGTGTTGCGAATGTATGTCTGCCAGACCACACGGACGCCAGAGAACGTTACCCAGAACATTGTATGACGCGATGCAACATAAAATCATTGGAACGCCTCTCCGCCCGAAATTGACATCCCTTTTGGCCACTCTTCTAAACTCTCTTTTCTTTATAGGGGCAGTGATTAGCGGGCTTGAGCTACTTCCTTTGCTGAAAAAAAAAAAAATCTCTGACGCAAGACATTTCATACTCTAAATACTCGTAAAATGCAATACAACACGACCACGTCTCGCAGTGAAGGGCACAAAGTTTGCAGCAAAAGTTATTCAATCTATTTTTTTCCTCTTAACTGCCAAGAGGATTCTGCAATACAAAAAAAAAAAAAAAAAAAAAAAAAAAAACGCGGACTGGCAGTGATTAGTATGGTATTCGCCATCTTGAATCGGGTGTAGTTCTAGAGTTTTGAATATGTAAACAACAGATTCAAATGCAATTAGGTTTTACTGAGGGTTCTCTTAGCTAAAAGCGAAAAAAATATAAAAGAAAACGTGATCTCCCTGACATTGACTGGACTGCAATTTCCCCATTTGATCCTCCCGATGCTGACGCCCCCAACCCCAAACAGACGCCAACTACACGACACATTCATTGACATCATTCATACATTTTCACTCTTACAAACAGTACTCCAGCCAACACGAACACATACTGTAACACGCCCCGATGGCCACGGTGGCCCTTTGACCACAGCACACACACTTGACCTTTTTCTCACCAACATTCTTAACATAACAAACACTCAGGTTGTTCCAGGACTTAGGGCCGCTTTCACAGTCGTCTGGTACGCACCCTACCCAAAGGCCTTACCATCCTGGTAGCAGCCGTTACCATCGCCTCGATCCTCTTTCACAGTCGCTGTTTACGTGGTATCGGCGACTACCAGCGTGGTGACGGTCATGACAAGACGAAGGCGCGTGATTCGGCAGTGTTGGTATGCCGGAGCGGCGGGAAATGTCAACATTACATCAGCTGAGCGGAGGATTATGAAGGATAAATGTGAAAAATAAACGTACAAAGAGAAAACGTGACGAATAAATATAAAGAATAACATATGGGGGATCTGGGTCTTGGGTGTGAGAAGGCAAATTGACTGAAATAAGGGCCTCCAAAATTTCCCTAAAATCGGGAAAAATCCCTAGTCCCGAAACTTTGAGTTAAGTTTCCTAACTCTATTGTCTTTTAATCGGTTAATCTAATTTAACAACCTTGCAGCGGCAGATGCCGCTGCATCCGGTCTGTTGACGAGTGTTGGGCGTCTCATTAGATGCCCAGCGTAGTGGCCGCCGCCGCCCCACTCCGTACCGCGTTGCGTACCTGCGAAATTTTCGAAAGCCCACAACGCATGTTGAATATACTTAAACTACTTCAACCGAACTTTATAACCTAACTGCTAACGGGGGTCCTTCGCCCCCCTCGACCCCCCCTGTGCTAAGGAGGACAGCTCTATCTGCCCAACTTGTCAGTCCCACACTTGACACACAACAGCCTAGGCAGCTTTATATTTTACCCAACTTGGGGAAATTTCCCCGTGTTGCTAGCAACCTGCCGTGAGAGGAAACAAGTATTTGAAAACACACAACCCCTATTAAGCCTATCATTCCATATATTTTTTTTTAAATAAATATTTAACAATTACATAATTATGGTTAGGATAGGCGGTGGTTGAGTGGTAGCGTGCTTGGCCCACATTCACCGCGTGATGGACGACGCGGGTTCGAGTCCCCACACTACCACCACGTATTTTTCAGTCACCACCGAGTGGCTTAAAACTACCCACATGCTGTCCTGAAGACCACCCATCAACCCGTCCAAGTGAATGAAAGAGTTCCGGGGGGCAGCATGAGCCAAGAGAAGATGGCGCCACTATAAACACTTGCCTGCGCCATGACGGGCTGGGGTCGACTTCCATCCAGGCCCCTCAAGAGAGCCTACCGGCGCAACAGGCGTACACGTAAAAAAAAATTAAAAAAAAAAGCCAAAATACTGACGGTTAACCCGTCCACTTTTGCTAAGTTGATGCTAGATCATTGTTACTTTGTGGTGCAAAATAAACCGATTTATGACAGCTGTCATCCAGCCCTGACGCTCCTGCTGTCAAATGACCCGGGAGTGACCTACTGATTCCTACCTATTACCATGGCCTCAATTTTACTCAGATTTTGAGTTGCGCGCGTTGAACAGTATCCGTTTTTTTTTTGTGTGTGTGAGTGTTATGTGCTTGTCACAGCTTGATGTGCCCACGAGGCACCAAGCGCATCCCATATGACACGCCCGTGTCACTGTTCGAATATGGTGGTATTGAAGGGTCACAAGGCCTCGGTTTGGGGCTTTGACGGCGCAATGTGGCACGAGGTGCCTCATGGGCGATACCAATAAAGAGGCTAAATAGTCAGTTAACACTTACCCAGAGGGTGAAGTAGAATGATAATCTGAGGAGACTAAAGAAGACTTGACTGTCGATCCCGCCGTCCATCATGGCGGCCCGAGGAAGACTGAGATTCAGAAAGCTGCATACGTGGCAGAGAGATACACCCCCGCGTAGTAATACTTCATGAATGTAGTACTTTAAAATTATAAAATACAAATACTTGCGTCATTATTTGCTTTAATATAGAGAAGAAAATAACGTAGAGCTCGTAAAGACCGTTTTATGTCCGAATTCGTAATGATCCATGCGCGTTCTGGATATTAATGACATAGGGGTAATTGTGGAGAGTCACTCTGCGCCTCAAAAATACGATAATACGCCTCCGTATTATGGTTAAGGGACTAAATACCTGTCCCTTAACCATAATAAACCATAAAATGAAGGCGGAAGTAAAGAAAAAGCCGAATTAATCCCCTTCCCCCAACGATCTTGGGGGACCCGTGGGAAGTCGGGGTATTTGGGCGGGGGTGCATATTTAAACTACTCCAACCGAACTTTACGACCTGCTAACGGGAGGGGCTTTGCCCCCCTCGACCGCCCTGCTAGCCAAGGGGGGCTTTACCCCCCCCTGGACCCACCCCCTTACCTTTACTGCCACGCCTATCCTCCATTTCTCCTCTCCAAATACTGGAGAGGCTTGCCCGTCGGCAGGGGCAAGCCAAGAAACAGCTGACCGCGACGCCTATTATAGTCTTCGCTCATATGAAACCAACATAAAAGCCTCTCAAACCATCTACTTGGACTCCGGAATCTCTTACATTTAATACTCGATTTTCCTTTAACACTGGATCCCTTATAGCAAGAGATGGGTTACCTGCATCTATAGAACATGCGCATTCGCCCTTTTGATGGCAGTGCCCCACACGGCGGCCATATTGGTGGCTTTATTTACAAAATATATATTTTCGCCGTAAGTAGAGCACAGAAACGCTTCGTTTCAGGTAGACAGCATCATTGCAATAGCTGCTTTTACCCCACAATTTCCCTGGTCTTCATAGCCCTCCCCACTACCAGGTGTTTTAATTTTGTTGAAGGGAACAGGACTATGATGTTATTCCTTATCATCACTTGTAGACACAGTATATGTTTGATGCGCCGGTAAAACTAGAGTAACACAACAGTACGTGATAGCTTGGAAAGGCTAGTAATGGCGTGGGAGCAATATTGGAGGCGCGTAGTGATTCTCCATATTTACCCAATTACACTTGATTCACTTCCCACCTCTGCACACTCGGCTCCCCCATTCCCCCCAACAGCCAACACAAATATGCATCTGACAGGTGCCCTGTGCATTATTAATCAAGGTCCAGACGAAGTGATAATGCTCAGGTTCAGTGTCCTTGTCGGCCATTTTGAATCGGGTTTAAGCAACAGACAAATGCAGTCAGCTTTTAATGGGTGTACAATTAAATATAAAAAAATAAAAAAGGGTATTATTCTAGTGTTTGCCCATACTCACCCCTCGCAACCAAAATTGGCTAGGGGTCCTTTGAGACTGTGGGGAATGCGGCGGTACACATGAAATGCGTCGCAAATATAGTTTTTGAATTATGGGGGGTTGAAAAATATCCTAGATATAGGGAAACTCCTTACATTTACCTAGATGTAGGAAAATTACATACATTGTTATTTTTTTACCACGTACGGAAACCACGCAATTTCACATTTCAATCAGTCTCCATACCAAAGGGGGAGCGAAGGGGGCGAAGCCCCTCCCCTGTCACAGTATTAAGGTAATAATGAAGCAGTTCGGTTTTCATGGGGTTCTGTTCGTTAATAATAAAGAAAACGGGGTGTCAGTGCACAGGTTCAGTAGTGTCAGCCATCTTGCATCGGGTGTAGCTACGTTGGAGTTTCAAAAAAGGAAGACAAACAGATTCAACTCTTCTACATCCTTATAAAACACACTTACCTTTGTCGTCCCCGTGATCCTTGTGTTACCGTCATCTTGGTGTTGCTGCTGGTTGTCCTGTCCCTCAAGCGTCCCTGTAATGCCTCGTTTGTGTATCCCGGTGTGGCGGCAACGACACTCCACCCCTCACCACTTCCGTCTTGGGACTAACGAGGTCACCGCCCGCCCGCCCGCTGCCGAGGTGGGCACCAGAAACTCACCGCTACTAGATTATCGTACTTGGGGTATTATATTTTCCAATTTCGTACCCCAAAACTATCGTCAATACACCGATAACGATATTCATTTCGAGTTATCGTTTATATTGGTAGTTATTGATGTTATCCAGCAATATTTATGAGGAAGAAACCGGAATATACAATGATAATACAATTTTGTGCGTACGATAATCTGGCAACGCGGGGATGGCTACTGGGCTTAGAGATCTCTACATCTTTATTACTACCTTATTTTACCCTTATTTATATTACGTAGAAGTGAAGGATAACACGCAGAGGAGGCAAATAAATGGAGAGATAAGTTGAAAAGACATAAAAAAAGCACTGATAGGTAATGAAATCCCTATAAAAAGACAACCAGCACAATATTAATGGAGGGAAACGAGGTGATGATGCAGCGAAACGAGTCACATGGAAGAAAACGGGAAGTAACCTAGAAAGAGAGAAAGGTATGCTTCCTATCAATTGTGCTGTGTAGCTTAATTTTTCTTCACTGCAATACACTATCGCACTTTACTTTTCAGTTTGTTGCTGGAATAACCTACTGACATTGCTTATCCGTGCACTTATTCAAGCATTTGTGCCCTTTTCTCCCAGCACTGCATCTCCATACAACCCCTACACGTACCGTGCGATTGCCCCGTTGTCCTCCTCTAGCCTCTTAGCCCACTCCTTTCTGGTGCTACTAATAACTCCCCTCTCTGCCTCTCATAGTTGCTGCATTCTTCTTTTAGGTGTTCCACTGATTCTTTCTCCCCTGTCCTACAGCTACAGTTATGGTTTCCCCCGTCCCTGTTCCTGCCATTTAGCTGCGGGGTTCTCGTTCTTGCTTTAAACAACAGCTTGCTCCCCCAGTCTCCTACATGCCAGTCTACTCCCTCTAGCTTCTGTGTCTTGCTGTACCATCTTAATGTCGACTCTTTTACTCTAAAATTCATAGGCCCAGCCTAGGCAGATGGCACACCACCTGTTCATCTTCCCTATCAGGCTGATGGATAAATGGGTTTTCCGGGAAAGCAAACTCTTTTAACTTAGACATTAGATACTTGCCTGTGTCCCAGGGTAATAGGTTCTCACTTGATGCAGGATTAAGGGCCAGAGACAAATAAGCGCTGATGAACAACACATTTGTGAGACCAACACTAGCATGCTGCTCCACGGTGTGGGATCCTTACACACACACACACACACACACACACACACACACACACAATTGCTCCCCTCATAGACCCACAACAGTACGGCAATATCAAGTCAACCTCCACCACACACTGCCTAATTAATCTCCTGGACTTTGCCTACAGAAATCTTGAAAAACGCAAAACATCAGTTTCTCTCGCTTTTATTGATTTCCGAAAGGCTTTTGACCTAGTTCACCACACCACAGTCATCAACAAAGCAATAAACCTAGGGCCTGGTCTCCTCCCTGGGCTGCTGGCTGATTTCCCAGCCAAGTAAAACAGTGGGTGATTTCAGGTGGGCCTCCCTCCTCTACACCTTACTTGCGGGGTACCTCAGGGTGGACGACACCACAGTGGGAGTACAGTTGACAACAGCAACCCAGATTATTCCCACCTCCAGGAAACACTACACAACCTACACACATGGACAACACAAAACATGGTCACCATCAACGACACCAAACTACACTCCTACACATCAACACCTCCTCTGCCCTGTGGTGTCCATCAACGTCACCCTGGACAACAAAGCTCACCAGATCTGCCACCGCTGGCGAGCGCGTACTCTCCGTTCATCCTCCCCAAACTGACATACGCGTCCCCAGCGTGGTCTTCCTCCATCAACATCACGCAGCGCCGCCAACTTGAACGCGTCCAGAAGCGAGCCTGCAAAATCATCCTGGGCCCTCACTACACCAGCTATCAGGACGCCCTCGACTCCTCCATCTCACCAGCCTACGTCAACACGAGACCTCTACATTACACCGGTTCGCACCAAGCTTCTCAACCAGCAGACACAGACACATCCTCCCACCCGCAGTGAACCGCCCTCAGCAATCAGTGGTGATGGTCAAATATATCAACAATGCAAACTAAGCAGCAACAAATTTGTTTTTTAAATATTTTTCATTAGGACTTATTGTTGTTGTTATTATGATTATTATTATTATTATTATGATTACTATTATTATTATCATTATTATTATCGTGATTATTATTATTATCTTTACTATGATTATTGCTATTATTGTTATTTCTATTTTCCTTTTTATTTTCGATCATACTACTTTGTTCATTTGTCTCATTCATTTCATTTCATCTTCCATTGATGTATATTTTCAGCTCTAGGGCTGCCTGGTACTTCATGAAATAAACCGTTTATTATTATTATTATTATTATACATTTATAAGTTAGCATTAATCAACACCAAGGTGGCTCGGTTCGTTATAAACAAAGAACTTGAACGCCAGGCATCACAACACAGATCAAACAACTGATTAACATGTAACCTCTTCACACGTGCAGACAAGCACACACTTAAAATTCTGTACAAGATCACATACACTTACATTGACATTGACCCACACACATACTTACAGGACGCAAACAGTCAGCGTACTTGTAACACACTCAGCCAAAAATACCAAACATATCACACTAACACTGACGCATGTACAGACTCATACTTTTCACGCACCACACGTGACTGGAACAGCCTCCCCCTACAGACTTTAGACTGCGGTACAATAGACTCATTCAGAAAACAAATACACACTCACTTGTCACAACACACCAAGACTAACTAGTAGTACATCTATTCACTTCCCTTCCCTACACACTCGGCACCCCAGTCCCCCCAGCAGCCAACACAAATATCCATGTTATGCACCTTGTTAGGGATAATTTGTTGAAAGGCATGTAAAGTAACGAGGTGAGTACCTGTGAGAGGCTATAACGCCTCCCTTCCCTCGTTGGCTCCTTGCTTCACTATTTCTAGTATGTTTCAAATGTTCGTTCAGCGCCCAGTAGTTGGTTTCATTTCAGTTGACTAAATAATCGGAGCCCCGAACCTCCTTTACCTCCTGCCTTGCCTCAGCAGTTTAAGGCAGTCCCTTCAGGAACCACCGTAGCGAACACATCGCTGGGTAACTTGCTTGTAAGCGAGCCTGAACTGACTCCGGGGCACGCTTAGTGCCTCGTGATTGTGTCCGACTGTATATCAGTCTGTGCTATTCAGTGCTTTTCGGCTTGGCCGATCAGCGCTTAGGCTCCGTTTAGTAGCGCTTTGGTAACGTGAATGTAACGTCGAGCCGGTATTGGACACTGAGACTTGTGTCTAGTCTAATTACTAATTGCGAGTGTAGTATTTGCTTCGCTTGCTTGTTTTGTGCTTTAGTGTTCGTTTTCACAGTGTCATGCGGAAGTACCGTGACTTATCACTTTGTGAGTGACTACTGGGCATTGAAGTTACATTTAGTGTTTGTTTTGTCTTTTTGGTGGTAACTTCCGTTGCTGCATTGTAACTATTGTGTCGGGCTATAATTATTTCTACATGTTTTGTTTTGCCAACACCGGTAGTCTGCTGCGGTGTAGGATATTTCTTGTGTTGCAGACATATTAGCCCTATTATCTTAAGTTGTTGCATTGTTATTAACGTAAGTGGAGTGGGACCCCCCCCCCCTTGCCTTCGGTACCGTCTCTCGTATCGAGGCAGGCTCCTTTTGGTATCTTTTGTTCCTTGGCGTGATTTATATCAGTGACTTAGTTATTTATATTAAAGTAATTATTTATCTTAGCGTTTTCAATTATTCCGTTGCGTGACTATACCTCTCTGGTATAGTATTGGTGGTCTCGGATTGGGAGGTTTTGGCCGCCTAACAATCGACAACTCGAGTCCTCGCACCACCTCTTCGTGGTGTGATTGGAGAGTCAACGAACCACGAGCCTAACCTGACGAGTGGTTAAAAACACGCTCGCCCTAACAACCTGTACTGGTGTCCTGTGCATTGCTTGTGAAGATCAAGAAAAAACACAGCTTATCAAATGCCTCCAACTTTACCTAATGATAACACTGCTGAACTATAACTCCTTCAATCACTCGGCACAAATAGGGTCATGAAAATCAAGATCAATTCTATCCTCCGGCATATGAAAATAAAGCAAAACAATTGTACAAATGCATTTATTTAACTAATAAAAACATTGAGCACAATTAACAGGTACAATTTTTTTTTTCTTATTACACAGATTAATCAAGAAAAACTGAATATCAAGACATTGCTGGGTTCCCAGGTGTGATTGGGGACATTCATGGAACACGTGGACTCGAAATTAAAAAAATACATGAAACTATTAATAATTATCATAACTGGGTACATGTTGACTTTACAGTTTTGACTCCTAAGATTAGAAGAAACTAATGACACCAACAGTTTGTGACTTGAGCAAGTTGATAAATCCTGCCAGGAGGTACTCAGGATGAAAGGGGGGCCTGCATAGAGACTTGTCCAGAGGGACCCTCGGACTTAACGTTGTAGGGTGGGTGAGGCGACGCGTCCCCCAGCGTATGCCACCTTTGATAATCCAAACTGGATACTTTCTACAACAATTGGAATACTATTCATGCCTTCAAATTATACCTCGGCAACAAAAATGATTGAATATAATTTTAAACAAAACTCGTCATTTAGGAAACTTAACATATTTGGACCTATAGCCGCATAATTAGTAATCTTGTACTTATCTTGAACCCGCAACCAGCGTGACGGGAGAGCCACTCCTTACAGAGTCAGCCAAAGAGGTACCCCACTCGCCAAGTGGGTTATGGGAGGCTCCCTTATCAGGCCTAGGTGCCGCACTACAACCTAAGGCAACTGAACCTTACTTGATGGATAGCAATCTACTGCTGCTAGATTAGCAATCGATTACCATTTAAATATAATATTGAATTGTTACTGCTTCACTCATTGTTAATCTAACCTAACTGGTATTTTTTTGTGGTATCAGTGACCCAAAAAACACACACTGAAACAAACTATTCATCCTTACATTATGCATAAATAGGGGTTACCAATGATTATGAAAATTAACTAGCAGCCTACCCATGGTTATAACAATGATGAATAACAAATCGACGTGTATCGGCAATAAACACGTCAGTCACTGTAAGGTAAAGGTAAAGTTGGGGGCATACGCTATTGCAGCGCGTGGCCTCGGTGCTCATCTCCGTCGTATTGGCCCTTGAGCCTGTGGTGGGAGGGAGCCCATTACCCCGGGACACAGGGCCAGTGTGACATCCGGGTGGGTGCTATTCTATATAAAATACAGCCGTCGCGTTTCCCTCCCCTACCTCGCCCGGCCACAAAACCCTTTGCCCGCCATACATGTATGGCTCTCCACACATTTATTCATCCAACTGTTATCGTTGAAAGCCACTACAGGCCTCTTGCCGGGCCCGAAATTAAAATTTCAACGCCCCGCCCACTGCACCACTTTTAACTTATTATTCATGGTTTTCGGCAAATATCTATGGCTAAATATGTAACTGGCATACAGTACCTACAATTTCGGATCAAAATGGGTGCAGGTTGCGGCGTCAGCTGATCGGTTCCGCTAAACGGAACACGCCAGATCACGACCCAGAAACGGGTTACGCTAAATGGAAGACGCTATTTGTTGTTGGTTTGCTCTCTCTCTCTCTCTCTCTCTCTCTCTCTCTCTCTCTCTCTCTCTCTCTCTCTCTCTCTCTCTCTCTCTCTCTCTCGTGTCACCCATGGAGGACCTAAAGGAGAGAGAGAGGGGGGGGGGGGAACACCAGAGAATAAAACTACGTACATTATCCATTTCTTTTCTATTTCTATTTCCTTGCATATAAAGAAACGAATTATAAGAAAAAAGAAACAACAAACACAAATGATCTCTTGTGGCCGGTACGATAACTATTTACCTTTTTTTTTTTTAAGAAAGTTTGTGTTTGTTTGGCTTAAAAGTAGGAGGTTCATGCGTCCAATAAATAACAATGCTCTTAAAAACGACACACACACACACACACACACACACACACACACACACACACACACACACACACACACACACACACACACACACACAACCTTGACTGTACTAACTTGACACTGTAGGTCTTTAACACACACACACACACACACACACACACACACACACACACACACACACACACACGGCCTTGACTGCATTAATTTGGCACTGTGGGTCTTGCGAACGAACACTTTGCTTGTCACTCTCTTCCTCCTCCTACTCCTCTTCCTCAACACTCACCAAGGACGGTTTTTGTGTCTCCAGTTCGATTTCTTTGGCTCGTACGTCCTCGAGCTCAAAATATCTTCCTCGTCTCACTCGGTTAGGATTTAAGTCATTCAGTTCGTCAGTCAGTTGTTTAGTCAGCCAGTTTGTTAACCACCCCGTTCATCAAGTTAGTCAGTTGCTTATACAGACAATTCGTTAATCAACCCTGCTGTCATCATGTCAGTCAATCAGTCAGTTTGTCAGCCAGTTATTTAGTCAGCCTGTTTGCTAACCACCCCTTTCGTCATCTAATTAATCAGTCAATCAGTCATTCACACTTCCTCAGCAAATCCGTTAGTCAGTTACCTAGTCGGTCAGTCAGTCAGCCATATAGTCAGTCAGTCAACCAGTCCGTCAGCAAGTTGGTAAATCAGTCACGTAGTCAGTCAGTCAATGTACGAACTCAAGCCAGACATGAAAAAATCCTCGGAACTTTCGTTTGCCTGAAGTGAAAGAGAGAAAATAAACGTTAATGGTGCACATAAACGAGGGCAAAGCAAAATATGATGGAGAGACTGAGACAATTCTGAGAGTTGGTTTGCGACTTTGCATTTAAAAAAGGAAGGAAGGGAAGAATATGAATAAGAACAAGAGGAACAAGAGGAAGAAGAACAAGAGGAATAACAACAAGAGGAAGATAAACAAAAACAACAATACATAAGCTAAAAAGAAAAGGTAAAAGAAAAAAACGAACAAAAAATAAAAAGGCAAAAAAGCTGAGAAAAAGAAAACTAAATAAGACAAAAAGGTTATATCTATACGTTTATCTATAAAAAAAAACTATAATTAAGAGAGACAGAGAACTATTCTTTCCGTCACTCACTTCACCGGCGCCTCCTTCGCCCTCGCCTCCAGCTGGGCCACGGTGTCAGGTAGGGTCTTCCCGCGGGTCTCAGGTAACAGCAGCGTGCCCGCCCCCGCCATCAGCGCCCCCACGCCGAAGACCACGAAGGGCGCCCACGGGTGAAAGGTGCCCTGAAGGAGATGATTTACATAGAATTACATAGAACATCAGACCACACAGACCCCATGGTCCAGACTAGGTGATCTGTCCTTAAACCTAAGTGATTCTACATTAATCAGATGGCTCCAAAATTTTGCATTTCTACTCTAGTTAAATAATTAAGTTGGAGTCAATCGTGCTACACTGGACCACTGAAGGTGGGAGCTTATTCCATTCTCGGACTACGACGTTGGTGAAGAAAAAAATGGTGCAGTCTGAATTTACTCGCCTACATTTAAGTTTTGTGCCATTATTCCTCGTTCGCAAAGTGTCATCGATCATGAACAATTCTGATTTGTCCACATTCGTAAATCCATTAAATATTTGAAAACATTCAATCATTTAAAATGGAGGCGACGTTTCTCAAGAGAGAACATGTTAAAGAGTGGAAAGCCTCTCGTCGTAGGGTTTGTTGTGCAAGGAATGGATCATTTTTGTTGCCCGACGTTGAACACCTAATTTAGCAATGTCTTTTGCATGGTGGGGAGACCAAAACTGTACCGCATATTCCAAGTGGGGTCTGAGTAAACTATTGTAGAGCGGAAGTATTACTTCTATATTTTTTAATAAAAAGTTTATTTTAATGAAGCCCAACATTCTGTTTGCTATATTTGCAGCATCGATGTATTGCTGTGAGAATTTAATGTTTGACGCGATTTTGACACCCAGGTCCTTGACGCATTGAACGCTTTAGAGTGTAAGAGGAAGTGTGGAGGAGGATTAGGAAGGAATGGTGGAATAGGAGAGATATAAAAGTGGGGAAAGAGGATGGGGGAGTAAAGTGAAGAAATAAAAAGGGGAAGTGAGATGGACGAATAAGAAGGAGGAATGTGAAAGGAAGTGAGGTGGAGTAATAGGAAGAGATGGAGAAATGGGAAAATAAGAAAAGGAAGAGAGGTGGAAGAATAGGAAGAGAAGGAAAAGTGGAGGAATAGGAAAAGGAAGTAAGGTGAAGGAATGGCAAGAGATGGAAAATGGAGAAACAAAGAGGAAGTGAGGCGGAAGAATAAGAATAGGAGGAGGAAGAGGAAAAACGAGAATAAAGACAGAGGATGCGAGACGAAAAGAAGGAAGACTGTGAGTGAAAAGCAAAAGCCTGATAAGGTGGAAAATGAAACTGAGGCCTTGAGAAAAGAAGGAAAAAATAAATAAATAAATGAAAGAAGAAATAACTAGAGAAAGAAGAAAAAAATGATGAAAATGATAACAACAAAAAAGACAAAGAAGAGGAGGAGTAGGAAGAAGAAGAGGAGGCTGTAGAGTTTAATATAGACAAGCACATCTAGGTAGTGGAGACAAAACTTAGCGAGGTGGTGATATATTTCCATCCAAAGCAGGGAGGCAATTTGGCCGACAATGATGAATACTTGTGAATGCGTCGGCAGGAAATATACAAGGAATAATGTACAGGGGAGAGGAGAAAGAGGGAAGAAGTACATAGCAAAAAAAATGACGCGAGAGAGAAGGGGAAAGCGAAGGAGAGAGAAGGAGGAGGGAGATAAGGGGAAGGGACAGGGAAGAGGAGGAAGAGGAGAGGAAGTACAGAGAAAAAGAAATGGCACAAGAGAGAGGGGAAAGCGAGGGAGAGAGAGAGAAGGATTGAGATGAGGGAAGGACTTTTTTGTGTGTGGGGAGGATCGAAGTGAGGAATGAGGAAAGTTTGAGGTGTTGAGAGGTGTGTGTGGAAGCGAAGAAGGTAAGTAAATGCTCTTTCCTTAATCCCAAAGAAAATATTGATGCTTTTTTTTTTTCTCAGGGCGCGTAGAAAACTTATGCAAACAATACATCAAACACGACGACATCAAAGGGGATTAAGAAGAGAACAAGCAGAGAAACAAAAACTAAAAAAACAAATAAAAAACAAAACAAAAACAGGGTGTCAACGATCTAGAGCAGTGAGGAAGGAAGAAAAAAACGTGATGAGCATAAAAAAAATAAAAATAACAATAAGAAAAGTAACGCATTGTAGGAAAGCTCAGGACGAAATGAAGGATAAAGTGAATAAAAACGAGAGAACAAGCAAACAAAACAACAACAAAAAAAGGGTGCCATCAACCTGGAACACTGGGGAAGGAAGAGGAAAACAGGATAAAGATGAAAAAAAAAAATAACCATCAAAGAAAACACACAGATTAAATGAAAGTTCAGAAGAAAACGAAGAATTAAGAGGATTCATAAAAGAGAGAACAAGCAGACGAGCAAAAGAAAAACAGGATGGAAAGGAAAGGCATTAGACGAGGGCACTGAACAGGGAAGCGAGAAACGTGATTAAGACAAAAATACACAATACAAATAAAAAAAAAATCCATTCTGGAAGAGGTCAGAACCAAAGAAATAAAGAAAAAACGCTAGACCACGGAGAACGATGACAAGCATGAAAGAAAACTACCAAAATAGAACCAAAGCCCACAACAATAAACTGATTAAAATGACAAAAAAATACACTAAAAAGAAACATTGTCGAAGGAAAATAACGCAAGACCAAAAAAATGAAGACACTGAACCGAGTCACCAAGGAAAACTTTAAAAAGAACGAAAAAAATAAAAAAAATAAAAAATCCCAAAACAGAACCAAATCACACATAAAAACAACAACTATCAAGATAAAAAAACTAAACGAAAAAAAATATTGAGAACAAAATCAGATAAAAAGGGAAGGGAAACGATGACAGAAAAAGAAGAAAACGATCAAAACACAAGCTGAGCCAAGACAAACGTAGCCCAAGACCCACCACCAGGTCCGTGATGAAGGGGGACACCATACCGCCGATACGGGACATCATGAAGGAGGTCCCGATGCCCCGACTTCGCACCTCCGTCGGCAGGAGTTCGCTGGAGTAGAAGATGACGGTCTGGAAGCACCCCGTGATGGCCACCTTCCCGATCATGGCCAAGGTCACCACCGTGGAGCTGTATGCTGGAAGGGAGAGAAAGCGAGTTCGTAGGTCGAGGAAGGAGTACAAGAGGATGATGGATAAAGAGGAAACGGGAGGTGGAGTTTGTAAGGTGAGGAAGGGGCAAAAAGAGGATGGAGAAGTTCGTATGGTGAGGAATGGCAAGCAAGCGTTGGAGGAGTTTGTAAATATAGAAAACGGAGCAGGGATAAGAGTTCGAGGCTGGACCAATGCATAAAACATATCAGTCTCACCTCCTATCCTATTATATATTACACGCACTGTTTGCTACTCGTTCCTTCTTTCCTCTTACTATAGTAACACCAACAGTTACTACTACTACTACTACTACTACTACTACTACTACTACTGTAGCAGTCACCGCTCAAATATCGTGCTCTCTTATCCGGTGACTCCTCAGAAAATGTGGCGCTGCAGCACAGACTCTGATGTTCGTTCTTACTCTGTCAACGTTTTCGTTCGTGCTCCCGTCTCGCTGTGTCTTGTGCGTAAAATTGTTTATCTCTTGTTACTTGTTTATCTTCTACTGTCTGTCCTCGTCCTGCAATACATTCCTTCTACATATTGTATACCACACATACTAACACTCCAATGTCATTCACACTTCACTACATCTACACAAACACATATACACTCAACCACCTCTTTTATGTGTCGAGAGACGCGCCAGTCCTCGTCGACAGATCGACTCGGTCGGCTAGATTTCGATCGCCGATAGAGTCGGTCTGTCGGCATCCTGCTACGGGCCGCCAATAGGCTTAGCCCGTGCTCCCCCAAGCAGGGAGGGAGCGTTTTTGCACTCTTAACGGGCCGTCTGAGGACGAGGGCCCGTTTCCCCTAGTGATACTAGGGGATAAATCTTTGAGGAGGAGGAGGACTTTTATGTGTTTTGTCCGTGTCAATGAGCTGTGTGATTTTTGTCAATAAAGTAACCCTGACGGATATTGCCATTCTCTATCCGTGAACAAATTAGCGCTTAGAACACTCACTACCACTAACAACTGGTGACCCTGCAGTGTTGCTATGGTTCAAGGTGGCTTATAAGCCAGTGCCGTTTCAAGGGCACTCTCTCCCAGAGGGTGGACCTGAGTCAGAAGCATCTGATTCATTCGTCCTACCTCTCCTGGGGCAATAAACCTCACAACCACTTGGGGTTCGTGAGGTTGAGCCTTAGGTCGGGAGAAACATTACGCCCTTATGGCGTATTTGCCACCTTCAGGGCTCTCCCCCGCCCTCCCCCAGGCACCCTCTGTGCCCCGTCTCCAGGCGCCCTCTGCGCCTCCTCCAGGCACCCTCTGTCCCACCTCTCCAGGCGCTTTCTGCGCCTTCTCCAGCCACCTTCAGCGCCTCCTCCAGGCACCCTCTGTGCCCCCTGGTGCTCCTCCCAGCGCTCACCCCCCCCACCCACCCCTACCCCTCCTCCTCCCTGCCCTCCCGCTGGTACGGCGACTGAGACACGCACACCGTGTGACACTACACACTCAGTGAACACTCAAACACAGTGCGACACATTACTGAGACACACTGTGCCACACAGACTCAGTGTACACGCCACACAGACTCAGAGAGACACGCAAACACAGTGTGACACCCCACTGGGATTACTAGCTGCCCCCTGGATTACTCATCGCCTTTTGGATTTATCACCGCCCTTTTGGATTACCTCACTCTCCTGTGGATCCTTATGTACAGTGCAGTGTCTCCAACAGTTAGTGCAGCAAGTCCCCACCAACAATTAGTGGTGCTCTTTTACCCGGTGACTCCTCAGAAAATGTGGCGCTGCAGCACAGACTCTAATGTTCGTTCTTACTCTGTGTCAACGTTTTCGTTCGTGCTCCCGTCTCGCTGTACCTTGTGCGTATAATTGTTTATCTCTTGTTACTTGTTTATCTTCTACAGTCTGTCTTCGTCCTGCTATACACTCCTTCTACATATTGTTTACCACGCACACTCCAATGTCATTCACACTACACTACATCTACACAAACACATATACATTCAACCACCTCTTTTATGTGTCTTGTCCGTGTCAATGACCTGTGTGATTTTTGCCCTGACGGATATTGCCTTTCTCTATCCGTGAACGAATTAGTGCTTAGAACACTCACTACTGCCAACACTACTACCACGACCACAACACTTACCAGAGGGGATGGTAGGGAGTCCAAGCAGGACGATGGCACTTGTGAGAAACAGAACGGCGAGCGTGCGTTTTCTCCCGAAGCGTTGCACGATGGGGACGCAGAGGGTGTAGGCGGGGACTTCCATGAGGCCCGTCAGCACCATGTACACAAAGGGGCTGTCGCTGAGACTCGTGCCGCTGAGGGACAGCCCGAAGTACACCATCCCCGCCATCAAGTAGTTCAGGTACAAGCACAGAGTGATGGTTCTGAGCCGCGGCGTCCTGCAGGGTTAGAAATTAGATTGGAAGGCTGATGAGAGGAGGCAAGTAAGATTTTGAAGTCCAGGTATAGGCAAAAAGTGATGGTTCTAAGTTGAGGCGTCCATCAGGGTTAGAAAATAGATAAGAAAGTGTTTGAATCCGTCATTTGGGGCAAGTGAAAAAAGATAAGTAAGACCTTTTAGCTCAGTGGTTCCCAAACTCTTTTACATAATGTTCCCTATTGATTTCTAAGGAATCCTCACGCCTCCCATCATTTATATAAATATATATATATATATATATATATATATATATATATATATATATATATATATATATATATATATATATATATCTATATATATATATATATATATATATATATATATATATATATATATATATATATATATATATATATATATATATATATATATATATATATATATATATATATATATATATATATATATCCAGAAGACCACCCATCAACCCGGGCTCTAGATTCTGGGAATAAAGATAAGCTGTGGGAGGGCAGCATGAGCCAATGCAAGATTGCGCCACTATAAACACTCGCCTGCGCCAGAACTGGCTGGGCCGACCATCAGGACCCACCGCGAATAAGCCTTGGGCCGACCATCAGGCTCCACCGGGAAGAAGCCTATCGGCGCTATAGGCCGCGACGTAAAAAAAAAAAAAAATTATATATATATATATATATATATATATATATATATATATATATATATATATATATATATATATATATATATATATATATATATATATATATAGATATATATATTGAAACTCGAGCGAGGATGTTTCAGTGTTACTCTTTCGTGTGTGTGTGTGTGTGTGTGTGTGTGTGTGTGTGTGTGTGTATTTATTTCTTGCAAAACCGCAATTTTTTGCTGACCGAATCACGCCCCCCTTGTACCCAGCTCACGCCCCCCCGGGGGGGCGTGCCCCCCAGTTTGGGAACCACTGTTTTAGCCATTACGAAGTCAAGGAAAAGTCGAAGAGTGACAGTGATGTCATTAATAGAAGGAAAAGGAGTGCCATTGTGTCTTAATCAGTGCTCATGTCTACCTTGTGGAAGAGAACACGGAAAAGGACAAAGGGGAGGAGGAGGAGGAGGAGGAGGAGAAAAAAGGAGGAGGAGAAAAAAGGAGGAGGAGGAGAAGGAGGAGGAGGAAGAGGAGGAGGTGGGACAAGTGGAATAGGACAAGGATGATGTTGAGGAAGAGGAGGAAAAAGTGAAACAGATGAGAGAGAACAAGGTGGAGGAAAACGAGGAGGAGGAGGGTACAGGTAAGGTCTTCCAGCTCACCTTAACAAAACAAAAGCCTCGCCGATCACGCCCTTCACCACGTTCAGCAGAGACCGCTCCTCCGCCTCCTTCTGCGCCTCCTGCGGCTGGGGGAAGAAAGAAAGTTGTTGGGGTTACCTACCGATTGACTGATTTTTTATTTGTTTATTCAATTGTTTAACTTTGTTTTTTCTTGTTAGTTTGTCCTTTTTTGTCTTTTTTTTAATATTTATCCCCTATTATTACTAGGGGAAACGGGCCTTTGTCCGAAGACGGCCCGATAAGAGGAAAAAGATTGCTCCCTCCCTGCACGAGGGAGCACGGGCCTTTGCCAAAGGCCCGTGCAGAATGCCGACAGACCGACTCTATCGGCGACCGAAATCTAGGCGACCAAGTCGGTCTGTCGACGAGGACTGGCGTGTCTGTTTTTTTTTATTTCTCGTTGTCTATTTGTCTATATACTTAGATGTGTCTGTATATCTATCTATCTATCTATCTATCTATCCATTTCTTTCATTCATTATTCCCTTATTTTTCACTGTATTTCACACACTAAAAAAAACTAACACAAACAAACAAACAAACAAGCACGCACCTCCCCCTCCGTCAGGTGTCGTAACTCATCCTCAGGGGGCAGGTCGGCGCCGTGCCACCGTGCCGCCCTCCGTATCACCCGGATGGCGTCCTCGGAGCGGCCACTCACGATGAGCCAGCGCGGTGACTCGTCGAGGAACCTGAGAAACGCCGGTGAAGGATGTGAGGCGTGAGTCAGGGTGGAAGGGATGAGGAAGGGTGTGAGGCGTGAGTCAGAGTGGAAAGGATGAGGAAGGATGTGAGGCGCGAGTCAGGGTGGAAGGGATGAGGAAGGGTGTGAGGCGTGAGTCAGGGTGGAAGGGATGAGGAAGGGTGTGAGAGTGGCAGTATAAGGTAGAACATCCACCCCTTTGCAGACTCTTTATGTTCTTATGTTGTTACCTCAAATAATTTGTTTTTGTTTTTATTTTATTTTACAGTATAGGTGTGAGTTCAATAATCATGAGGGTGATCGGTGTGAGTTCAATATAAGGATAGCAGAATGTGAGTTTGAACAGCCGCCCTCTTGCAAACTCCTAATTATTATTTTTTTTACAACAAAGGAGACGGCTCAAGGGCAACAAAAAGAGTGTAGAATAAAAAGCCTACTGCTCACCGCTCCCAAAATAGGCAAAAGTAAAGAGTGGCCAAAAGAGAGGTCAATTTCGGGTGGAGAGGCGTCTTGATACACTCTTCTTGAAGGAGGTCAAGTCATAGCCAGGAGGAAATGCAGACGAAGGAAGGTTGTTCCAGAGTTTACCAGTGTTTGGGATGAAAGAGTGAAGATGCTGGTTAACTCTTGCATAAGGGGTTTGGACAGCATAGCGATGAGCATGAGTAGAAAGTCGAGTGCAGCGGGGCCGCGGGAGGGGGGGAGGCATGCAGTTAGCAAGTTCAGAAGAGCAGTCAGCATGAAAATATCGATAGAAGATAGAAAGAGAAGCAACATGGCGGCGGAATTTAAGAGGTCGAAGGCTGTCAGTAAGAGGAGGAGAGCTGATGAGACGAAGAGCCTTAGACTTCACTCTCTTCAGAAGAGCTGTGTGAGTGGAGCCCCCACACACGTGAGATGCATACTCCATACGAGAGCGGACAAGGTCCCTTTATATGGACAGCATCTATGCGGGGAAGAAGAAAAAAACTGGCGGAGACGATACAGAACGCCCAACCTCGAGGAAGCGAATTTAGTGAGAGAGGAGATATGGATTTTCCAGTTGAGATTTTGAGTTAAGGATAGACCGAGGATGTTTAGTGTAGGAGAAGGTGACAGAAGAGTGTTGTCAAAGAATAGGGGATAGGTGTTTGGAAGATTGTGTCGAGTTGATAGGTGAAGAAATTGAGTTTTTGAGGCATTGAAGGACACCAGGTTCTTCTTGCCCCAATCAGAAATGATAGTAAGGTCTGAGGTTGAGCGTTCTGCAGCCTCCAGCCTGGAATCGTCTAGTTCCTATTGATTAGGTCTTCTATCAAAAGAAGTTGAGAAATGCAGAGTTGAGTCATCGGCATAAGAATGGATAGGACAGTTGGTTTGGGAAAGAAGATCATCAATAAACAACAGAAAGAGAGTGGGAGATAGAACAGAGGCCTAAGGATCACCACTGTTGCTAGGTTAAGGGGACGAACAGTGACCGTCTACTACAGCAGTGATAGATCGGTCAGAGAGGAAACTGGAGATAAAGGTACAGAGAGAAGAATAGAAACCGTAGGAGGGTAGTTTGGAAAACAAAGAGCTGTGCCAGACCTTATCAAGTGCTTTTGATATGTTTAGCGCAACTGAGAAAGTTTCACCGAAATGGCTAAGAGAGGATGACCAAGAGTCAGTTATGGGAGCAAGAAGATCGCCAGTAGAACGCCCCTTGCGGAACCCATACTGGCGATCAGCTAGAAGGTCAGAAGAGGAGAGGTGCTTTTGAATCTTCCGGTTAAGGATTGATTCAAAAGCTTTAGATAGACAGGAAAGTAAAGCTATAGGGCGGTAGTTTGTGGGATTGGAACGATCACCCTTCTTAGGCACAGGCTGTATGAAGGCGTACTTCCAACAGGAAGGAAAGGCAGATGTTGATAGGCAGAGGCGAAAGAGTTTGACCAGGCAGGGTGTCAGCACGGAAGCACAGTTTTTAAGGGCAATATTAGGCACTCCATCAGGTCTATAAGCCTTCTGAGAGTTGAGGCCAGAGAAGGCATAGAAAACACCATTCTTAAAAATCTTAATAACAGGCATAAAGGAGTCAGAGGGGGGATGAGTAGGAGGAATATGCCCAGAATCGTCCAGAGTGGAGATTTTATAGAAAGTCTGAGCGAAGAGTTCAGCCTTTGAGATATATGAAACGGCGGTGCTGCCGTCAGGGTTAAGGAGAGGAGGGAAAGATGAAGAAGTGAAATTGGAGGAGATATTTTTGGCTATGTGCCAGAAGTCTCCGGAAGAATTAGTAAAAGCAAGGTTTTGACATTTCCTATGAATGAAAGTGCTTTTGGTAAGTCGAAGAATAGATTTGGCACGATTACGGGCAGAAATGTAAAGGTCATGGTTAGCAGGAGTGCAAAGGCTCTGGTACCTTTTGAGAGCTGCCTCTCTATCTATGATAGCACGAGAACAAGCGCGATTAAACCAAGACTTTTTAGCATGAGGAATAGAGAAGGTACGTGGAATATGTGCCTCCATTCCAGAGACAATCACCTCTGTGATGTGCTGGGCACACACAGATGGATCTCTCTCCTGGAAGCAGTAATCATTCCACGGAAAATCGGAGAAGTACATCCTCAGGTCGTCCCACTGAGAGGAAGGAAAATTCCAGAAGCATCGCCTCTTCGGTGGGTCCAGAGAGTGTGCATGAGCGAAATGACAGGATACAGAAAAAGGTTGTGTTCGGAGGAGCCCAACGGAGAGAACAGTTTGACAGAGTAAGTAGAAGGGTTTGAGGTAAGAAAGAGGTCTAGCATGTTGGGCCAGTCTCCAAGACGGTTGGGAATACGTGTAGGGTACTGAATCAACTGCTTTAGATCGTTGGGGATAGCAAAGTTCTAGGCTTGTTCACCAGGCTGGTCTGTAATAGAGGATGAAACCCAAAGCTGGTGGTGAACACTGAAATCTCCTAGGATGGAGATTTCAGCGAGGGGAAAGTGAGTCAAGATGTGCTCCACTTTAGAGTTCAAATATTCAAAGAATTTTACATAGTTAGTAGAGTTAGGTGAAAGATAAACAGCACAGATGTATTTAGTAATAGAATGACAATAAAGTCTTAGCCAGATGGTGGAAAATTCTGAAGAGTCAAGGTCGTGGGCACGAGAGCAAGTGAGGTGGTTGCCTACGTAGACACAACAGCCAGCTTTGAATTGATATTTAGGATAGAGATGGTAGGAGGGAACAGAGTAGAGATTGCTGTCAGTAGCCTCAGAAACCTGTGTTTCGGTGAGGAAGAGAAGGTGAGGTTTAGAGGAGGAGAGATGGTGTTTTTTTCCTTTACAGTATACGTGTGAGTTCCATATGAGGTTGGCAGATGTAAGTTCGAACAGCCAGCCTCTTTTCAAGCTATCCATTATTCCTTTACACTAAATAAGGGAGTTTGATAATAAAATCATCCCTTAACCAGGTCTTATTAAACACAACACGCCCTTATCTCGTTTCCTAACCCTTACCCCTACCGGAAAAGCAGTAAGAGCTCTTTTAACCTCACCTACAACGTCATCCCTTACCAAGCCCTTACCAAACACAACATGCCCTTACTCCGTCCTCTAACCCCTACACCAACGAAAAAGAAAGCAAGAGACTATTCTTAACCTTACCTACAAACATGACACGCCCCAACCCCGTTCCCTCACGCTTCCACCTACGACAGAGCAAGTAACAAGAGACCTTTTTAACCTCACCTACATTGTTATTCCTTACCAACCACGACACACCCCTATCTAGTTCCCGCATCCTTCCACCTACGAAATATCAAGCAGCAAGATACCTTTTTAGACCTCACCCGCAATGTTATCCCTTACCAAACCTGACTCACCCCTACTTTGCTTCCTCACGCTGTTACCTACGAAATAGAGAGCAAGAGATCTTCCTCAGCCTCACCTTTTTTTTGACAGCAACGGAAACAGCTCTATGGTAGAAAAAAGGCAAATAACAAAAAGGCCCTTCTATGTCATCCCTTACCAAACATGAGACACCCCTACTCCGTTCTCTCACGCCTCTATCTACGACAAAGGAAGGAACAAGAGACCTTTTCAAACCACACCGACAAGCCCCTCCCCCGCTCCCTCACGCCTCTACCCACCAGAGCGCGGGCAGCAGGAGCAGGCCGGGCAGGGTCACCACCGTCTGCAGCACCCGCCAGTCCCGGATGAGGTAGCCCAGGCCGCCGTACAGCACCAGACTCAGGGCCCAGGCGTTGTAGATCACGAAGCCGCACGCCGTCCTTAGTTTCGGCTCCATCACCTCGATCACTTGAAGGAGAGAGAAGGCAGACGTTAGGAGGATAGGAAGGAAGGAGGTAGGTAAGTAGAGAAAAGGGAGATGGGGGAAAAGCCGAAGAGAGAAAAGTTAAATAAGCTTCTATTGGAGTAAAGCAATCGTGCACAAACCCACACACAAAAATCCTAACGCGTATATCCCTCATTTTACACAAAAATAATAATGAATAATGATGATAATAAATAATAATGAAATAACGAAGCATCTTTACATCAGAGGGGGGAGGGGGGATTCAGGCAGACTAAAGAAGACTGGAATATATATAAAAAAAAGTAGGAGAAAGCACTTGATAGAGACAGCTAGAGAACGGTCATCAAACACCAAACCTTGCAATAATAAGGGGAAAAAAAGGGATGATGCTGACGATGATGATGATGTTGGGACTGATTGACCAGCTAAAAAGTCAAAACAAAGGAGAAAGAAAGAATGTTAAATCCGTATTCTCCGACGTTTTCGGCTCTCACATTATTAACTATTTCCAAAGGCCACGAGAGGGATGAGTCGGGTCCTCATGAGTGTTTTCTTCACGTACATGGTGCAGAAGCTTTGTCAAACTATCACTAGGCACATAAAGCTACCCTTGGAAACAGGAACCACTACCTCTACGAAAGCCTTATCAAAAATGGGCGAGTAAAGCCCCGTTCACACTGTGCCGAGTCTGGGCCACGACTACCCACGACTCTAGGGTACACGAGGTCTTGGGTGTTGATGTGAAAGAGTCGGACATGTTTTGAAAGAGGTCTTGATACTGTTGCCGAATGCTGCGCCGACGTCGTGACGGGAGTCTGGAGTCGTGAGGGTTAGCACGACATGTTGGCAACTAGTTGGCCGAATGTCCCAGACAGTCGGCAAGACACCAAGGCCCCAATAAAGCCCCGTTCACACTGTGCCGACTCTGGGCCAGGACAACCCAGCGACTTCTGCATTTGACAAGTCGGCTCCCACACTGCAAGACTTTTTTGGCGGCTTGGTGTCGGCTACCATGACTGCCGACTGTCTGGGACATTCGGCCAACTAGTTGGCAGAATGTCTGCGGCATGCTGCCAACTAGTCTCAAGACGAGTCTCAACGGTCAATTTTTTTAAACGGCGCCATGTCTATGCCGACCGATTGGCTGACGGGCTGCCACCCATTCCTTTAAATATGGATCCATTCCGTATTGGAGAGTGAGATGTTGCATTCCACATTTTTCTAACCTCAGGGTGGCAACCCTAGTTGTCATTCAACACAAGAGAGATCGAGGCAAAAGGAGTGCGTGCGTACTGTGCGGCTCACAAGTTTGTGCCAGCGAAACGTAACCATGCCCAGAAGTTGTTATTGTGCTTGTAATTGCAAAATAAAAATATAAATTTGTTGATGGCGGCAGTGTTAGCCAATAATTCTGAGCCGACAGTCGTCACGAACGTCCTTCATTAGGCGAAGACTGTCGTCACGACAGTCCCTCATCATTCTAAAGTAGTCGGCACAAACGACTGTGACGACAGGAAACGGTAAAAATTTGAAAAAATGGCCCCGGCAGTCGTCACGACTGTCTCAAGACAAGCCAAGACTGTTGACGACAGTCGTCACGACTGCCCCAGACCTCCCTCAGACCTCAGCCGGAAGTGACGGTTGGTCCAGACTCTTGCCGACTCTTGTCGTGAAAGTTTAGCATGGAATACTTTTTTGCGCTACCCCTCACGACTCCAGACTCCCGTCACGACGTCGGCGCAGCAGTCTCAAGACCTCTTTCAAGACATGCCCAACCCTTTTACATCAACACCCAAGACCTCGTGTACCCTAGAGTCGTGGGTTGTCTTGGCCCATAGTCGACACAGTGTGAACGGGGCTTAAACCCCGAAATGATGGAGAATATGGGCCGAGAACAAGCACTCATTACACTTACTGAGGACGTAGGAGGAGTAATTGCAGACGGCGTGGAGGCAGCCCAGGATGAACCGAGCCGCGAGAACGGTGGAGAGGAAAGGCAACCACGCAGAGCCAAGAGCCAGGGCGACGTAGCAGACCACGCCGCTTACCACCAGGGGCTTCCTCCCGAACCTGCCGCGCCAGGAGTACAGCAGCAGCAAGGGGCAAAAAGGCGTACTGATAACCGTGTCTGTGTGTTTCTTTATGTTGTCTTTACTTGTATGGTATAAGGAGTATCGGTTTTAATAGTTGTCTTTATAGTTTTGATGATGTTTACGTCATTGCGTTTGTACTCGTATGTTATGGTTTGTATAAGGGTTCCGTGTGTGAAGTTTTGTGTAAAAGAAAGAAAAAAAAAATATTGATAAAAATTAATAGATAGATGGATAGATAGAGACGGAAAGAAAGGAAAAAAGAAAGAGAGGAAGAATGGATGCATGAATGAATGAGTCAAACGAATGAAATAAGGAAAGAAAGAATGAGGGATGGATTGATAGAGAAAGATAGCCAGATAAGAAGACCGAGAAGAACGAAAGACAAAAAGAAATAGAGGAAGAATAACTGCATGGACGAATGAATTATAATAAGAAGGGAAAGAAAGACAAAAAGATGGATAGAGAGAAAGACAGCCAGATAACATGACCAAGGAGAGTGAAAGAAAAAAAACAAGAGGAAGAATGAATCCATGAATGAAATAAATAAAAGAATGCAAGAAAGAAAGGAAACAAAGATGTACAGATAGAAGGATAGCCAGATAACATGACCAAAGAAAATCATAAATAAAGCAAGGTCAACAGGACTCCAGCCCCTGGCCTTCCTACGCACTTGTCAGCCATGAAGCCGTTGACGGGGGCGCCCACGAAGATGCCGAACATGTACATGCTCTGGAAGGACGTTTGGAGGTACTGCCGCCCGCACGCCAGCTGGAACTGTGCAGAGGACGAGGGGAAGAGGAAAAGTAGATGAGAAATAGAGAAAAGAGAGAGGGGAGAAGAAGCAAAAAAAAAAATTACAGTAAAAAAATGTATATATATATATATATATATATATATATATATATATATATATATATATATATATATATATATATATATATATATATATATATATATATGTATAATATTAAAGATAGATAGATAGATATAGATAGATAGATAGATAGATAGGTAGATAGATACAAATTAACTAAAATAAAATAGATAGAAAAATAAAATAAAAATGTTGATAAAATAAAAGAAGATAGATAAAACAAATAAAAATGAATAGTTAAAAAAAAATAACTCTCACCTCCGATGTAAAGGTGGTGGAGAAAGTTGAATTATCAAAGTCAAACTCGACACAGTCTTCGACCTTGGCGCCATCTGGTGTGTCGACCGTGTATTGACACCTGGGGGGAGGGGGGGGGGAAGGGACAGGTAAGTGAGGTGTTGGGTTAATTATTCAAGATCCGGGGAAGTGTTAGGTTAATAATTCTGCATCCGGGAAAATGTTGGCTAAAATATTTGGCATCCGTGCAAGTGTTGGATTAATGATTTTATGTTTCGTGGAAGTGTTTCTGGAGAACGTTACTTTTTTGCGTAGTGTGAATATAAGAAAATGATAAAGTTTGGGTGTTTTTATGTGTGTGTGTGTGTGTGTGTGTGTGTGTGTGTGTGTGTGTGTGTGTGTGTGTGTGTGTGTGTGTGTGTGTGTGTGTGTGTGTGTGTGTGTGTGTGTGTGTGTGTGTGTGTGTGTGTGTGTGTGTTTGATATATTGTGTTTTGGATCATCTATATTTTCCCTTTATTTTCTCTGAGATTCAATTTTTTTCACCTTAATTTTCTATCTCTTTTGTCTGACCTTTGTACTACATTGGTGTATTTTTGTGCATGCATTGCAATATTCTTATGCTTATATGTATTATATTTTAGTATAAGTTATTGTTAAGGAAATCTCAGACCACGTGGAAGGAATTTCGGGAAACCATTAAAAGCACACCTGGCGCTGGGACGAGTAGAAAAGGGATTAAAGAACACCTGGAGGAAAGAAGAAGTAGAGGAGAGCTTCAGGAAGTCAGGATTTTGGGAGGAATAGGAAAGGGATTAAAGAACACCTGGAGGAAAAGATTAGAGCACACCTGGGTGGTGGGTCAAGGCGGGTGAAGCCCACCTGAGAGGGGAGAATGAGGCGCCTTCAAGTATGTTTGACGTCATGAATTAGAGGCGTGGCCAGAGGAGAGATGTGTCAGAGAGCAAGAGTGTGGTTCACTTCCAGAGGAGACGCAGCAGGGTAAGAATCTGGGGTCACGGAGTGGTGGTGTGTGGGTGAGCTGGGAGAGTTGGAGATGGGTGAGGATGGTGTCCCAGGTGGTGGAAGCCAGGTCATGCTGGGTGGCCAGTCGGCGCGCGCCCACAGCCATATTGTCCGCTGGCTTGTTTCATCACTTGCAGGGTTAAGGCCAGTTTCACTGAGCACTGCATGGTGGTCAGAGCTGCCGACACTGTTCAGTTGAAGGCAGTGCACAGTCTCCAGGGAGGTCAGTTAGTACAGGGTCCAGGGAGCCACCCCTCACATGCGTGGGAAAGGTGACGTGATTGGTGAGCCCGTGGACCACTGTCAGCTCTGTAAAGGCCCTGTTAACCAGATGTTGGTTCAAGTCACCCACGATTACGATGTTCTAGTAGTCGTGGGTGGCCATGATGGTATCGAGCTGGTCGGTGAGGAATGCTAATGGGGCGCGGCCTTGCCACTGAGGGATTGTGGTCCATGGACCACAATGTATCAGCTTTCACCACCACCCTCCTGAACAACTAGGCCCGACACATCCCCCATAGGACACACAACACTGACCCACGTGACCAGCCATGGTTCGGTCGTAGATGTCGCCTCGCGGCCGAGGAAAAATATAGGGCCTGGACTCGTTACAAACGCCACCCCACACAGAGACACAAAGTCCCCCACCGTGCTGCCTGCAAGGCCATGACAAGGACAGCCGCATGAGTCAGAAAAAGGTGGGAAAACAACGTCAAGAGAAAGCTGTCCGCTGACCAAGTCGACCCCAAGCACAAGTCCTTGGTAAAGGAGAGGCAGGGCACCACCACCCAGGACAGAATCCCGCCCCTCAAAACGGCAGTTGGCGAATGGGTGGCTAAAAACAAGGACAAGGCGGACCTCCTGGCAACACATTTCAGCAGAAAAATGAGTGTCCCTGAGCCAGAGAGGAAGCCTCCCGCCTTAACCCGCCTGTGTGACACCAGCCTGGACAGCCTGATGATAGCGAAGGACGCCGTGGCAGTGACCTCCGCAGTCTGAACACCAAAAAGGCTCCAGGCCCAGACGGCATCAGTCCCTTCCTCCTAAAGCACTGTGCGGGAGAGCTAACTCGACCCCTCACTCTAGTATTCCGTCAATGCTTACGGAGCGGCTCCTTGCCAGTCCTGTGGAAGGAGGCACGTGTCACACCCGTGCACAAGAAGCGAGAGAGGACAGACCCTGCCAACTACCGTCCCATCTCGCTCCTGTCAGTGGTCAGCAAGATCCTGGAGCGGATCATTACTGAACAGCTGACACGCCACCTGGAGGAGCACCACCTCATGTCCACACGACAGCATGGCTTGAGAAAGGGACGCTCCGCCTCTGATCTCCTCCTCCTGCTGTCCAAGGCCTGGCACGACAGCCTGGATTCAGGCCGTCCCTCGCTCGTCGTTGCCCTCGACATCGCAGGGGCTTTCGACAATGTATGGCATGGCGGCCTGCTTGCCAAACTTCAGCAGCTCGGGGTCACGGGACAGCTGTTGGAGCTGCTGTCGTGCTACCTGCGAGGCCGCAGCCTTAAAGTCTATGTGGGGGGATGCACGTCTGCAACGCACCCGGTGGAGGCCTCTGTTCCACAGGGGTCGGTCCTGGGCCCCATCCTATGGAACATATTCCTAAATGACCTCCTCCAGAGCCTCCCGACAGTCTCAGCTTACGCAGACGACTGCACCCTGAACTGCAGCTACTTCAAGGAGGCCGAAAACGCCATTGACAGCACCAACCACCAACTTGGGGATATCATGGGCTGGGGAAGACGGTGGCAAGTCTCGTTTGCTGCCGAGAAGACCCAGGCCATGATTATATCACGTTCAGCTGAGGACGCCAGAGCTCTCGAGGGGCAGCTGAGGTTTGGAGACGACACCCTGGCCATTAGGGATTCCATCAACATCCTGGGGGTGGAGGTCGACTCCAAACTCAGCTTTGACCGCCACCTCGAGAACGTGGTGCTCAAGGCATCCCTGAGAGTGACACTCCTGCGTCGAGTCCGCCACCTTCTCGACACCGTTGGACTCCTAAGGCTGTACAAGGCCCAGGTGAGGCCCATCATGGAGTACAGCCCCCTCACATGGATGAGTAGCGCCCAGTGCCACCTCTCCCTGTTGGACCGAGTGCAGAGGCGTCCCGAACGCCTCATATACGGTGCCAATGACCAACAGCACCAGCAGCAGCAGCAGGGACGACAAAGGGGACACCGGCAATGGCAACAACAACAACACCAGCACCACCGTCACCACTCGAGACAGGACGTCCCCTGCCACCAGATGGATAATCTGGAGCACCGCAGGAGGGTCGGTGACCTCACAGTGCTGCACAAGGCCCAGGTGCAGCACACACCACACCTCGCGGCCCTCGGAGTCTCGTGGAGGAAGTCAGAGCAAGCTACGAGAGCGATAGCGTCCGGTGATCTTCTCCTCGAAGTCCCGAGGACCCGTACGCTGAAGTGTCAGCGGGCCTTCACCTGCGCCACAGCAACAGTGGAATGCCTTCACGGGCTCACGGCCGAAGTGGACCTCTCAGGTTTGAGCACACAGCGCGACAAGACAGCTGCCCACTTGTGGTGTCGTGCACGCCCCCCTTAAGTGACAGTGTCTAGGAACAATACGGACTTAAGGGGGGGCCACTCCCACACTAATATAAAAGAACAGACTATTGGGGTAGCTTTGGAATAGGTGCCCTTATGGAAGAAGGCTCCTTTAGCTAGTGTCACCATATAACCCTTTTTGTATACTTTTGTTTATTTAAGAGAGAGAGAGAGAGAGAGAGAGAGAGAGAGAGAGAGAGAGAGAGAGAGAGAGAGAGAGAGAGAGAGAGAGAGAGAGAGAGAGAGAGAGAGAGAGAGAGAGAGAGAGAGAGAGAGAGAGAGAGAGAGAGAGAGAGAGAGAGAGAGAGAGAGAGAGAGAGAGAGAGAGAGAGAGAGAGAGAGAGAGAGAATCTTATTAGTAGGTATGAAAAAAAGGCTGGCTGTTAAGTGCTTGATAATCATTCTGTGTTTGGATTATCTATATTTTCTTTTTCTGCAATTTATGTTTATTATTTTTTTTACATGCACTGTTCTCTTTATTGTTCTTTCATCTCGCCTCTTACGCCAGATATTTTTAAGCGCCATACTAGTATTTATCAAGTTAAGTGGTTAGTTAGGCTTTATAATTCCACTTTTTGGACGGGGTAAGTTAGAAGTGTTGAACCTTCACAGAGTTACGTATATTTTTTTCGATTTTTAAATTTGGCGGTGCGTCTTATAAGCCGTCAAATACGGCAAGTCGACGCACTACAAACTCCGTCGTACAAAAGTGATAAAATAATAAAAACAAACTAACCCAATCTTGAAAGAACGGCTGAGAATAGACATACCAGCCACATAATTATTCATGACTACTACCATGGTTGAAATATTGGAGATTCATGTGGGCGGTGCGTCTGGGAGTTAAAACCACACGTGTCTGTTCTCTTGTTCAGGTGTGCGTGTGGTCGAGGGCGAGTTGCCAGGTGGATGCATCACTTAGCGGCCCACGGGAAGTTTATTGGAGCCAAGACTGAGGTAATGGTAGAGCTAACAAGTCATTTCCTCTGTGTCTGGCGGTGCGTTGTGTGTTTGTCTCCACCTCTCTCTCCCCCTTTTTCTCTCTCTCACCCTCTTTCTCTCTGTTTGTTTGTTCATTCCCTTTTTCTCTCTCTCACCCTCTTTCTCTCTGTTTGTTTGTTCATTCCCTTTTTCTCTCTCTCACCCTCTTTCTCTCTGTTTGTTTGTTCATTCCCTTTTTCTCTCTCTCACCCTCTTTCTCTCTGTTTGTTCATTCCCTTTTTCTCTCTCTCACCCTCTTTCTCTCTGTTTGTTTGTTCATTCCCTTTTTGTTTGTTTGTTTCCTCCCTGGCCTTAGTTAGAGTTAGATAACCTGGAGATTGATGAAGTAGTACGAGGTCATATTCCTTCTCTCCATTATGTGATCAGTTTATTTTTTTTATTTTTAGTAGTGGTAAGTCACGATTGATGTTCACTTTCCTTTTTTTTACCTTAGTAGAGTTAGGTAACCTGGGAATAGTAAAAAGTGCTATTACGTCATATCCATTATCTTCCTTGCGTGATGAGTTTTATCTTTATTTTGATCTTAGTAGCGTCGAGTCACGGTCGATGTTAATTTGTTTCATTTTGATCTTTTTAGAGTTAAATAAGCTTGACATGGAAGAGGTACCACAATGTTATAACCATTCTCTCCCTTGCGTGGTGAGTTTTATTTCTTCGTTTTGGATTTAATGGTGGTGAGTCACGATCGATGTTCATTTGTTTCAATCTTTGTGTCCCGCGTGAGGATCAGCTGCAAGGATGATGATGTAACTCTTACTACGAACCTGCTGACGACCAGTCCCCACCAATGAGCTCTATGGGCACCCTCAAGGCCAGGCGAACACACACACACACACACACACACACACACACACACACACACACACACACACACACACACCTTTCTTTAAACAGCCTTTCATTGAGTAAACAAGATTATCACATGTACTTCCTTTTCTAGTCCTTCCCATTGTCATTCTTCCTTCCTTTCTCTCTTTCTTTCCTCTTTCTTCCTCCTTTCCTTCCTCTCACTGATTCAACAAGAAGCGGTGGCTGAGTGGATAGCGTGACGGCGCCGCGTCCAGGATGACGCGGGTTCGCGCCCCGCCCGGTGAAACAAGCCGGGATTTTTCAGTCACCGCCGCGTGGCCTGACTACCCACATGCTGTCCGGAAGACCAGCCGTCAACCCGGACTCTAGATTATTTCTCTAATAAAGAGAGGGTCAACGATGAGCTGCTGGGCAGCATGAACCAAGGAAGATGGCGCCTCTACAAAACACTTGCCAGCGCCACAACGGGCGCAGCGAACACGGGACCAGCACGCTAACCACTCAGCCACCGCCTCCCTTTATGTCAGGTTAGTGATTCTCAATCTCACTACTTTCTTCTTCTTTTTCTTCTACGTACATTAGTCAAGTCAGTTATTTTCACTCACTTTTCTTTTTTCTTTACGTCTGTATGTCGTCAGTTATTCTGACGCTTAAATCTTTCTTCTTTTGCTCTACGTGTGTATGTCAAGTCGGTTATTCTCGCTCTTGATTCTCTCTTCTTTTTCTTTACGCCTGTACATTATCATGGCAGTCATTTTTACCTTAACTCCTTCTTTCCTCCACGAATATCATACTGTCACGTACGTCAGTTATTTTCACTTTCATTTTTTTTTTCAAAGTAAATATATCAGTCATTTTTATTTTTGCTCCTTTTCTCCTTCCCGAATATCATTACAAGTCAGTTATTTTCACACTTTTTTCTCATTCCCTCCACTTATATATGTGTCTGCCATCTAACCAATCAACTGTCAAGAAGAGTTTTTTTATGAATAATTTGTGAACCTCAGCAACGGGGCGTAACAAAATATACAAGAAGACTTTTATATACTTACTCTGAGGTGAAGGAGGCGACGGAAGAGGCGACGGAGGAAGAGAAGGGGGAGATGGAGGAGGTGGTTGTGGAGGAGGTGGTGGAGGTGGAGGTGGAGGAGCTGCTGGGCACACGGCAAGAGTAATCGAGACGGGGCGCCAGGAATGCCCCGCCCATGGTGATTGGCCCCGTGAACAACGAGACTGTGTGTGTGTGTGTTTGGAGAGAGAGAGAGAGAGAGAGAGAGAGAGAGAGAGAGAGAGAGAGAGAGAGAGAGAGAGAGAGAGAGAGAGAGAGAGAGAGAGAGAGAGAGAGAGAGAGAGAGAGAGAGAGAGAGAGAGAGAGAGAGAGAGAACATTTAATTGAACTGAACACGGCTTCATTGGTATGGAGTTTCATAGCTTAACACACACACACACACACACACACACACACACACTTACTGTAGCCAAGCACAAGGAAGTGCAGGATGGACCACTTGCCAGTTCCCAGCTGGGTGAGAAGACCGTCCAACTGGCTCGACATCCTCCTGCGGCGGGATCGGGGGCAAAGGCGGGGGCAGTGGTGGTGGTGGTGGTGGTGGTGGCGGCGGTGTTGAACATGCTGCAGGAGATACGTGTGACTTGTGATAATTCTCATACTCTTTGCTCGTTATGTATGAGTGATTGGCTACCCCCCCCTCCCCGCTCCCCCCCTACCCCCCACACACGCCGCCGCCGTGGGGTCTTTTTTTTTTCTTCTAGGCTGGTTTCTTTACCATTCTTAGGCACAGGCTGTATGTAGGCCTACTTCCAGCAGGAAGGAAAGGTAGATGTTGAAAGGCAGAGACGAAAAAGTTTAACCAGGCAAGGCGTCAGCAAGGAAGTACAATTCTTAAGGACAATAGGAGGCACTCCATCAGGTCCATTAGCTTTCTTAGGATTTAGGACAGTGGGCATATATAGAAAAAATAAATTTTAAGAATTATAATAACAGGAAATCGTGGCGTCATCATTCTTAAGAATTTTAATAACAGACTTAAGGTAGGAGCATGCCCTAAATCGTCGAATGGAGTTGTCAGAAAAAAAAAGTTTTTGGCGAGTCGTAGAAGAGATTTGAGGCGATTCCGGGCAGAAATGTGATCATGATAAGCAGGAGTGCGATGGTTCACGTACCGTTTGTGTGCTGTCCCTTTATCGTAGGCGAATAGGAGCAGAAGTATGACAGAATTTAAGAAAGCATGGCAAGTGTTGGCTTTGCCCAGTGGCGCATGTGTCCCCATGACCACTTGGCTCCACGCACGTAAAGAAAGTCGTTTGGCAAATGTTGACATAACTGTCAAGCATTACTCATAATTGCCATAATCGATATGTGTCTTCCCCTTCCACTCCCCACACACGCACACCCCACACTCGCAACTTTTCGTGACCTCCGACCCAGATATCACTGTACTGCCGCCAGAAACCGCACAAATAGTCTTGGATTTTATTTAGAGCAACGTAAGCAACCGGAGCTTCGAAGTTATCCTTGAATTGTATTTGGCGCTGGTTAGGCCTCACCGGGACTGTGCTGTTCATTTTTGGGCCGCTATTACAGGAAGGATACAGACTCCTGCGAGGCAATACAGGGAAGAATGACTAAAATGAGCCAAGGACTTTGTTCTGGTCGTCCCGGGCATCCGTGTGTCCAGCCTGTATGTAGCCTCTGGGCCTGACGTGGGCTGTACAGATTGCAAGAGTCGTTATTGGAATGACTATACTGTCACTATAGCTACATCCACGCTCCATAATGCCACCCCCTCCCTTCCCCAGGCCACCCACACGCCTCCCCGCCCTCCCCACCCCGCAACCCAATACCGCCCAGCTCCCCCGAGGACGCTTCTAACTCGACTGACAAGATGAAGCACTCCAACAAAGCCTCGAACATCAGCTGATGAAGCAGTTTAGGAAGTGAGCCGATTACGCGCTCATTGGAGGAAGGGATGAGATGATGATGAGCTGGGAGGTAGGGAAGGGGGAGGGGGAAAAGAGAAGAGAAGGAAATTAAATAAAAAAAGACTGTGTATATATAATTATGTCTGACGGTATCCAGCGTACGTACTGAAGAGTTGTATAAACTCAGTCGACCCCAGAATAAGTTAATAGCACGCAGTGTTCTCAAACGTTGAAGACTTGTTTCCTTGTATATCATGGTGCCCCGACCCGCCTCCTGGACCGTGAAAAAGAAAAGGAATGGATTGCTTTGGTCATTATTTATGTTTCTTCTGTGTCTGTCTGTGTATAATGTACACACACACACACACACACACACACACACACACACACACACACGCGCGCGCGCACACAGGACTCACCACTGGGAGCGGGCCGATTACACCCGGTCTTGACGGAGGCTGGGGCACTACTGCATAACAGTGTCCTGTCCGGGGCTCCTTTAAGTACGCTTTCACACAGGTGCTCCGAGCCGGCGACATTCTACCCTAAATGACACCTTTTTACCCGAGATGATTCGTTCATTTTTCTTGAGGGAGCGCAGGAGGTTGCTTGTCATGATTTTATGTTTACCAAAAGGATCCATCCCATTCTACTTATCTTCTTGATTTATTTTTTTGTGTTGGATGTACACTCATTGATTGTCTTAGGTAGACGTATACCTCTACGTTCCCAAGTGTTTCGTTCCCAATAATCACGTTTTTTCCTGCTAACAGGAAACATTTCCGTTGTCTTTTCCTTTCGTCCACGAGAGGCGGCGCTGTTTAATGCTGGCCCAGGGGTGGACTCAGACACCTCAAGGGCGGCACCCACGGCTGTCGCCAAGATGACTTCTTTTAAGAAGATTCAAAAGCAACACGTGGCAAGATGAACAAAATTTGCCAACACAGCTCAGGAGCTCGGGGAGGTTGGGGAGGAGATAAGGCCGCACCTTTAGTAATGTTTTAATATATGAAAAATTCAGGTGCCTTTAGACGCCATTATGAACCAGGTATGCGGAGACAGCCTTCTGTGAGTACCTCATTTAATTACTTACCTCGGGGTGGATCCAGCGGGCCGTCACGGCGGGGCCAAACCCTGAGGCGGCAACTCATAGCCAAGCCTCGTGGGGGAAGAGGCTTGGGAGGGGACGATAATCACCTGCGAGGAATGAGTGAGAGGACACCAATCAGGAACAACGGAAACGCGGGCCCCTGGCGTTCCCCTGGTCATCACACCCTTGGTTGAGAAGAGAAGGACCCCAAAAGAGCATAATACACAACAACTCTGACACACATATACGTGATGACAGTATGACAGTGTGTGCAGAGGCATGGCCGCCCTACATGTAACTCTTGTGCTTAGAGCTCAGAATCATTGGCCCTCAGTCTTCTGCTTTCCTGATCAAGGCACTTTTATCTTGAAAAATAATTATAATATACTGCAATTTTTAAGTATTAATATTATACTTATACTTTTGTAATATATATCAGTAACAGCCTTTATGTAGTTAGTATTACATTAGAAAAGAATAACTATTATCATTACTCAGTTCAACTTGATACTTTAGGTTTTACGTAACAACTGTAAATATGGGTCAGATTTAGCAATTAACCTTCATATATCATATATTTATTTATTTATTTATAACTGCTTGAGTTACAGGAAAAATATTTTTCGGGCAGAGTTTACCCCCCCCCCCCTCCCCCCCCGATGAATAGAGTCCCGTACGCCCACACTCACTGTCAGATTGCTAATAATGGTAACGAATGGATTAATGGTCGATCCTTGGCGGACACACACACACAAACACACACACACACACACACTCACAGCCTTCTTATATTATCAGCTGCAGCGAGGTTATGTTTTTTCACCGCCTTTGATTTCATTTTACTGTGTTGTTTGCTTATGGGAAGTTATTGTGCTTGAAGTCAACAGCTTCCTTTATTTTATTTATTTTTTCTCTCCACTCTCCCTCGTTGCCCATCACTTCTTTACTTTTTGTCTCGTCGTTGCTGAGGACATGCCATTGGTGGTGCTGGGGGAGGGCATGTCCTTAGCGACGGAAAACTTAAAGACGAAGATGAGATGCAGCCGCAGGAGGAACGTGAGGAAATTAAAGTTACGGAAACAGTGGCGGGGGTGCCAGACGGGAGGATGGCCGTGTTAGGGCTTAAAAATGTCACCAGAAATATCCAGTCTTCCAGCTACCATTCACGACTGTTACTAAGTCCCCGCCCACACACACACACACACATGCACACACACAGGCTGGCGATTACGAGTCCAGCGCATGATGAGACCATGGTGAATGACATACACTCAAACGCTCCTTTCCCGACTAGTGCCTCCCCCGTGTTCATCATACCTGTACTATCAAAGACACTCCCTAGAAATACTCGCTGCTCCAAGATATCTCCCATTACCTAACGTGGCCTCGTGTCCCGCCCTTGATCGAGACGTGCAAAGAACACCACGAATCTGAGGCTCGTATTCTCAAACATTCCGGGACTTACACACCCACACGTTTAATAAGGCTTTCGTAGAGGTTGTGATTATTTCCATGGGTAGTTTTGCGAGCCTAGTGATAGTTTGACAAGGCTTCTGCACCATGAACCTGAAAAACCCTAATGAGAAGCCGAACAAGCTTCCTTGTGGCCTTTGGAAATATTTGTTGTGGGTGCAAAATACGATAATGAGAATACGGGTTTTACTTAGCTGGGCAGGGCTGGCAAATTATGGCCAGTACGGAAGCTGAGTGACAGGTCTGCTGTCAAGAAATGTGTTAGCTCTCTTCCATTCGTCTGCGATAAAGACAGCAAAGTCCCGTCTCAGTGATGCAATGCTTCTGCCTATTCTCTCTACTATGCATAGGTTGTGTTACAACGTGACTGGTTAAAAGCAGATGGAGTGGTTGTGAAGAGCCTGTGTGTGTGTGTGTGTGTGTGTGTGTGTGTGTATATATATATATATATATATATATATATATATATATATATATATATATATATATATATATATATATATATATATATATATATATATATATATTTTTTCTTTAGTGGTGGAGACAGAGCAGAGTTTCTACGGTAACGTACGTGGAAGAAAACGGTGCCACAGCAGCGGTAAGACGGTGCACTAGGCCATGCTGACACCCGCCATCTGCCTCCCTCCACGCGCGGTCTGCTCAGCCACACGTACAAGGCGCCGAGGACAACTCAGTGTTGCCACCCACACACAGCCTACACAGGAACGGTCTATGGCTGTGCTGCAGGAAGCGAGATCAGCAGATTTCGTGTATCATTCACAATTGTCAGAATTTTTTGAGAACAGAATAATCTACAGATTCTCACATAAAAAGGGAACGAAATTAAATAGATGAATAAATAAATGAAGAGTAATAGAGGAAAAAGCAATTCGAATTATAAAAGATAGCTTATTTTAAGTAGTTATATGGTTTCCCTTTAAAAACACAGAGGAAACCAAAACAGACCACATGAATGAATGAACGTCCCAGACGCTGCATGCTTGAGTGCGCTGCCCCTGCCCCTGCCCCTGCCCCGCCCAGTCAGTCACTCGTTCTGTTAAGTCAGTCAGTCTGGGTGTCAGTGGGTGATAGCAACCCCAGAAGGAGGTCGCTATGCATACCGCACTGCATGAGATGTCAACCTTAAAAGATTAATGCAAGTATTTATCTGCTATAAGAAGAGACAGTAACTACACTCGTGTACCTCAAGGGCAGCTCAAGGTCAATGCACGCCAACGAACTTAGTAGCATCTTAATTTAGTAAACAGCCACGCCAACGGAAGGGAATTACGAATATCAGCATTCCTCCCAATAATGATCTGCCTTTGTCCCCGGCAGATCTCCCAAGTCTTTCATTAAAGTTGTTTGCGAAGACTCCCAGACTGTAGGCAAAATAATTCTGGGTCTACAGATTTCTACAGACTTATGGCAACCAACTCTGATTTTCAGTTCTGGTGGCAGCAGTGCTTGGCTCATGCAGACCATAACTATTCGGCCCACAGCTGCTGTGCTCGGATTTGGAACACAGGGTTATATGGAGAGCGCATCCCTTACCCCGCCGTGGTGGGATGGGTGACGCCAGCAGCGCGGCGCGGCGGCCATGTTGCTGTGCCCAGCTCATCTAAAACTCACGCCTGCACACGCCTCACTCCCGCCCACCTTCCTGACACTACCATTTAATATTAAGAAAAAAACAGAAGCCACCATCGTCTTCCTGAGAAAATTCTACGTCACATTGGCATAAAGTTGTAACAAAAAAAAAACAAAAAAATAGATATATGAAGGTTAAATAACGTAGTACATAAAATTTTCTCACACTTATTTCCCCTCAGCTTTGTATTGCCTCGCTATCTTTTATCGTGTAATTTTTTAACCACGGTTCCTGCTGCTGAATCTGCAAGCTTTTCTGATCACCTGGACTAAGCTGCCATAAGAGGCCTTGCCAAAACGAATACAGTATAGTTACATAAAACTACCTATAGAAATACTCACAACCTTTATACGAAAGTCTGAAATAAATCAATCAAACTTCAGCGACTTCGGTCAAGAGGAGTACCGGGGGCAGTATGGACCAAGCAAGCAAGTCATATACCACGGCAGCCACTATAAATAAAATTCGCCTGTGCCACCAACGGGCTGGGGCGGCAGAAGAGACCCCTAAAGAAAGCCTACCGGCGCTTCAGGCAGCACCTAAAAAATATAAACAAATAAAAAAGTGTGTGTTTACTTCATGTTGGAGACTGTGGGCCCGTGATGGAATATTTACTCGGGTCGCCACAGCTTACAGAGGTGGTCCCGCTACGCCCAGCAGCCTCCTGAAGGTGTCTGCACTGTCTGGGGTTGGTCTCGTCAGGGTAGACACGGGGCATAGAGGCAGCTTGGCGCGGACTGACAATTATTTTCAGTGACTCCTCGCGAGGCCCTGTTGGACGCCCGGTGTTCCTGCTTGTCCGGCATCACAATGAGGATTGAGGCTAGCGAGCAATCATGGTGGGCGTCTGATACATGTCAGCTTTATTTTTTCAGTAAAGGAAGCAGCTCAAGGAGAAAAATATATCAAAAACAAAAAAGCCCGCCAAGCATTGCTCCTATAAAAGAAAGAAGAGATGAGAGTTCGTAAAGTTTGTAGAGTTTGTGAGTGCCGAACGATCAGCTCCTTTACCACTGGCTCCGTGTGTCCACTACCCAACAGCCACTTGTCTTGCGCCAGGCCTAGCGTTTCACAACCAGAAGGACCGGGGTTCAATTCCCCGGCCGGGTGAAGATAAGTTGGGTTTATCTTCTTTCACGTGTAGCCCATGTTCACCTAGCAGTGAGTAGGTACGCGACGTCAGGCAAGGAGTTGTGACCTCGTTGTCGCGGTGTGTTGTGTGTGAGTGGTCTCAGTCCTACCCAAAGATCGGTACTATGAGCTCTGTGCTCTTCGGCTCTTCCGTAGGGGAACGGCTGGCTGTCTCGAGAGAGACCCGCAGTAGACAAAGAGGTGAATTACACACATACACAACAGTATTATTTGATTATTATGTAAATCATTTTCATATCTAAAAAAATGCTATATGATTTGCGATACAACCTACACAAGACAAAGGCACATTGTCTCCGCGCTAAATATTGTACACACACGCAAACAGACACGCACCCTCACGCACGCACGCACACATCACACCACTATTCAACCTCGGCAAAAATGGAATGAAGCAGGAAAGTGGAAGGCGTAGAATAGCAACAAAGAGAAAATGAGATGAGAAAGTTTTTATTAATGAAGTAAAACCACCTCACATCGGATACTGAAGAAAACTAGACTAAAGAACAGAACCAGCGGGAGTGTAACAAGTGTAGATAAGGTATAAGGAATATGGTTACAGGTATATTGCTTCGCTATTCTTCATCGCATCATTATTTTAAACACGGTCCCTGCTGCTGAATCAACACGCTTTTCTGATCACCGGGACTAAGCTATCGTGAGAGGCCTTGCCAAAACAAATACAGTAGAGTCACATGAAACAACCTATTATATGGAAGTACCCACAATCACAGCGAAAGGTATCATCAGGGAAGGGGTGGGTGACTCTCCCGCCCTCACACTCTGGGCTTGGCGAAGACACGGAACTCTGGCGGGCCGAGGGTGAAGCCACATATTCCCTCGGTGTTGGGCACGGGCACGGCGGGGTCCAGGGTGAAGGTGAAGTTCTGCAGGAGGCTTGTGAAGAGCACGAAGGAAGTCATCCTCGCCAGGGACTCCCCGAGGCATATGCGGCGACCTGCGGATGTTGCGTGAGGTGAGAACTGGAAGCAAATAATCGCAAACACCACGAGACTTGAAGGACACGGCCACATGACTGCCTGACTATTACTACGTGGAAATAAGGAAGGAAGGAGGGGATGGAGGATGGAGAGTAAGAAATTTGAAAGGAAGGAAGGAAGGAAAGACGGGACGAAGGACGGAAGGAGGTGAGGAATAAGGAAGGAAGGGAACGAAGGATGGAAAGAAGGGAGGAAGGAACCAAGGATTTCTAAAAGGGTGAAGGGAAGGTAAAAAAGGAAGAGGAACGAAATGATTAAGACAAAGAAGATGGGAAGATAATAAAAAGTGAATTACGAAACCTTTCTCTGTTCGTCTCGTCGCTGAAACTTCGAAGAATGAAACCACACACTAAAAGACGAGAAAATATTTTCTTCATCTCTTTCTTATCCTACTCAAAAAGGAACGAAAGCAAAGTGAAGCATATATCAGATGAGAGATATTATAGTGTTATCACCTGCCTCTCTTTAACGTTTATCTATATTCATGATAAGAAAGAGAGAGAGAGAGAGAGAGAGAGAGAGAGAGAGAGAGAGATAAGGCAGCACTCAAGCGGTGGTCAGGTTTTCGGTTTTTTTTTTTTCACCTTTTCCGAAGGGGATGTGGCGCTCGTCCTTGCGGTAGGAGCCGTCTGGGTTCAGGAAACGCTCGGGGCGGAAGGTCTCAGGGTCGCCCCAGTACTCAGGGTTCATGTGAATCGAGTACAGGTTCAGCATCAGAATCGTGTCCGCTGGAATTCTGTGGCCCTGGAAACCAACACACACAAAAGTTACAAAAAACAACATAAACCTAGACACAAGACACAAGCGAACAGAAACCAACACAAACCTAGTACATACAAGAAGACCAACAGAAACCACTATAGGCACAGAAAAAGTTACAGAAACCAACACACAACACACAAGATGACTAAAAGGAATCAACACACACACAGAGGAGTTATAGAAACCAACACACCCACAAAATCTAAAAAAAACACGGAACCCTACGCAGAACACACACAAGAAGACGAAAATATGGGGCTGACTGAAATATATGTCTTTCATTAATAACAGTCAATATCACACTATGTGATATTGAATGCAATAGCAGGGCTGTGGTAGCAGGTGTGGTGATGGTTATACAAGGTGAAGGGAATGAGCTGAAAATAACAAGCCTTAAAGGGAAAAGTGCTGAGGTGTGCGTGTGGGGAAAGATGAGGTAACGTACATGCAGGTAGGCGTGTGAGGGGGACCTACCCACCTGGAGAATGGTGTCCCGCATGGCTTTGTGCGGCACGGTGAGGGGTGCTGCGCCTCGGAAGCGGAACACCTCGCTGAGCGTCGCGTCCGTGTACACCAGCCTGCAGGGACGGCCACGAGAAGGGTTAGAATAGACTCTGTTGATCCTGGTCACGAGGCGCTACTCACTGGGCAAAGGCAATACATTTCCGATGGTGGAGAGCTATAGGTTCCTCTGCAGTGTTGATCCGTACGGCAAACTCGGCCAAATGCTATGTCTCTAGGTAGAGTTAAACCCTGATATTAGGTATCGTGTCTCCCTCTCGTATGAAAACAAGAAATGTTATCTTCCTCCTCTACTATTACTGCTCCTTGTTCTTGTTCTTCTTTTCGTCTATCAGTACTGCTTTTTCCTCTTCTTTTTCTTATCCTGCTCTTGTACTAATACTGTACCAATGTTGCAACAGTGAGGCATATATAAGTTGCTCTTCGCGACTCGATCTCGTCTCGCATAGTTAAAAGAGTGGCTGTATTTGTGTCACTGTATCGTGTGAAAAGTGAAATAATTCAACAATAAGACACAAGTAAGCTGTTCATGACTCTCCTCCCGCACACACTGCCAGAACTGATCGATTGTCTATACGCACTTGTTCCTGTCCTCGAGGGAAGGGAGACGCTCGCGGCCCACCACCTCGTCCAGCTCCTTCTGTACCCTGGCCATGATCTCCGGGTGCAACGCCATCAGCAGGATACCGAAGGACACCGACGCCGACCCTGTCTCCGTGCCGGCCATGAAGATGTCGGTGCAGGTGGCCGTGAGTTGATTCTCTGTGGAGGAGGAAGAATAATTAGAAAGAACAGACACCAGAAGACCTGGCGGTCTATGGCGAGGGTATCTATTTGCTAGCGCTACCATTAGTAATCTAAGTGTGGTTGGACGGGATAGAATAGATGAAGGCTCCTCCTCACCCACTTCTCCCTCCGACAACGTGCCGGCAGGAAATAGTTAGAAGAGAACACCATGTGCCTTTTTTGGAAGAAAGGGACATGGAAATTGTACAGGAAAGGGAGAAATAAGAGGAAATTACTACCCTGGACTTATGCTACTTATCAAATGAATACGAAACTATTTACACTCTGTGAGCTAACTACTAACGGCGGGAGTCTATTCCAATGATCGACTACTCTAGTATTGAAATAACTTCTGCGCTCCAATGTGTTACATCTCTCTTTTTTTAACTTCATCCTGAAATAGACTGTCTTGCTTAATGTTTTCGAATTTATTAAGAATTTTGAACACTTTGATTAAGTCCTCCCTTACCCTTCGCTTTTTCTAAGGAAAACATATCTAAACGCTTTAAACGCTCCTCATACGGCAAGTTGCGGAACGAGGGAATTTGTTTGTTTGCTCGTCTCTGTATCCCTTCTAGCAAATCATGATCCTTAGTATAATTCGGTGACCAGAACTGGACGGCATATTCTAGGTGTGGTCTTACAAATGCTGAATATAATCTCTTCATAAGTTCGAGTGATTTATAATCAAAGTTTCTTGAGATTATTCCTAACATCATATTGGCTTTTTTACTCGCTCCTGTACATTCATCGCTCATTTTAAGAGTGTTACTGATAATGACACCAAGATCTTTTTCTTGTTTTACTTCGCTGGGCTTATGTTCATGAATCTGATATTTAAAGCAAGGGTTCTTTTCACCAATGTGCATAACTTTACATTTATCTACGTTGAAACACATTTGCCACTTGTCGCTCCATTCGGCAAGTCTTGTTAAATCTGATTGAATATTCTCGCAATTTTTACTGTTTGTTACCGTACCTCCTATTTTGGTGTCGTCGGCGAATTTGGCTACTTTTGATAGGATATCAATTTCTAAATCGTTCACGTAAATTATGAATAGTGTTGGCCCCTAGACCGATCCTTGGGGCACGCCACTGGTTACGGGTTGCCAATCGGATGCTTCAACAGTGAGAACAACACCCTGTTGCCTATCTGTGAGCCAGTCTTGAATCCACGCGCACAGATGATCACCTATACCGTGGGAACGCAGTTTTGATGTAAGTCTAACATGGGGAACTTTATCAAATGCTTTCTGAAAGTCCAAGCAAATTATGTCATATGGGCATCTGGGCGTCCCTGCTTGAATGTACGTCATTGAAGAAAATTAATAAGTTGGCGAGGCAAGATCGGTTACTATGAAATCCGTGCTGATTATAATTATTATCAGTTATCAAATTATTTGTTTCGAGGAAAGTGATCATTATATCCCTGATCAGTTTTTCGAATAGTTTAATTAGGACAGATGTAAGTCTAATTTGACGATAATTACTGGCTCCTTTTTTTAAAGATCGGGGTAACGTTGACTCTTTTCCACGCAAGGGGCACGCTTGCCTGTGCTAATAACCTGTTGAACATTAACGTTATGGGTAATTCTAGCTGTTGGCTACATACTCTTAATATGCGAGGAGATAACCCGTCAGGAACGGGAGATTTGTTTGGATTGATTTTTTGCAGGTACGCACGCACTTCACTGATATCAATTTCGGTCAACGCCAGCTTATGTTCGTCAGGACCTTGGAAAACATTCCTCGAAGCTGGGATCGATGTCATGTTCTCTTTTGTTAATACGCTACTGAAGGTTGAGTTTAGGACCTTAATCATTGCTAATCGTGTCGCCATTTTCCAATAATGGGCCGATATCATTTTAAACAGTTTTTTTTGTTTCTTATATATCAGAAAAATAACTTATGATTTTTCTTAGCCTCAAGTGATATTTTCGTCTCATACTCGCTTTCTGTTTTCTGATTTTCATTTCGTACTCTCTCCTGATGTTGATATAATTAATATGACCCTGTGAATTGTGTGCCAGTTTATATTTCTTTTACAGTTTTCTTTTATCGACGATGATTTTCTGTAGGGAATTCGTCATCCACAACAGCTTGTGGTTTTCTGCCCTTCGTGGCTTAAGTGGGATGAATTTATTTACGCTCGCTGTGATTTGTGCAGTGAAACGGTTGTATATTTCTTGAACGCTGACGGTATTGAGCAAATGATTCCAATTTACTGAGGCAATTCTCTTCTTATGTCCGTAAGATTTGCTTTACTACAGTTAGGTATTAAAAGTGAGTTTTCTCTTGCTTTTGTTTCAATATTCAAGACACATCTGATAATGTTGTGGTCGCTGCTTGCAAATGGCTCTTCCAACCCAACAGGCATTTAAGAGGTGACTGTCGATCGTGAAGACTAAGTCAAGAATATTGTTTCCTAGTGTCGGCGTGGTAACTGTTTGATAAAGAAACGTGTCTTGTGCCAAGTTTATAGAGCCTTCTCTATCGCCAGAGAGGGCAGACCAGTTAATGGAGGAGGAGGAGGAGGAAAAGGAAGAGGTACTGAGGATAATACTAGGCAGGATTTTTTTTTCGTTTTACTATACGAAACTGCGAACTATACTCGCCACCGCCCTGCGTCGCCGCGTCGCAGGTGCTGGGGGCCGGCGCTCACCTGTGAATGTGCTGTTTGGGTCGTGCTTCTGCTTCGCCATCTCGACGAGGTAAGTGTCGATGAAGTCCCGCGGGTTGTCGGGGTCCAGCGTGGCCTTGTGCTCCTCTATCGCCGCCTGGGCAGGGAAAAGCGGAGGTAGGCACGACACAACTATGTAACCTTACTTTTGGGGCACTTTGTTCTATTTTATGTTCAGGAGGGCCTTAGCAGACTTTCTGTTTTGTATTGTTTTGTGTTTTGCCGTAAGAAACAACGCTTGGCTATAGTTCATCCCCCTCAAAACAAGGCTCTTTAGTTGTTATTTTTACTATTCTAAGAGACGGAACAGGTAGAGAGAGACATCCATGAGGCCGTGGTGTGGATTGTTTGGGCATATATTCTCAAACATTTCGGGGATTGCATACCCACCTTTAATAAGGCTTTTATAGAGGTTGTGTGGGTATCTCCATGCGTAGCTATATGAGCCTAGTTATAGTCTGACAAGGCACCCATATTTGACAAAGCTGTCATAGGAGTTTGGGGCATTCCCATGGATAGTTTTATGATCCTGGTGGTAGTTTGACCCTTCTTCTGTACCATGAACCTAAAAATATACTCATGAGAAACCGATTAGTTTCCATTATGACCTTTGAAAATTATTGATTTACGAGGGGGAAGCGTCTGGCAATAACAACCTACGGGCCTTGGTTCCTCGGTACACTCACCTTAAGAAAGTCAGTCGATTGTGTGAAGCCGCTCTTGACGACATGGTAAGGGTTGCTTTTAGGAAGGAAGGGAACCAGGAAGGGCATGGCTTGAGAGATGCCGCCGCTGGCCTGCAGGAGGAGGCCGAGGAGGTTATCAAATGAGAATGAACGATAGCGATTGGGAAGGACGTTAGAGTAATGCCTATGTTGACCTGAGGTAAAAATAATAAGAGAGAGAGAGAGAGAGAGAGAGAGAGAGAGAGAGAGAGAGAGAGAGAGAGAGAGAGAGAGAGAGAGAGAGAGAGAGAGAGAGAGAGAGAGAGAGAGAGAGAGAGAGAGAGAGAGATTACCATCGTGGCGTCGTGACATAACAAACACACTGTCTAGTGACTATAGTGAAACCGGTACTAGGACAGTTTGCCTACAGACAGTTTGCCTACAGACAGTTTGCCTACAGACAGTTTGCCTACAGACAGTTTGCCTACAGACAGTTTGCCTACTGACAGTTTGCCTACAGACAGTTTGCCAACAGACAGTTTGCCTACAGACAGTTTGCCTACAGACAGTTTGCCTACAGACAGTTTGCCTACTGACAGTTTGCCTACAGACAGTTTGCCTACGGACAGTTTGCCTACAGACAGTTTGCCTACAGACAGTTTGCCTACAGACAGTTTGCCTACGGACAGTTTGCCTACAGACAGTTTGCCTACAGACAGTTTGCCTACGGACAGTTTGTCAACAGACAGTTTGCCTACAGACAGTTTGCCTACAGACAGTTTGCCTACAGACAGTTTGCCTACAGACAGTTTGCCTACGGACAGTTTGCCAACAGACAATTTGCCTACAGACAGTTTGCCTACAGACAGTTTGCCTACAGACAGTTTGCCTATAGACAGTTTGCCAACGGACAGTTTGCCAACGGACAGTTTGCCTACAGAGAGTTTGCCTACAGACAGTTTGCCTACAGACAGTTTGCCTATAGACAGTTTGCCAACGGACAGTTTGCCAACGGGCAGTTTGCCTACAGACAGTTTGCCTACAGACAGTTTGCCTACAGACAGTTTGCCAACAGACAGTTTGCAAACAGAGAGTTTGCCTACAGAGAGTTTGCCTACAGACAGTTTGCCTACAGACAGTTTGCCTACAGACAGTTTGCCAACAGACAGTTTGCAAACAGACAGTTTGCCTACAGACAGTTTGTCTACAGACAGTTTGCCTACAGACAGTTTGCCTACAGACAGTTACCCTACAGACAGTTTGCCAACAGACAGTTTGCCTACAGACAGTTTGCCTACAGACAGTTTGCCTACAGACAGTTTGCCTATAGACAGTTTGCCAACGGACAGTTTGCCAACGGACAGTTTGCCTACAGAGAGTTTGCCTACAGACAGTTTGCCTACAGACAGTTTGCCTATAGACAGTTTGCCAACGGACAGTTTGCCAACAGGCAGTTTGCCTACAGACAGTTTGCCTACAGACAGTTTGCCTACAGACAGTTTGCCAACAGACAGTTTGCAAACAGACAGTTTGCCTACAGAGAGTTTGCCTACAGACAGTTTGCCTACAGACAGTTTGCCTACAGACAGTTTGCCAACAGACAGTTTGCAAACAGACAGTTTGCCTACAGAGTTTGCTTACAGACAGTTTGCCTACATATAGTTTGCCTACAGACAGTTTGCCTACGGACAGTTTGCCTACAGACAGTTTGCCTACAGACAGTTTGCCAACAGACAGTTTGCCAACAGACAGTTTGCCTACAGACAGTTTGCCTACAGACAGTTTGCCAACAGACAGTTTGCCTACAGACAGTTTGCCTACAGACAGTTTGCCAACAGACAGTTTGCCAACAGACAGTTTGCCTACGGACAGTTTGCCTACAGACAGTTTGCCTACAGACAGTTTGCCAACAGACAGTTTGCCAACAGACAGTTTGCCTACAGACAGTTTGCCTACAGACAGTTTGCCAACAGACAGTTTGCCAACAGACAGTTTGCCTACAGACAGTTTACCAACAGACAGTTTGCCAACAGACAGTTTGCCAACAGACAGTTTGAAACAGTTTGCCAACAGACAGTTTGCCAACAGACAGTTTGCCTACAGACAGTTTGCCAACAGACAGTTTGCCAACAGACAGTTTGCCTACAGACAGTTTGCCTACAGACAGTTTGCCAACAGACAGTTTGCCAACAGACAGTTTGCCAACAGACAGTTTGCCTACAGACAGTTTGCCAACAGACAGTTTGCCAACAGACAGTTTGCCTACAGACAGTTTGCCTACAGACAGTTTGCCAACAGACAGTTTGCCAACAGACAGTTTGCCAACAGACGGTTTGCCTACAGACAGTTTGCCAACAGACAGTTTGCCAACAGACAGTTTGCCAACTGACAGTTTGCCTACAGACAGTTTGCCAACAGACAGTTTGCCTACAGACAGTTTGCCTACAGACAGTTTGCCAACAGACAGTTTGCCTACAGACAGTTTGCCTACAGACAGTTTGCCAACAGACAGTTTGCCAACAGACAGTTTGCCTACAGACAGTTTCCCAACAGACAGTTTGCCAACAGACAGTTTGCCTACAAACGTTGATTGCAATCAACGTAAAAAAAAATAAAAAAAGACAGTTTGCCAACAGACAGTTTGCCTACAGACAGTTTGCCAACAGACAGTTTGCCAACAGACAGTTTGCCTACAGACAGTTTACCAACAGACAGTTTGCCAACAGACAGTTTGCCAACAGACAGTTTGAAACAGTTTGCCAACAGACAGTTTGCCTACAGACAGTTTGCCAACGGACAGTTTGCCTACAGACAGTTTGCCAACGGACAGAGTGCCAACAGACAGTTTGCCAACAGACAGTTTGCCAACAGACAGTTTGCCTACAGACAGTTTGCCAACAGACAGTTTGCCAACAGACAGTTTGCCTACAGACAGTTTGCCAACGGACAGCTTGCCTACAGACAGTTTGCCAACGGACAGTTTGCCAACGGACAGTTTGCCAACAGACAGTTTGCCAACGGACAGTTTGCCTACAGACAGTTTGCCTTCGGACAGTTTGCCTACAGACAGTTTGCCAACGGACAGTTTGCCTACAGACAGTTTGCCAACGGACTGTTTTCCTACAGACAGTTTGCCTGCAGACAGTTTGCCTACAGACAGTTTGCCAACAGACAGTTTGCCTACAGACTGTTTGCTTACAGACAGTTTGCCTACAGACAGTTTGCCAATAGACAGTTTGCCTATACAGACAGTTTGCCTACAGACAGTTTGCCAACGGACAGTTTGCCAACGGACAGTTTGCCTACAGACAGTTTGCCTACAGACAGTTTGCCTACAGACAGTTTGCCTACGGACAGTTTGCCTACAGGCAGTTTGCCTACAGACAGTTTGCCTACAGACAGTTTGCCAACAGACGGTTTGCCTACAGACAGTTTGCCTACAGACAGTTTGCCTACAGACAGTTTGCCTACAGACAGTTTGCCTACAGACAATGTGCCTACAGGACAATATGCCTACCGGACAATGTGCCTACCGGACAATGTGCCTACAGACAGTTTGCCTTCAGACAGTTTGCCTACGGACAGGTAGGCACATTGTCCGTACGTGTAATGTCCGGTAGGCACATTGTCCGGTAGGCAAAATGTCCGTAGGCACCAACAACTCGATAGGAGGCTGTTACACCCAACTCTGTGTCGACTTGTAGACCGATTGCGTAAAGAGCAAGCAGACAACGAACTCCTTATTGATCAGGCCGACGTTGGAGTTGCTTTGCCACCAACCAAGCAAAGGTACGAGTATGTCAGTTAACGCATGAAGAGCCTCGTGGAGAAGCATGACACCACCCCGGTTCTTGACTATCTCGTGGCAATGTCCGGTAAGCACATTGTCCGTAGGCAAAGTGTCTGTATGTAATGCCAAAATTTAGTTAAGTACGGGAAAAATAGAAATTAGGGAGAAAAAGTAGTTTTAAGTATTTTAAGTTAATATAAGTACCCCCGGAATCCGTTACTGCGTGGAACATTCCAGACTCACACCTAGAGGCCCACCCCCCTATCCCGTGTTACCCCTAGTGTCCGCCAGACATCACGTGGCCCGAGGCAGACAGCCCGCTTCCCCGCCAAATTCTTGGCTTTGCGTCGGCCACCTCACCCTGTTTCCACCCTCTCCCCTCCAGTCACGTAGTCCACTCCACGCTGCTTCTAGAAGCTTCCTTGCGCCGCCCCTTGGGCCCGCGCACGTAGTGCTGGGATGCCATTCAGTCCCTTATAAATATACCTTCCCGTAAGTACTGAACCCAAAATAGATTTTTGCCACGAATAACCTTGAAAACCATGCTATCTGAATTACTTTGTAACACATCAGTGGACGTTATTAATTTCCTCCCCCTTTTATTAATTTAAGAAATCATGTAAGCCTTTCCAGCAATCTTTCCCCCTGTCTTTGGCCTTTCCCGGGCCCGTATAAAAGAGCCAGCAACCCTTCAGTGGGCAGAGACACGCCAGTCCTCGTCGACAGACCGACTTGGTCGGCTTGATTTCGATCGCCGATAGAGTCGGTCTGTCGGCTCCCTGCTACGGGCCGCCTTTGGCAAAGGCCCGTGCTCCCTCGTGCAAGAGGGAGCAATCTTCCCCCCCCCCCCCCCCCCTTCAGTGGAACACAGTGGAACGCCAGCACTCCTCGGGCGAGCAGCCGGGTAGGCCCTTCTACGGAGGCGAGGTGGACCCGTGGGGTCATCCTCGCTTAGGGCCACCCCTCCGTGGTCAAGTCGACCAGTCGGCTGCTCGCACGAGTCAGCTACGGGTGTCTGCTGGGCGCCTGCCCAGAGAGCCCGTGCCTCCGTCGCTGCTCGCCGGCATTTACCCGTGGCTGTGGCGGCGGCGGAGGCTTCCACACACCCGCCGCACGCCAGCGGCGGGTTCCCCCCTGCGACGGGCCGTCGCATCGACAAGGCCCGTTCCCCCTTTTTAGGGGGAGAATCCTAAAAGAACCCTTCAGTGGAACAGTGGAACGCCAGCACTCCTCGGGCGAGCAGCCGAGTGGCCCTTCTACGGAGGCGAGGTGGACCCGTGGGTTTATCCTCACCTAGGGCCACCCCTCCGTGGTCAAGTCGACCAGTCGGCTGCTCGCACGTGTCAGCTACGGGTGTTTGCTGGGCGCCTGCCCAGAGAGCCCGTGCCTCCGTCGCTGCTCGCCGGCTCTTACTCGTGGCTGTGGCGGCGGCGGAGGCTTCCCCACACCCGCCGCACGCCAGCGGCGGGTTCCCCCCTGCGACGGGCCGTCGCACAGACAAAGGCCCGTTTCCCCTTTATAGGGGGTAAACCCAATAAGAAGAATAAGAACCCTTCAGTGGAACGCCAGCACTCGTCGAGCGAGCAACTCTCCTGGCCTTTGAGCCAGCTTATAGACTGTGGAGTTGCTCGCTCGGCTCCGGCTACGGGTGCAAAATGCACCCGTGTCCCCCGACCATCTGGGCAGGGCCTCCTGGCCTGACGCCCAGCAACTCTGCCGGGCTCCTCCATAGCCCATCATGTCAACGAACATGAGAAAATACAACAACAACAACAACTTCACACGCCTGAGTGACACGCCAGTCCTCGTCGGGCGAGCAACTTGGCCGGCCCTTCCGCCGGTTGTAGACTGCCTAGTTGCTCGCCCTGCCCTGCTACGGACTGCCCCGCGCAGCTCGTGTCTCCGTTGCGCACCTGCCGGCGGAGGCGTCCCCTACACCCGCTACGAGTCTTGTATCGCCTCGAATTCCTTGACCGGGCCGCCTTTATGGCCAAAGGTCCGGTTCCCCCTCTACATGGGGGATAAATCTTAGAAGTGAAGAAGTGAAGTTCACACGCCCTCATTCTGCTCCCCTCTTCAACTCCAGGTAAGCGCTACGCTGTGCATTGAATAACGCCCTCCCATCCCCCAGTGAATTCAACCCCCTATCTCCCAAGTGCATTTGTTCTCCCCCTGCTATTATACTGCTTACTATCTTAGTGAAATATGCCCCTCACACGCTCTCATTCTGCCCCCCTCTTCAACTCCAGCCGACCACGTGTCTCTCCACTCACACGTCCACTCACACGCACACACTCACACTCCCCCAAACGTCCTCTTACCCCAACTTATATTTAAATATGTAGTCGCGTTCTTGTTACCCTTGTGAGCGTTCATAGGACCGGCAAAGGCAGGTTGTAGGGTGCAAGGATAGCAGAAGACATTGTTTTCATGGTGTAAGTTTCACCAGACTAGCCAAGACTACAGTACAACTATTATACCATTCCTTATCGTTGAAACAAAATGTAATATCAAAGGAAATTCCCCTTGTAACTACATTATTTTTCTTGTTTTCATCATTGTCCCTTTCATCTAATCTTTAAGGTTCGGTGGGTTGGCCGGAAACTGCACACGGGAAAAAGTGCCTCACGTCCTTTATAAAGTTTCACGCTACCTCAAGTTTTTCTCCGTCTCTCACCCGGCGTGATTAAGTGTAGTCATCAGTCAAGTTTGTCATTTTCAGTCTTATTTTCTCCCCATTGAGCAGGGGGTTTCGACTTTCGACCCTCATCGTGGGGTGGTGGCAGCCTACCTTCATCGTTGCACTCAGTCACGCGAGAGTAGTTATCCAGTATAATTTGTCGATATTCATTAAATTAAATAAGAAATTGTTCAAATTCATTAAAAAGTAAAGAGATATAACCCCCGTGAGATCTCGGGGCATTACATGTAGGCACACTGTCCGATAAGCACATTGTCCGTAGGCAAATTGTCCGTAGGCTCACTGTCCGTAGGCAAAGTGTCCGTAGGCTCACTGTCCGGTAAGCACATTGTCCGTAGGCAAAGTGTCCGTAGGCTCACTGTCCGATAAGCACATTGTCCGTAGGCAAAGTGTCCGTAGGCTCACTGTCCGATAAGCACATTGTCCGTAGGCAAAGTGTCCGTAGGCTCACTGTCCGATAAGCACATTGTCCGTAGGCAAAGTGTCTGTAGGCAAAGTGTCCGATAAGCACATTGTCCGTAGGCAAAGTGTCTGTAGGCTCACTGTCCGGTAAGCACATTGTCCGTAGGCAAAGTGTCCGTAGGCTCACTGTCCGATAAGCATATTGTCCGTAGGCAAAGTGTCCGTAGGCTCACTGTCCGATAAGCACATTGTCCGTAGGCAAAGTGTCCGTAGGCTCACTGTCCGATAAGCACATTGTCCGTAGGCAAAGTGTCCGTAGGCTCACTGTCCAGTAAGCACATTGTCCGTAGGCTCACTGTCCGGTAAGTACATTGTCCGTAGGCAAAATGTCCGGCCACGGTGAAACCAGATTGGCGAGATCGTTGTGGCGTTGTCTCCCGCGGGTCCTCTCCTCCCTTCCGCTCTGCCACACAGCCCCAACACCCATCTCTTCCTCTCATATGTTACTTATAGCTAACTTATAAGGGAAAAATATTGGTGTTGGGGATGTGTGGCAGAGCAGAGGAAAGGGAAGGACTCACGGGAGCCAACGCCCAAACGACCTTGCCAATCTGGTACAAACACTCCAGGCCAAGCATTCATCTCAGCTCAAGAATCGCAGACACTTTCAACGGCTGCACCTCACATCGCTTGAGAGGGAAGCCACACACCTGCCTCCTTGATGAATGCAACGTGTCTTTCTACTTACCTCGCCGGCGCGGAAGACCTTGTTGAGCACGAGTACGAGGTCCATCAGCCGGGGGTCATCGCGACTGAACCTCTTCCCGCCCATCACGGCCCAGAGGATGTTGATGCTCGACACGCCCAGCATCCCCTGCGGCAGCGGCTCACGTCAGACACGGACCGAACGAACGCGTATTTCCTTTCTCTGTACGGGTATGTGGCACCCACTCCTGAACAGGTTTGTAAGGCAATAATGTATACATTAGTGCCTTACAGGTTAAGTTCGGTTAGTTTAAGTTTTGTTGGAGACATTTACGGTAATTTGGAATGGGAATCACAATGAGAGGATTTTCCAGAACGCCTCGTGGTTAGTTTCGAAGCGAGAGCCGATCGTTTTCACTCAGGGACCACATACCCGTAGAGAGATTGGGAATATGCGACCCGAACATGTATTGACACTGAGCATGACCGGTTACGTACACCTCCACCGCCTCAGACGCGTCCCAGAACAGTCCGAGATGTAAGCATGCAATTTTTGTTGGTGAAATATATGTAGTGAACGAAAGTGATATATCTGTCTATGTCAATCTATTTATCCATCTATCTGTCTATCGGCACCTACAAGAAGGGTGATGCTGCCCTTAGTCTCCCTGATCTCCTGTATCAGTGCCCGGACCTCCTCGTGGACTATCTCTTCGTGGGACCTCTTCGCGAAGCCCAAATTTCGGAACTGGTGCAGTGTGAAGCGTCGCTGCTCCTTCCAAAACTCTCCCTCCACGAACATCACACCTGAGTGAGGGAGGAAGGGAGAGAAGCAGAGAAAAAAAAATTAAAGGAGATGAGACTCGACTTTTTATACCTAATGTGCAAATAACGTGTTTCAAGTCCATGTTCCTAAACATATCGGGCTCCTTTTACGACTGTTTTCCAAAGCCACAAAGATTAATCAGGATTTCATGGGTGTTTTTCCTGTTCAGGATGCAGAGGTCGGATAAAGCTATCACCAGCATCAACTCCCATGCTGCAACTTCTACAAGAGGCTTTTCAAAGAGGCGAACATAGGCGCCGATACGTTTGAGAATACGGATGATTCGCCCATACCATCAAACACTTCGAAGCTTTAGTTCATACATCTATATAAAGAGGCACTTGCAGAAGTTGTAGGGGTTTCCATTGGTGACTTCATGACCTGGCGGTAGTTTTGGAAAAACTCTACGCCGTGAACGGGAAAAACGCTCATGGTTCTCTGCGGACTCAAAAACAGCCGCAATAAGAGCCCGAAGCGTTTGATAATACGAAAATTTGACCCGTTTATCCCTCGCGTAGCACTTCAACATAACTACCGTAACTGCCATTGTAGGCTCCAGTGACGAAGGCAGACTCCGGTCTCCCGTTCAGGTCCTCGTTCAAGAGCGCCTCCTTCACCGCCTCCCAGCCGTTCACCACCACCGCGGGCTGGTTACCGAAGAACAGCCCCACCACCGGCCCGTACGTGGAGGAGAGACGCCACAGCTTCTTGTGCGGGAGGTTTGCGTCCATGAAGGGAATGTAACCCATCAACGGCAGCCGCGGGGGACCTGGGCGGACGAGGGAGTGGGTGAGGGAGGGACAGCAGAGGCGCCACATCGTCCTGCGTATTCCCCAATGACGAGATTATAAACTTCATCCATCTCTTTCTAATCTTCAACATCAGTTCCTTTCCCACCACCACTACAACCGAAAGTATTTCATTCATTTATATTTGAGAACAACACAAAAAATACAGCAATAATACACTTGTTTTGAAAGTTGTATACGCACGTGAACGTAAAATACTCACCTGGATGAGAGAGAGAGAAAAAAGATGAAAGAGAACGAGAGAGAGAGAGAGAGAGAGAGAGAGAGAGAGAGAGAGAGAGAGAGAGAGAGAGAGAGAGAGAGAGAGAGAGAGAGAGAGAGAGAGAGAGAGAGAGACCATACCTGGTCTTACTTGACCTTACCTGTCTCCCCGGTCGTCACAACACCCTGGCACTAACCCTTCCCTCACCTGGTGGGTATCCACGGGGCTTCCGGGTGCCCAGGTACAGCAGGAGGAGCACCAGGCCCGCCGCCACTAGCCACATCATCGTGAGTGCGGCGTCTGTCTGAAGGAGGCGTGGAAGAAGGGTAGGTCAAATACACAAAAGTCCCTGTTTCATATTTTTATTTTTTTGATTCATTGTTTTACTTCGTTTTCTCCTTCCTTTCTGTCCATCTTTTTTTTTTTTTTTCTCTGTCATTTCCTACTTGTATCCTTGTTTTGTGTTTTTTGTCTCCGCTTGCATATACCAATTATTTTTTTGTTTGTTTTTTCTTCTGATTTTGGTTTTGTGTTTCTAGCTGAAGGGCAGTGGTTTTCCAATTTTTTTATTTTTATTGTATAGGGTGGTACCGGAAGGAGTGCTGGAAGGTACTGGAAGGGACTGTTTATTGTATGTTGTGGTACTGGAAGGGTCTTTTTATTGTATGGGGTGGTGGTACTGGAAGGGTCTGTTTATTGTATGAGGTGGTGGTACTGGAAGGGTCTGTTTATTGTATGGGGTGGTGGTACTGGAAGGGGCTGTTTATTGTATGGGGTGGTGGTACTGGAAGGGTCTGTTTATTGTATGGGGTGGTGGTACTGGAAGGGGCTGTTTATTGTATGGGGTGGTGGTACTGGAAGGATCTGTTTATTGTATGGGGTGGTGGTACTGGAAGGGGCTGTTTATTGTTTTTTGGTTTAAACCTTTTTTTTCCAGTATGTTTATTCCAGTAATTCTATCCGTATATACATATATGAGTTTGAAAAGGAATTATAGATAGATTTAGAGATGGATTTAGCAACATATTCATTTGATCTTCATGCAGTCTGTAAAAGAGGCAAAATGCAGCTTCTCTAACATGCTTTGTAATTGCAATGTTAAAGAGTAATGAAAGACCTCTTCTAATTTTCCAGTTGCATGCTACAAAAACAGTTGTAAGAGAGAGAGAGAGTGGGGAGGATGGGGGCGCTTTCCTGTTTTTTTTAACAATTTATCTGCTGTTTAGTGAAGTGGTTAATATATATATATATATATATATATATATATATATATATATATATATATATATATATATATATATATATATATATATATATATATCTATATATATATATATATATATATATAAATTGTTTAAAAAAAATCCTTTCCAACAATGCATAAAGAAAAATACTGGTAGCTAAATTATGTGTAAATTCGAATGTAGTACAATAGTTATTCATACTTATTGTTTTCTGAAACTTACTGAGCAAATGCATATAACATACTGTACTGCACTAAGCCACAAATGGTTTAAACCAAATGGTTTAAACCAATAAAAAAAACCAGTGCTTTAAACCAACTAATAAAACCATTTTTTTTCTTTTGTGTGTATCTTTGTTAGTTTCATCAGTATTGTGGTTTTAACTATATGTAAGATTTTAATTATGTACAGCAGGGTTGGCGGCTTAAACCAGGGGTGTCACACTCAAAACCCTTGGAGGGCCAATTCATGCTCTGAAGTGCCGTCATGGGGCCAACAAGGGTAGAAAATACATTGACAAGATTGAAGCTACCGTGATACTGCGGGCCATTTATGACTATCCCGCGGGGCATGAGTTTGACACCCCAGGTTTAAACCAAAAAATATTTTAAAAAAAACAGTGTTTTTTGTGAATCTTTTTTAGTTTCATCAGGTATTGTGGTTTTAATTATATGTGGTTTTATTATTTGTATTATGCACAGTCATTTTACTAACACCAGGATGAAAACGTCAGTTGGTAAACTCAAATCTCTATTCAAATGCTGTAACTCAGAGTAACTGAAAACATAATTTTGGTACATATATATATATATATATATATATATATATATATATATATATATATATATATATATATATATATATATATATATATATATATATATATATATATATATATATATATATATATATATATATATATATATATATATATATATATATATATATATGACGTTATCTTCCTGGTGTTAGTAAAATGACGAAGAGTTCACGCCTAATGTTTATATAGGGGCGTGAGAGCGGAAGTTAGTGGGCGGGGCGAGGGGTTGTGAGGTGCTGTGTGTGTTCTGCCACCAAGAGGGGGCAGGAGCCGTGTGTCCTTCCCCTTCGTTTTGACTAATACAGGTAGGTGTCGAAACAAACAAAACGGCAAAAAGCTACAGGTTAACTACTCTTATGGGAATGTAAATTTTACAAAGAGGTGAATAGCAAGCGGCCAGACGGCGCGCGCCGCCGGGGAGTGGGAGGAAGGAAGGGTAGGGATCCGACGCGAAGCCTCTAGTCTGGGGGGAAATCACGTGTCTGGCGAGGAGAGGGGGGAACGGAGATGAGAGGCTGACGCTGACTCGGCAGCTTTGGTGGGAAATCGCTCGTCTGGCGGCGGACCACGTGGTAGCGGGCAGAGATTAGGGGTGCCCCAGGGGAGGGTATGGGCCTCAACATGGGAAGACGGTGGAAAAACTCAGGCAGTAGCGGTTTCCGGCGAGCACTTACAATTACTTGACCATTCTTTTTGACTTTTACACATTTTCCCATTCTTACTAAAATCTGGCATTACAATAGCAAGGGAATGAAGGGAGAGAAGAAGAAAAGAAAAAAGAACAAGAACAAGAAAAAGAAAAAGAACAACAAGAACAAGAACAAGAACGAGGGCAAAAACAAGAGCAATGAAAAAAACAAGAACAAAAACTAAAAGGGAAGCGGTGGCTGAGTGGTCAGCGAGCGGGCGTGGTGGGGCCGTGGAAAATATCTATCTATCTATCTATCTATCTATCTATCTATCTATCTCTATATCTATATCTATATCTATCTATCTATCTATCTATCTATCTATCTATATATATATATATATATATATATATATATATATATATATATATATATATATATATATATATATATATATATATATATATATAAACGTGTAGTGTACTCGTTTGTATATTTTGTTTTAGTTAACAGTTTCTTTTAGCTATAACGTTAGTGCCTAGTTATTTAGTTATTTTTTTAGTTATTAAGGAATGCAGACTTGTTATTCTCATACCTGTCAGGTCTTACGTTTTTTGCGTGTCTTACGTAATTTCGGCGATTTTCAAGTCTTACGGCGTAAGTTGAAAATCTTACGTTTTTTTCTCCGCTTGCGATGTTTTTATTTAATATGTTTGTTTTAAACAATTTGAAACATATCGTACGCGCCATATTTAAATTCATGTGAGCGTGCTGAGTAACGGTTACTGTTACGGTTAGTGTGTGTGTGTGTGTGGGGGGGGGGGGAGGTACCTCGTGCACCCTTCTTGAGTCCGTCGGAACCATACCTGTCAAGTCTTACGTTTTTTATACACAAACTTATAGTCTCTAACGCAAAATCTTATGCAGTAGCTTGACAGGTATGTATTCTTAGGATGATACTACAAGATTTATAGAGGTTCTTGTCCCACCAAAACACGATGATTTTTCAAACCGTCGCCGAGCGGCGTAAGATGACCCACGTGCTGCCCAGACCTTCAATCAACCCTAATTTCAGCAACATCGTTCAAGCGGAGCACCGGGGGCAGCATGGGCCAAGGAAGAGTCAAATATCACAGCAGCCACTATAAATAAAATTCGCCCGCGCCACTAACGTGCCGGGGCCGCCCAAGAGGCCCCTCAAGACAGCCTGCCGGTGCTTAAGGCAACACTTAAAAAAGAAAAGGAGAAGAATAAAGAAAAAGGAAGAGATGCCTGCATAGAGCAATGAAACCTACTGTCCTTTCCCTCTTCTGTGCTTAGCTTCCTGAAGCAGACACTGAAGAGAAGAATAGGTGGGCGAGGTGGTCCTTCCTCAGTGATTAGTGCTGGCTAAATGGCGAGAGATGAGGGGCGGAAGAGGAGCTGATGATTTGGGAGTGTGAGAAGCAATAGTTGCAGTAGTGGTAGGAGGAGGAGGAGGGATGAGAAAGAGGGGCATAGATACAAAGGAATACAAAGGAAAAGCAAACAGCAACAGACCTCTTGCTCCTAACTAGGCTGTTTGTTCTTGCTACAGGACAGCAAAAGTGAAGGCTCCTTCCCTCCCACCAGTCCCTCCAGCCGAAGCTGGCACGAAAAGGAAGGATACCATGTAGTATAGAAAAAACTACAAAGGAATTTTATATGGATAGAAGGAAGATCATACACGACGACTAAGCTAACACTACAACTAACAAGAGTGTCAGGAGAGGACAGCAAATGTGTGAATGTGTTGTAGTGTTGTGTTGTTATCATGTACTGGCCCAGTGTGGTTGTGAGATGGTGCTGGTCTTTAATGAGGTCGTGCCGTCATGATAATCCCCCTAGAGTGAAGAGAGAGACTTAACAGGCTTCTGCTAGCTGACCTGGTGCCACTCCTTGTCACTTGAGTAAAAAAATAAAAAAAAATAAAAAAAAAAGACCAAAAAGCGCCAACCCGCGGACACCATCGTTTTCCCGCGGAATTCTACGAAAAAGAGCCTAATTGGGCGGGAAAACCGCGGATCTGGTAACTCAATATAATAATAATAATAATAATAATAATAATAATAATAATAATAATAATAATAAGAAGAAGAAGAAGAAGAAGAAGAAGAAGAAGCAGGAGAAGACGCAGAAGAAGAAGAAGAAGAAGAAGAAGAAGAAGAAGAAGAAGAAGAAGAAGAAAAAGAACAACAACAACAACAACAACAACAACAGGATCAAGAATAAGAACAACAAGGAAAAGAAGAACAAGAACAAGAAGAAAAAGAACAAGAGCAAGAATATAAGAACAAGAACAAGAGGGACAATAAGAAAACAAGAATAAGAACGAGAACAAGATTAAGAAGAAGAACGAGAACATAGACAAGAATAACAAAAAACAAAAACAAGAACAAGAACAAGAACAAAAACAAAAACAAAAGCAAAAAACGAGAAAAAAAGAAAAAGAAAAGAAAATACCTACATTAACCGATGGAACCTGCTGTCCTTTCCCTCTGCCATGCTTACCTTCCTCTACCAGACACTGAAGAGAAGAGGAGGGGAGAGAGGTGGTCCTTCCTCAATGACTCGTGCTGACAAAGTGGCGAGAGATGGAGGGCAGAGGAAGAGCTGATAGTTTGGAGGTGTGAGCAGTAATAGCAGTAGTAGTAGTAGGAGGAGGAGGAGGAGGAGGGGAGGGGGTGAGAGAGTGGGACGTAGATAGTGAGTGATTGGGGAGGAGAAGAAGGGAGGCAAAAATTTAAAGCACTTGTGTATCTAATCTGAGAAGACACAATAAAAAAACAAAAAATTCTTGCGTTAGTCAAGGGCAGCTTTACGTTAATGCACTCAAACAAACTTAGTTGTATCTTAATTTGATAAACATCTCTGTCAAAGGAAAGTAATTACGAATACCAACATTTCTTCCTAAGCATGATCTACTTTTGTCCCTGGTAGATCTTCCAAGTCTTTGATTAAGGTTGCATACCTGTCAAACTACTGTGGTGTCTTGCCATAAGATTTTGCGTTAGAGACCATAAGTTTGTGTATAAAAAACGTAAGACTTGACAGGTTTGGTTGCGACGGACTGAAGCAGGGTGCACGAGGTACCTCATCCACCCCCCCCCCCACCCCACACACACACACACACTAATCGTAACAGTAACCGTTACTCAGCACGTTCACATGAATTTAAATATGGCACGTTTGTTTAAAACAAACATAAAAAAAAAACCGCAAGCGGAGAAAAAACGTAAGATTTTCAACTTACGCCATAAGACTTGAAACTCACCGAAATTACGTAAGACACGCAAAAAACGTAAGACTTGACAGGTATGAGGTTGTTTGCGAAGACTCCCAGATAACAGGAAAATTAATTCTGGCTCTAAAGATTTCTAGACTTATGGCATCCAGCTCTGATTGTCAGTTTGGGTGGCAACAGTGCTTTGATCATGCAGACTGTATTCGACCCACAGCTGCTGTGCCCGGATTTGGAACGCCTGCAGGGTTATATGGAGAGTGCGTCCCATACCCCGCCGTGGTGTGATGATTGACACCAGCCGCGCGGCGCGGCGCGGCGGCCATGTTGCTGTGCCCAGTTCATCCACAACTGACGCCTGCACTCGCCTCACCCCCGCCCAGCTTCCTGACACTACCATTTAATATTAATGAAAAAATGAGGCCACCATCGTCGTCCTGAGAAAATTCTCCATCGCATTGGCATACATTTTAGACAATATTACAAAAATAAAAATACGAGGGTTAGATAAAGTAGTGCATTAACATTTTCTCACTGATTTCCCTTCAACTCCTTATTGCGCCTCCTCGGTCCAGTGGTTCGTAGTCAGGTATACCTGACCACTAATCTGCTGGCCTGGGTTCAAATCCCGGCCTGGGCACTGGCAAGGCCGTCTCTATGTAACATGAGACTGCTTTGGTCAATGTAACATAAGACGGCCTTGGCAGTCGGCGTGCAGCCCACCCAGCTGTTCATCCCTCCCTTCGGATTGGTCGAAAGGGGTCGGATTGGGGAAAGTCAATTGTGGCAACCCGGATGTTCCACTATCCCTGTGTCAGGTTAAAGGGTTCCCACCCACCAAGACCCATATAGACCTTGCCTCCCACCATAGGCTCCAAGGGCCGGAGATGAGCACCGCCGCCACGCGTAGCTGCAGCGTATGCCCCCAACTCACCGTTTCGGTTTTCTTCATCGTTTCATTTTTTAAGTATGGTTCCTGAGTCTACACGCCGGGACTAAGCTACCGTGAGTGACCTTGCCAAAACAAACATAGTATTTACTTTTTTACAGTAAAGAAAACAGCTCAAGGGAAAAAAAGAAAATAATAATGAAAAAAACGAAAATTACGGCTCCTATAAAAAAAGAGTTCAGAGGAATGGTCAAAAGGGAGGTCAATTTCGGGAGGAGAGGTGTCTTGATACTCTCCTCTTGAAAGAGTTCAAGTCGTAGGCAGAAGGAAATACAGATGAAGGAAGATTGTTCCAGAGTTTACCAGCATCAGTGATTAAAGAGTAAAGATGATGGTTAATTTGCATAAGGGATTTCGACAGTATAGGGATGAGCTAGAATAGAAAGTCGTGTGAGGCGGGGCCGCGGGAGGGGGAGAGGCATGCAGTTAGCGAGTTCAGAATGGCAGTTACATAACACTACTTAGGGAAATACCCACGAAAACCTTGAATGGCAAATGTGGGCGTGTAAGCCCCGATATGCTGGGGAACATTGGCTCAGAATACCTGCTTTGGGTTGAGGTAGCCGCGCGACGCCCTGCTGCCTCCTAAAAGGGCCTGGGGTTAGCTTCGTCAGGGTAGACACAAGCCAGAGAGACAACTTTGCGCTGACTTATATTTATTCACAGTGACCCTTCGGGGGGCCCTATTGGACGCCCGCTGTTCATCCTTGTCCGGCATCACGTTGAAAACTAAGACTGGCGAACAATCATGGTGGGCGTCTAATAAATGTCAGCTGTTGTTTTTTTATACAGTTAAGGAAACAGCTCAAGGGGAAAATATATAAATAAAAAAATAATACGATAAACACTGCTCCTCTTAAAGAAAGTAGAGATGAGAGTTCGTAAAGTTTGTGGAGTTTGTGAGTGCCGAATGATCAGCTCCTTCAAACACTGCTACCGCGTGTCCACTGCCCAACAGCCACTTTTCTTGTGTCAGGCTTAGCGTTTCCACTGTATTTTGACTGTATCGCGAGAACATAGGATACACAGTGCAACAATATATAGTACGAGTTTATCAATTTTCATCTGTGAGTGGCACTTCGTCATTTCTTCCACTTAGATTAGAACATCTTAAGTGCCGCTCAGGCAAAGCAACTCCGCGTGACCACCAATCAACCAAACAAACAGGCAGTCAACGGGAGCATTCACCGAGGGGGTTTGGGGGGCTTCCTACACACACACACACACACACACACACACACACACACACACACACACACACACACAACAGTATTATTTGATTATTATGTAAATCATTTTCATATCTAAAAGAATGCTATATAATTTGCAATACAACCTACACAAGACAAAGGCACATTGTCTCCGCCCTAAATATTGTACACACACGCACACAGACACGCACCCTCACGCACGCACACATCACACCACTATTCAACCTCGGCAAAAATGGAATGAAGCAGGAAAGTGGAAGGCGTAGAATAGCAACAAAGAAAAATTGAGATGAGAAACTTTTTATTAATGATGTAAAACCACCCCACATCGGATACTGAAGAAAACTAGACTAAAGAACAGAACCAGCGGGAGTGTAACAAGTGTAGATAAGGTATAAGGAATATGGTTACAGGTATATTGCTTCGCTATTCTTCATCGCATCATTATTTTAAACACGGTCCCTGCTGCTGAATCAACACGCTTTTATGATCACCGGGACTAAGCTATCGTGAGAGGCCTTGCCAAAACAAATACAGAAGAGTCACATGAAACAACCTATTATATGGAAGTACCCACAATCACAGCGAAAGGTATCGTCAAGGAAGGGGTGGGTGACTCTCCCGCCCTCACACTCTGGGCTTGGCGAAGACACGGAACTCTGGCGGGCCGAGGGTGAAGCCAGACTTTCCCTCGGTGTTGGGCACGGGCACGGCGGGGTCCAGGGTGAAGGTGAAGTTCTGCAGGAGGCTTGTGAAGAGCACGAAGGAAGTCATCCTCGCCAGGGACTCCCCGAGGCATATGCGGCGACCTGCGGATGTTGCGTGAGGTGAGAACTGGAAGCAAATAATCGCAAACACCACGAGACTTGAAGGACACGGCCACATGACTGCCTGACTATTACTACGTGGAAATAAGGAAGGAAGGAGGGGATGGAGGATGGAGAGTAAGAAATTTGAAAGGAAGGAAGGAAGGAAAGACGGGACGAAGGACGGAAGGAGGTGAGGAATAAGGAAGGAAGGGAACGAAGGATGGAAAGAAGGAAGGAAGGAACGAACGAACGAACGAACGAACCAAGGAACCAAGGATTTCTGAAAGGGTGAAGGGAAGGTAAAAAAAAGGAAGAGGAACGAAATGAATAAGACACGGATGATGGGAAGAAGATAATAAAAAGTGAATTACGAGACCTTTCTCTGTTCGTCTCGTCGCTGAAACCTCGAAGAATGAAACCACACACTAAAAGACGAGAAAATATAGTTTCTTCATCTCTTTCTTATCCTACTCAAAAAAGGAACGAGAGCAAAGTGAAGTATATATCAGATGAGAGATATTATAGTGTTATCACCTGCCTCTCTTTAACGTTTATCTATATTCATGATAAGAGAGAGAGAGAGAGAGAGAGAGAGAGAGAGAGAGAGAGAGAGAGATAAGGCAGCACTCAAGCGGTGGTCAGGTTTTCTTTTCTTTTTTTTCACCTTTTCCGAAGGGGATGTGGCGCTCGTCCTTGCGGTAGGAGCCGTCTGGGTTCAGGAAACGCTCGGGGCGGAAGGTCTCAGGGTCGCCCCAGTACTCAGGGTCCATCTGAATCGTGTACAGGTTCACTAGCAGCATCGTGTCCGCCGGGATTCTGTGGCCCTGGAAACCAACACAGAAAAGTTACAAAAACAACAACACAAACCTAGACACAAGACACAAGAGAACAGAAACCAACACAAACCTACAACGCATTTCAGCAGCTGTGTTGCCTCGATTTTCTGGATTTTCTCGGTAACGAAGTGTTGGATCACTATTGTACTTTGCCACAGTTTATTACACACTTTAGGCTAATTTCTGACTGCATAGTGCATTACCAGAAGTGTATGAGTAAGCTACATACTCTTGACAGTTGAAAGAAATTCCCGATATCCAGAGACAGTATTCGGACACAGTCATCACTACGTCACTCCCTAGACCCAACCCACCTCTCTCCCCCTACCTGTATGATCCCTCCTTCCCTCTATCACTCTTTACCCCCTCCCTCCCTCAACCCCCCTCTCTCTCTCTCTCTCTCTCTCTCTCTCTCTCGCTTGATAAAGTCCCACATCATAAATTACTTTATAAATTAAAGCAAATAGGCATTGACGGTCAAGTAAACCAATGGATCGCGTGGTTGAGCAACAGACAACAAAGAGTTGTGATTGACGGATTTAACTCAGAGTGGGCGCCGGTCACTAGTGGCGTCCCTCAGGGCTCGGTTCTTGGCCCAGTGCTCTTCATTATTTACATCAACGACGTGGATGTTGGACTCAATAATCGCATTAGTAAATTTGCAGACGACACAAAGATTGGTTACTCGGTTCTCACTGACGAAGACAGGCAAAGCCTCCAAGAGGATTTGCACAAAATTTCAGCTTGGTCGGATAAATGGGAGATGCCCTTTAACGTAGACAAGTGCCAGGTCCTTCAAGTTGGAACAAAAAATAAGAAGTTCGATTACGAAATACGCGGCGTTAAACTCACAAGCGTTCAATGCGTTAAGGACCTGGGGTTTAAAATCGCGTCAAACCTCGAATTCTCACATCAATGCATCGATGCAGCAAATAAAGCGAACAGAATGTTGGGCTTCATTAAAAGAAACTTTTTATTCAAGAATAAAGATGTAATACTTCCGCTCTACAATAGTTTAGTCAGACCCCACTTGGAATATGCGGTACAGTTTTGGTCTCCCCACCATGCAAAGGACATTGCTAAACTGTTCAGCGTCGAGCAACAAAAATGATCCCTTCCTTGCGCAACAAATCCTACGAAGAAAGGCTTTCCACCCTTAACATGTTCTCTCTTGAGAAACGTCGCCTCCGAGGAAAACTGATCGAATGTTTTAAAATACTTAATGGTTTCACGAATGTAGACAGAACAAAATTGTTTATGATCGATGACACTTTGCGAACGAGGAACAATGGCACAAAACTCAAATGTAGGCAAGTAAATTCAGACTGCACCAAATTTTTCTTCACCAACGTTGTAGTGCGAGAATGGAATAAGCTCCCACCATCAGTGGTCCAGTGTAACACGATTGACTCCTTTAAAATCAAGCTCGACCGTCACTTCCTTGAACTTAATATTAACTAGAGTAGAAAAGCAACGTTTTGGAGCCATCTGATTAATGTAAAATCACTTAGGTTTAAGGACAGACCACCTAGTCTGGACCATGGGGTCTGTGTGGTCTGATTTTCTATGTAAATCTCTCTCTCTCTCTCTCTCTCTCTCTCTCTCTCTCTCTCTCTCTCTCTCTCTCTCTCTCTCTCTCTCTCTCTCTCTCTCTCTCTCTCTCTCTCTCTCTCTCTCTCTCTCTCTCTCTCTCTCTCTCTCTCTCTCTCTCTCTCTCTCTCTCTCTCTCTCTCTCTCTCTCTCTCTCATGGATTCATAACCTACAGTGCATGTTGTATTCCTGAAGTATATAGAATTATTGTGGTAGTAAAGGTCCAGTATAACTCCGGCGCCTTAATTTTGGTCTATTTTCTTCCAAACCTTCACAAAACCCTCTGTATACATATAATACATTAGTTAAAAGTGGCGGACAAATGCCACCTACCCTCTACCCCCAACAAGCATGGAGACCTGTGGGAATACGGGGTTTTCGGGTGGGGTGAGACGAAAACGAGTAATTTCCGGGGAGTAAATTATCAAAATCACCTAAAACACTCAGGGAAAAAGGTTGGGCTGCGTGATCTAAAAAAAAAAATAATAACCACGCGTGGTAAACCTGGTCTCACATGCGTGGGCTAATCGCTAACCAAGCGTACCATCGCTTACCAAGCGTACCATCGCTAATCACCCTAAAACAGCCCCGAGCCATGACTCAAGGTCATCCGGCGCTCTGGCTGAAAGGGCCGGGGCCCCGGATGACCTTGAGTCATAGCTCGGGGCTGTTTTAGGGTGGTCAGCGATGGTACGCTTGGTTAGCGACGGTACGCTTGGTTAGCGACGGTACGCTTGGTTAGCGATTACCCCACGCATGTGAGACCAGGTACGGGCCGCCTTTGGCAATGGCCCGTGCTCCCTCGTGCAAGAGGGAGCAATCTTCCCCCCCCCCCCCACCCCCCCGCCAGTCCTCGTCGACAGACCGACTTGGTCGGCTAGATTTCGATCGCCGATAGAATCGGTCTGTCGGCTCCCTGCTACGGGCCGCCTTTGGCAAAGGTCCGTGCAAGAGGGAGCAATCTTTCCCCCCAGTCCCCAGTGGAACGCCAGCACTCCTCGGGCGAACAGCCAGGTGGCCCTTCTGCGGCGGCGAGGTGGACCCGCGTGGTCATCCTCGCTTTGGGCATATCTTTAGTCATTTCCTTGTCTCCTTTGGTGTTAACCTTGACGTGAGTTGTCCAGACAACCGTGGTGGTTGCTGACTCGTCGCCTCCACACCTCCGCCGTCCACGCTAACTCTTCTTGAGTCCCCGGAAACCCTCCCCTGAGTCCCCCATTTTGTATTACTTAAATTTTAAGGTTCCCTGCGAACTAGGGGTGACCCTGTTTGCCCTTAGATCGCCGAGTGGTGGCAGAACTACCCTCAGGGTGAGTTTCTGGCCTCAGTTTTTTTCATTTTCCCCCTATTTCCCCGTCTCCCTTTGATTTATTTTGCATCACCTGGTGCCCCAATCTTCAGGGCACTACATACTCACCTGGAGAATGGTGTCCCGCATGGCTTTGTGTGGCACGGTGACGGGTGCTGCGCCTCGAAAGCGGAACACCTCGCTGAGCGTCGCGTCCGTGTACACCAGCCTGCAGGGACGACCACGAGAAGGGTTAGTATAGACTCTATTGATCCTTATCACGAGGCGCTACTCACTGGGCAAATGCAATACACTACCGATGGTGGAGAGCTATAGGTTCCTCTGCAGTGTTGGCCCGTACGGCAAACTCGGCCAAATGCTATGTCTCTAGGTAGAGTTAAACCCTGATATTAGGTATCGTGTCTCCCTCTCGTATGAAAACCGAAATGTTATCTTTCTCCTCTACTATTACTGCTCCTTGTTCTTGTTCTTCTTTTCGTCTATCAGTACTGCTTTTTCCTTTTCTTTTTCTTATCCTTCTCCTGTACTAATACTGTACCAATGTTGCAACAGTGAGGCATATATAAGTTGCTCTTCGCGACTCGATCTCGTCTGGCATAGTTAAAAGAGTGGCTGTATTTGTGTCACTGTATCGTGTGAAAAGTGAAATAATTCAACAATAAGACACAAGTAAGCTGTTCGTGACTCTCCTCCCGCACACACTGCCAGAACTGATCGATTGTCTATGCGCACTTGTTCCTGTCCTCGAAGGAAGGGAGACGCTCGCGGCCCACCACCTCGTCCAGCTCCTTCTGTACCCTGGCCATGATCTCCGGGTGCAGCGCCATCAGCAGGATACCGAAGGACACCGACGCCGACCCTGTCTCCGTGCCGGCCATGAAGATGTCGGTGCAGGTGGCCATGAGTTGATGTTCTGCGGAGAAGGAAGAATACATAGGAAGAACAGACACCAGAAGACCTGGCGGTCTATGGCGAGGGTATCTATTTGCTAGCGCTACCATTAGTTTTCTAAGTGTGGTTGGACAGGATAGAATAGATGAAGGCTCCTCCCCACCTACCTCTCCCTCCGACAACGTGCCGGCAGGAAATAGTTAGAAGAGAACCCCATGTGCCTTTTTTGGAAGAAAGGGACATGGAAATTTTGCAGGAAATTTTTGGGTAGGCGGTGGCTGAATGGAAAGCAAGACAGCCCCGCGTTCAGGAGGAAGCGAGTTCAATCCCCGACCGGTGCCACCAAGCTGGGATTTTTCAACCGCCGCCGAGTGGCTTAAAACTACCTACATGCTGTCCAGAAGACCACCTATCAACCCGGACTCTAGATTCTAGGAACAAAGATGAGCTCCGGGAGGGCAGCATGAGCCAGTGCAAGATGGCGCCACTATAAAGACTCGCCTGCGCCAGAACGGGCTGGGCCGACCATCAGGACCCACCGGGAAGAAGCCTTAGACCGACCATCAGGATCCACCGGGAAGAAGCCTACCGGCGCAACAGGCCACAACGTTAAAAAAAAAAAATAATAAATAAATAAAAAAAGGCAAGAGAGAAATAAGAGGAAATTACTACCCTGGACTTACGCTATTGGTGACCTAAGCTGTGGGGGAATTTGCTAACACGTTAAGTCTTCAGGTTGGAGCCGTGCTGCTGCGTTCCTGAAACATGCGAAGAGGGTCAGGAAATTCCTATATCCCTGATTTTCATTTCGTACTCTCTCCTGATGTTGATATACTTAATATGATCTTGTGAATTGTGTGCCAGTTTATATATTTTTTTAGTTTTCTTTTATCGACGATGATTTTCTGTAGAGAATTCGTCATCCACAACAACTTGTGGTTTTCTGCCCTTCGTGGCTTAAGTGGGATGAATTTATTTACGCTCGCTGTGATTTGTGCAGTGAAACGGTTATATATTTCTTGAACGCTGACGGTATTGAGCAAATGATTCCAATTTACTGATGGCAATTATCTTCTTATGTCCGTAAGATTCGCTTTACTACAGTTAAGTATTAAAAGTGAGTTTTCTCTTGCTTTAGTTTCAATATTTAAGACACATCTGAATGTTGTGGTCGCTGCTTGCAAATGGGTCGCCCAACCCCACAGGCATTTATGAGGTGACTGTCAATCGTGAAGACTAAGTCAAGAGTATTGTTTCCTAGTATCGGCGTGGTAACTGTTTGATAAGGAAACGTGTCTTGTGCCAAGTTTATAGAGCCTTCTCTATTGCCAGAGAGGGCAGACCAGGCAATGGAGGAGGAGGAGGAGGAAAAGGAAGAGGTACTGAGGATAATACTAGGCAGGATTTTTTTTTCGTTTTACTATACGAAACTGCGAACTATACTCGCCACCGCCCTGCGTCGCCGCGTCGCAGGTGCTGGGGGCCGGCGCTCACCTGCGAACGTGCTGTTTGGGTCGTGCTTCTGCTTCGCCATCTCGACGAGGTAAGTGTCGATGAAGTCCCGCGGGTTGTCGGGGTCCAGCGTGGCCTTGTGCTCCTCTATCGCCGCCTGGGCAGGGAAAAGCAGAGGTAGGCACGACACAACTTATGTAACCTTACTTTTGGAGCACTTTGTTCTATTTTCTATTCAGGAGGGCCTTAGCAGACTTTTTGTTTTGTATTAGTTTGTGTTTTGCCGTTGAGCCGCCTCCTCTGCCGTAAGAAACAACGCTTGGCTATAGTTCATCCCCCACAAAACAAGGCTCCTTAGTTATTTTTACTATTCTAAGAGACGGAACAGGTAGAGAGAAACACCCATGAGGCCGTGGTGTGGATTGTTTGGTCCCATATTTAAGGCTTTTATAGAGGTTGTGGGATGTGGCCATGTGAGTATCTCCATGCGTTGCTATATGAGCCTAGTACACTCACCTTAAGGAAGTCACTCGATTGTCTGAAGCCGCTCAAGACGACATGGTAAGGATTGCTTTTAGGAAGGTAGTGAGCCAGGAAGGGCATGGCTTGAGAGATGCCGCCGCTGATCTGCAGGAGGAGGCCGAGGAGGTTATCATATGAGAATGAACGATAGCGATTGGGAAGGACGTTAGAGTAATGCCTATGTTGAGAGAGAGAGAGAGAGAGAGAGAGAGAGAGAGAGATGTGCCTACAGACAGTTTGCCTACAGACAGTTTGCCAACAGACAGTTTGCCTACAGACAGTTTGCCAACAGACAGTTTGCCTACAGACAGTTTGCCAACAGACAGTTTGCCTACAGACAGTTTGCCTACAGACAGTTTGCCTACAGACAGTTTGCCTACAGACAGTTTGCCTACAGACAGTTTGCCAACAGACAGTTTGCCTACAGACAGTTTGCCAACAGACAGTTTGCCTACAGACAGTTTGCCAACAGACAGTTTGCCTACAGACAGTTTGCCTACAGACAGTTTGCCTACAGACAGTTTGCCAACAGACAGTTTGCCTACAGACAGTTTGCTAACGGACAGTTTGCCTACAGACAGTTTGCCTACAGACAGTTTGCCTACGGACAGTTTGCCACCGGACAGTTTGCCAACAGACAGTTTGCCTACAGACAGTTGCCAACGGACAGTTTGCCTACAGACAGTTTGCCTACAGACAGTTTGCCTACAGACAGTTTGCCTACGGACAGTTTGCCTACGGACAGTTTGCCTACAGACAGTTTGCCTACAGACAGTTTGCCACCGGACAGTTTGCCTACAGACAGTTTGCCTACGGACAGTTTGCCTACGGACAGTTTGCCTACGGACAGTTTGCCTACAGACAGTTTGCCTACAGACAGTTTGCCTACGGACAGTTTGCCTACAGACAGTTTACCTACAGACAGTTTGCCTACAGACAGTTTGCCAACAGACAGTTTGCCTACAGACAGTTTGCCTACAGACGGTTTGCCTACAGACGGTTTGCCAACAGACGGTTTGCCTACAGACAGTTTGCCAACAGACGGTTTGCCTACAGACGGTTTGCCTACAGACGGTTTGCCTACAGACAGTTTGCCTACAGACAGTTTGCAACAGACAGTTTGCCTACAGACAGTTTGCCTACAGACAGTTTGCCTACAGACAGTTTGCCAACAGACAGTTTGCCTACAGACAGTTTGCCAACAGACAGTTTGCCTACAGACAGTTTGCAACAGACAGTTTGCCTACAGACAGTTTGCTTACAGACAGTTTGCCTACGGACAGTTTGCCTACAGACAGTTTGCCTACAGACAGTTTGCCCACGGACAGTTTGCCAACAGACAGTTTGCCTGCAGACAGTTTGCCTACAGACAGTTTGCCTACAGACAGTTTGCCTACAGACAGTTTGCCTACAGACAGTTTGCCTACAGACAGTTTGCCAACAGACAATTTGCCTACAGACAGTTTGCCTACAGACAGTTTGCCTACGGACAGTTTGCCTAGTGACAGTTTGCCTACAGACAGTTTGCCAACAGACAGTTTGCCTACAGACAGTTTGCCTACGGACAGTTTGCCTACGGACAGTTTGCTACAGACAGTTTGCTACGGACAGTTTGCCCACAGACAGTTTGCCTACAGACATTTTGCCTACAGACAGTTTGCCTACGGACAGTTTGCTTACGGACAGTTCACCTACAGAGAGTTTGCTTACACACAGTTTGCCTACGGGCAGTTTGCCTACAGACAGTTTGCCAACAGACAGTTTGCCTACGGATAGTTTGCCTACAGACAGTTTGCCAAGACAGTTTGCCAACAGACAGTTTGCCTACAAACAGTTTGCCAACAGACAGTTTGCCAACAGACAGTTTGCCTACAGACAGTTTGCCTACGGACAATGTGCCTACCGGACAATGTGCCTACCGGACAATGTGCCTACGGACAATGTGCCAACCGGACAATGTGCCTAGGGACAATGTGCCTACCGGACGTTATGCCTACGGGCACGATGCGTACCGCTCATTATAGCTAACGGACATCTGCAATGCTACACTCTACACTCTACACTATTCATGCTGAATCAAGAACAGTGACATTGGTATTCTGTTTCACAAAGCACAAGAACGAAGCAACCTACGATGCAATATGGACTTTCCTCAAAAACGAAGGAAATTTAAACCCAGCATCCCTGATGCAAGACTATGAAAGAGCAGCGTTGAATTCTGTCAAAAGACATTTTCCACAGAGTCAAATCAGTGGTCGTCTGTTCCACTTTAGGCAATGTGTGTGACGAAGAATTCAAGCCGAAAGACTTGCCAGCTGATATGCTCAATTTCCCGGAAATGCACTGATGATTAAATCACTTCAAACGCTTGCATTTGTTCCTTAACAAGATGTTTGCGACACATTTGAGCGATTTATGTCTGCACTGAACGAGAAAACGGACGAGATCTTGGGAGACTTTCCAACCTATTTCAAGGATACGTGGATTGGAAATTGGATGGAAACTTGCCTCGCACCAACAACTCGATAGGAGACTGGCACAGAGGCTTCGACCTACGAGTCGCCATTTAACACCCAACTCTGTGTCGACTTGTAGACCGATTGCGTAAAGAGCAGGCAGACAACGAACTCCTTATTGATCAGGCCGACGCTGGAGTTGCTTTGCCACCAACCAAGAAAAGGTACGAGTATGTCAGTTAACGCATGAAGAGCCTCGTGGAGAAGCATGACACCACCCCGGTTCTTGACTATCTCGTGGCATTGCTCACAATTTATAGATTTTTTGACTATGTCTGTCCATTCTAGATTGATTTTTTGGCTTCAAATTTAATTAAATAAATCTTATTTTATGTATACCTCAAATGATAAATGTCGACATGAAATTAAGAAGGAATATATATATATATATATATATATATATCTATATATATATATATATATATATATATATATATTTTTATTTATATATATATATAAATATATATATATATATATATATATATATATATATATATCATATATATATATATATATATATATATATATATATATATATATATATATATATATATATATATATATATATATATATATATATATATATATATATATATATATATATATATATATATATATATATATATATATATATATATATATATATATATATATATATATATATATATATATATATATATATATATATATATATATATATATATAAGAACATAAGAACATAAGAACGCATGAGTCTACATGAGGCCGGTAGGCCTGTACGAGGCAGCTCCTTTGACCCTAAGCTTCCGTGTATTTAACCCCACCTAATATCGCTGTCCATGAATTTATCTAGTCAATTTTTGAATGTGACAATTGTATTGGCACTCACCACATGACTGCTAAGCCTATTCCACTCATCCACCACCCTGTTAGTAAACCAATTTTTGCCTATGTCCCTGTTGAATCTGAATTCATCCAGTTTAAACCCGTTACTTCGTGTCCTACCCGGTTCTCTTAGCAACAAAACATATATATGCATATATATGTATATGCATATATATATGCATATATATATATATATATATATATATATATAGAGATATATATATATATAGATATATATATATATATATATATATATATATATATATATATATATATATATATATATATATATATATATATATATATATATATATATATTAGCATTGCGAAATATCCGGTAGGAAATTGTCCGGTAGGCAAAGTGTCCGTAGGCAAAGTGTCCGGTAGGCAAAGTGTCCGGTAGGCAAAGTGTCCGTAGGCAAAGTGTCCGGTAGGCAAAGTGTCCGTAGGCAAAGTGTCCGTAGGCAAAGTGTCCGGTAGGCAAAGTGTCTGTAGGCAAAGTGTCCGTAGGCAAAGTGTCCGGTAGGCAAAGTGTCCTGTAGGCAAAGTGTTCTGTAGGCAAAGTGTCCGTAGGCAAAGTGTCCGTAGGCAAAGTGTCCGGTAGGCAAAGTGTCCGTAGGCAAAGTGTCCGGTAGGCAAAGTGTCCGGTAGGCAAAGTGTCCGGTAGGCAAAGTGTCCGGTAGGCAAAGTTGCCGTAGGCAAAGTGTCCGGTAGGCAAAGTGTCCGTAGGCAAAGTGTCCGTAGGCAAAGTGTCCGGTAGGCAAAGTGTCCGGTAGGCAAAGTGTCCGGAAGGCAAAGTGTCCGGTAGCAAAGTGTCCGTAGGCAAAGTGTCCAGTAGGCAAAGTGTCCGGTGAGGCAAAGTGTCCGTAGGCAAAGTGTCCAGGCAAAGTGTCCGTGAGCAAATTGTCCGGTAGGCAAAGTGTCCGTAGGCAAAGTGTCCGGTAGGCAAAGTGTCCGTAGGCAAAGTGTCCGGTAGGCAAAGTGTCCGGTAGGCAAAGTGTCCGTAGGCAAAGTGTCCGGTAGGCAAAGTGTCCGTAGGCAAAGTGTCCGGTAGGCAAAGTGTCCGTAGGCAAAGTGTCCGGTAGGCAAAGTGTCCGTAGGCAAAGTGTCCGGTAGGCAAAGTGTCCGTAGGCAAAGTGTCCGGTAGGCAAAGTGTCCAGTGAGCAAAGTGTCCGGTAGGCAAAGTGTCCGTAGGCAAAGTGTCCGGTAGGCAAAGTGTCCGGTAGGCAAAGTGTCCGTAGGCAAAGTGTCCGGTAGGCAAAGTGTCCGGTAGGCAAAGTGTCCGTAGGCAAAGTGTCCGTAGGCAAAGTGTCAGTAGGCAAAGTGTCCCGTAGGCAAAGTGTCCGGTAGGCAAAGTGTCCGTAGGCAAAGTGTCCTGTAGGCAAAGTGTCCGGTAGGCAAAGTGTCCGTAGGCAAAGTGTCCGGTAGGCAAAGTGTCCTGTAGGCAAAGTGTCCGGTAGGCAAAGTGTCCGTAGGCAAAGTGTCCGGTAGGCAAAGTGTCCGTAGGCAAAGTGTCCTGTAGGCAAAGTGTTCGGTAGGCAAAGTGTCCGGTAGGCAAAGTGTCCTGTAGGCAAAGTGTCCGGTATTTAAAGTGTCCGGTAGGCAAAGTGTCCGTAGGCAAAGTGTCCGTAGGCAAAGTGTCCGTAGGCAAAGTGTCCGGTAGGCAAAGTGTTCTGTAGGCAAAGTGTCCGGTAGGCAAAGTGTCCGGTAGGCAAAGTGTCCTGTAGGCAAAGTGTCCGGTAGGCAAAGTGTCCGGTAGGCAAAGTGTCCGTAGGCAAAGTGTCCGGTAGGCAAAATGTCCTGTAGGCAAAGTGTCCGGTAGGCAAAGTGTCCGGTAGGCAAAGTGTCCGTAGGCAAAGTGTCCGGTAGGCAAAGTGTCCGGTAGGCAAAGTGTCCGTAGGCAAAGTGTCCGTAGGCTCATTGTCCGGTAAACACATTGTCCGTAGGCAAAGTGTCCGTAGGCTCATTGTCCGGTAAGCACATTGTCCGTAGGCAAAGTGTCCGTAGGCTCACTGTCCGGTAAACACATTGTCCGTAGGCAAAGATGGCGCCACTATAAACACTCGCCTGCGCCAGAACGGGCTGGGCCGACCATCAGGCCCCACCTGGAAGAAGCCTTGGGCCGACCATCAGGCCCCACCGGGAAGATGCCTACCGGCGCAATAGGCAACAACGTAAAAAAAAAAAAAAAAAAAAAAGTGTCCGTAGGCTCATTGTCCGGTAAACACATTGTCGGTTGGCAAAGTGTCCGTAGGCTCACTGTCCGGTAAACACATTGTCCGTAGGCAAAGTGTCCGTAGGCTCATTGTCCGGTAAACACATTGTCCGTAGGCAAAGTGTCTGTAGGCAAAATGTCCGGCCACGGTGAAACCAGATTGGCGAAATGGTTGTGGCGTTGCCTCCCGCGGGTCCTCTCCTCCCTTCCGCTCTGCCACACAGCCCCAACACCCATCTCTTCCTCTCATATGTTACTTATAGCTAACTTATAAGGGAAAAATATTGGTGTTGGGGATGTGTGGCAGAGCAGAGGAAAAGGAAGGACTCACGGGAGCCAACGCCCAAACGACCTTGCCAATCTGGTACAAACACTCCAGGCCAAGCATTCATCTCAGCTCAAGGATCGCTGACACTTTCAACGGCTGCACCTCACATCGCTTGAGAGGGAAGTCACACTCCTGCCTCCTTGATGAATGCAACGTGTCTTTCTACTTACCTCGCCGGCGCGGAAGACCTTGTTGAGCACGAGTACGAGGTCCATCAGCCGGGGGTCATCGCGACTGAACCTCTTCCCGCCCATCACGGCCCAGAGGATGTTGATGCTTGACACGCCCAGCATCCCCTGCGGCAGCGGCTCACGTCAGACACGGACCGAACGAACGCGTATTTCCCTTCTCTGTACGGGTATGTGGCACCCACTCCTGAACAGGTTTGTAAGGCACTAATGTATATATTAGTGCCTTACAAGTTAGGTTCGGTTAGTTTAAGTTTTGTTGGAGACATTTGCGATAATTTGGAATGGGAATCACAATGAGAGGATTTTCCAGAACGCCTCGTGGTTAGTTTCGAAGCGAGAGCCGATCGTTTTCACTCAGGGACCACATACCCGTAGAGAGATTGTGAATATGCGACCCGAACATGTATTGACACTGAGCATGACCGGTTACGTACACCTCCACCGCCTCAGACGCGTCCCAGAACGGTCCCAATAAGATTTTGTGTACGACTCATTATTTCGAGATGTAAGCATGCAATTTTTGTTGATGAAATATATGTAGTGAACGAAAGTGATATCTCTGTCTATGTCAATCTATTTATCCATCTATCTGTCTATCGGCACCTACAAGAAGGGTGATGCTGCCCTTCGTCTCCCTGATCTCCTGTATCACTGCCCGGACCTCCTCGTGGACTATCTCTTCGTGGGACCTCTTCGCGAAGCCCAAATTTCGGAACTGGTGCAGTGTGAAGCGTCGCTGCTCCTTCCAAAACTCTCCCTCCACGAACATCACACCTGAGTGAGGGAGGAAGGGAGAGAAGCAGAGAAAAAAATTTAAAGGAGATGAGACTCGACTTTTTATACCTGATGTGCAAATAACGTGTTTCAAGTTCATGTTCTTAAACGTATCGGGCTCCTTTTACGACTGTTTTCCAAAGCCACAAAGATTAATCGGGATTTCATGGGTGTTTTTCCTGTTCAGGATGCAGAGGTCGGATAAAGCTATCACCAGCATCAACTCCCATGCTGCAACTTCTACAAGAGGCTTTTCAAAGAGGCGAACATAGGCGCCGATACGTTTGAGAATACGAATGATTCGCCCATACCATCAAACACTTCGAAGCTTTAGTACATACATCAATATAAAGAGGCACTTGCAGAAGTTGTAGGGGTTTCCATGGGTGACTTCATGACCTGGCGGTAGTTTTGGAAAAACTCTACGCCGTGAACGGGAAAAACGCTCATGGTTCTCTGCGGACTCAAAAACAGCCACAACAAGAGCCCGAAGCGTTTGATAATACGAAAATTTGACCCGTTTATCCCTCGCGCAGCACTTCAACGTAACTACCGTAAGTGCCATTGTAGGCTCCAGTGGTGAAAACAGACTCCGGCCTCCCGTTCAGGTCCTCGTTCATGAGCGCCTCCTTCACCGCCTCCCAGCCGTTCACCACCACAGCGGGTTGGTTACCGAAGAACAGCCCCACCACCGGCCCGTACGTGGAGGAGAGGCGCCACAGCTTCTTGTGCGGGAGGTTTGCGTCCATGAAGGGAATGTAGCCCATCAACGGCAGCCGCGGGGGACCTGGGCGGACGAGGGAGTGGGTGAGGGAGGGACAGCAGAGGCGCCACATCGTCCTGCGTATACCTATTTTTGAGCCAAAATCTGTCTCCTGCACCCCAATGACGAGATTATAAACTTCATTCATCTCTTTCTAATCTTCAACATCAGTTCCTTTCCCACCACCACTACTACCGAAAGTATTTCTTTCATTTATATTTGAGAACAACACAAAAAATACAGCAATAATACACTTGTTTTGAAAGTTGTATACGCACGTGAACGTAAAATACTCACCTGGATGAGAGAGAGAGAGAAAAAAGATGAAAGAGAACGAGAGAGAGAGAGAGCATACCTGTCCTTACTTGACCTTACCTCTCTCCCCGGTCGTCCCAACACCCTGGCACTAACCCTCCCCTCACCTGGCGGGTATCCACGGGGCTTCCGGGTGCCCAGGTACAGCAGGAGGAGCACCAGGCCCGCCGCCACCAGCCACATCATCGTGCGTGCGGCGTCTGTCTGAAGGAGGCGTGGAAGAAGGCGTACAAGGTGGTGCGGTAAGCAGAGGTGGGCCCGGTACTGAAAAATTAGTAGTGCGGTTGCAGTAGTGCGTTATTTTTTTCCGGAGTGGTGCGGTTGCGGTAGTGCGGTCCCATGTTTTTTTTTTTTTCCAGTGCGGTACTGCGGTAACGGTAGTCACTAGTCAATATAAAAAAAATACTTCAGTGCCTGTCCTGGCTATCCACTGACTAACTAATAGCTTGTGAGATACAAAAAAAGAAAATAAAGGAGGACTGGAGGAGGGAAAGAGAGAGGTAAGGTTCCTCTTCGTACTATACCCTTAGTTAAAAATGAAAAAAGGGGAAGAAGGGGGGACAAGGGAGTATAGAGGACGGGAAGGGTAGGTGGGGGAGGGAAGGGAATCCAACTTTCCGAGGGAGGAGGGAGGGGACAGGGAAGGGGGAGGAGATCAGCGTCATGTGAGAGAGGACCAGACCACAAGACCACAGTATCAAGATCACATCAGGAAGTGCCGATCCAAAGGCAAGACTTCCGCAATCTACCTGAACCTGAACCTGAGGAAGTGGGGGGTGGGAAGGAAGGAATGGAAGGAAGGAAGGAAGGGTGGTGCGACAGCTCAACATTAGCCAGGGAGGAATGGTAGGGAGGATATGGGGGAGTGAAGTGGAAAGGGAGGAGGAGAGTAAGGGGAGGAGTAATATTCTCCGGCGTTTGAGCGAAAACGAAAGATTACTAATATGGAAAGTCATGACGGGAACAGTGAAACATTATTCAAACTGTCCAACATATTAAGACAAAACATACCGTGGGAAAGCTCTATACCCTGGGGTCTCAGGCCTCAGCGAAGAAACCACGTGGAAATTTCAACGAGGAGATAATTATGATAATAATAATAATAATAATAATAATAATAATAATAATAATAATAATAATAATAATAATAATAATAATAATAATAATAATAATAATAATAATAATAATAAATATAATAATAAAAATAATAATGATAAATTATTATTATTATTATTATTATTATTATTATTATTATTATCATTATCAAACAATATTGATCTTGGCCATGAGTAGTTCAATGAGTCCAGTGATTGTGTGTCTAGGCATGCTGCGCCGTGAACGTGAACAACCACTCGTGAGAACTTGACTTATCTCCGATCGCGAGCGTCTGAGAATACGAGCCACAATCTGTTACTTGTTGACCCAAAGAGAAGACTTAAGAGGTGTATGATAATAGTAGTAATAGTAGTAGTAGTAGTAGTAGTAGTAGTAGTAGTAGTAGTAGTAGTAGTAGTAGTAGTAGTCAAGTAGTAGTAGTAGGCTAGTAGTAGTAGTAGTAGTAAAACATATGAAAATGTCATTTAAGGAAAGATTTAAAACGTTATCTAGGCGAACTGAAGTGTCCCATCACGCTTACCTTTGCTTTTTTGATAACGTTATTGAGAGAGAGAGAGAGAGAGAGAGAGAGAGAGAGAGAGAGAGAGATTGCCGATCCTATGCTGTTCCTCCTTCTTGTCCTCTCTAATAGCCCCCTCCTCCTCCTAAATCCTCCTCCTCCTCCTCCTCCTCCTCCTCCTCCTCCTCCTTCTCCTTCTCCTCCTGCTCTTCCCCTCCTACAGACACTTCACCGAATAAGGACGCAGTTAAACTTTTAAATTCATGCATCAAGAAAAGATCAGTAGTCATTGTTGTTTGTTTATGTAAGCAACATCCACGTGATGCACTCTCTCTCTCTCTCTCTCTCTCTCTCTCTCTCTCTCTCTCTCTCTCTCTCTCTCTCTCTCTCTCTCAAGTGAATTAATTAAGAAGTTCGATTTTATGCGTGTTCATGTCTTTGTAACGTCGTTGTTGTTGTTGTTGTTGTTGTTGTTTCAATATCGTCGCAGATATCTTTTACTATCACCGTAAGACAAATAACAACAAAGTCTCCGTGTCCTGATAACAAAATAGAGTAAACACTTGCATTTTATTGTGTTATATTCACCTAATGTTCTATAAATCTTGTAGCCTCATCGTAAGAATAACAAAAGTCTGCATTCCCTAAAAAGAAACTACTAACTAAAACAAAATATACAAACGAGTCCGCTACACGTCTATACATATCTTTTCTTTGGTTGTATCGCAGTTATTATTTTTTTATTCATTGCTCTAAGAGTAATATAGCAAGGAAGGGAAGGGAGAGAAGAAAAAACAGGAACAAGAGCAAGAAGAACAAGAACAAGAAAACAAGAACAAGAAAAAGAACAAGAACAACAAGAAGAACAAGAACAAGAACGAGGGCAAAAACAAGAACGAGGGCAAAAACAAGAACAAGACTAAGAGGGGAGGCGGTGGCCGAGTGGTCAGGGTGCGGGCGTGGTGGGCCCGTGGAAAAGATATATATATATATATATATATATATATATATATATATATATATATATATATATATATATATATATATATATATATATATATATATATATAAACGTGTAGTGTACTCGTTTGTATATTTTGTTTTAGTTGACAGTTTCTTTTAGCTATAACGTTAGTGCCTAGTTATTTAGTTATTTTTTTAGTTATTAAGGAATGCAGACTTTTGTTATTCATAGGATGATACTGCAAGATTTATAGAGGTTCTTGTCCCACCGAAACACGACGATTTTTCAAACCGTCGCCGAGCGGCGTAAGATGACCCACGTGCTGCCCAGACCTTCAATCAACCCTAATTTCAGCAACGTCGTTCAAGCGGAGCACCGGGGGCAGCATGGGCCAAGGAAGAGTCAAATATCACAGCAGCCACTATAAATAAAATTCGCCTGCGCTACTAACGGGATGGGGCTGCCCAAGAGGCCCCTCAAGACAACCTGCCGGTGCTTAAGGCAACACTTAAAAAAAAAAAAAATGAAAAAGGAAACTATGCCTACATAAACCAATGAAACCCTCAGTCCTTTCCCTCGTAAGTGCTTACCCTCCTGAAGCAGACACTGAAGGAAAGAATAGGGGGCGAGGTGGTCCTTCCCCAATAATTAGCGATGACTGAGTGGCGAGAGATGAGGGGCAGAATAGGAGCGGGCGACTCGGGGGTATGAGAAGTAATACTAGTTGCAGCAGTAGTGGTAGGAGGAGGAGGAGGAGGAGGGATGAGAGAGGGGCATAGATAGTCTTGGGGGGAGGAGGAGTGAGGGAGAGCAAAGGCAGTGGGGGAAGGAGCGAGGGGAGAGGTGGAGGAGGATATGGGGAAGAGTTAAATAACCTACGTTCCCTCCTTCCCTTTCCTCCACCTCCTCCTCCTCCTCCTCTCACTGTATATCCATCGTTACCTTCCCATTCCTCCTTCTCCTCCTCCTCCTTCACCGCATCTATCATTAACCTCAATATGCTCTCCCCTTCTTCTTCTACACCCCTTATACCTTCTTGAATTTTAAACTCTCTTTCTTATACTTGCATCCCGCTTAGGTCATCATCCTACCTAGGCCACGTCGACACACAAATCTAGACCTTCTCAAGTTCACCTGCAAGCTACTCGTAACACCTTTGACTCATCCCGCGCCTCACCTTTGCTCTCCCTTCGTATCGCTCTATCATCACCCTCTCTCCCGTTCGTCACCATGACATAGTATTACTAGGTTTGTTTGCTTTTGGTCTCCTTACGCCCTTCCTGATTACATCTTTGCCTTCTTATCGAGTTGTCATGCAGGCACTGAAGACGTAGAAGAATGTTGCGGTATACCGTCTTTCCTTCCCCCCATTCCCTCATTCTCCCATTTCTTTTCTTCTTCTCTCTCTTTTATCATTTCTCAAGGTTCTGTTTACCTCACGGCTCGTTTCCATTCTTCCTCCCTCATTCTCCCTTTTTTGTCATTGTTTTCCTTTCTTTCTCTCTCCTTTTTACTATTCCTCAAGTCTATGTTTATTCCACTACTCTTTACCATCCTTTTCCTGCATTCTTCCTTTTCTTGTTCTTTGTTATCATCTATCTCCTTCTTTTACTGTTCCTCATGTTTTTGTTTTTTTCTGCTCATCTCATCAGTCGCCAATTAACATTCTTTCTCTCCGCTTTCCTTTATTCTCCCTTTCCTTCTCCTTTGCTACATTCTTCTTTATCTCTCTTTTACTGTTCCTCAATCGTCTGTTTATCTCACGACTTTCCTCCCTTTTTTTTTTCTCTCTCCTCTCATATCAGCAGTTCTCTCTCTCTCTCTCTCTCTCTCTCTCTCTCTCTCTCTCTCTCTCTCTCTCTCTCTCTCTCTCTCTCTCTCTCTCTCTCTCTCTCTCTCTCTCTCTCTCGTCGAAGACGGAACTATTGCTATCCTGGTGCTGGGATCGACGACATAACTGCTGCTCTTGAGGAGATCTCCCCCCAGGCTACTAATGATTCACTGTTTGTTATTCACACAGGTACGAACGACATCACCACGACCCGGTCTGAGGAACTCCTGGAGAAGTACCGTAGGCTCATCCAGCAGTATAAAACTAAATCCCCTAACATTTTGATTTCAGGAGTTCTACCACGGACTTGGGCGGGCGACTTTTCAGTAAGGCCGTCAGCCTAAACAACCGCTTACAGACTCTTTGCAGGGAGCTTGACGTGGAGTTCCTCAACACATGGGACAATTTCTATGGACAAAATGAGCTCTTTCACAGGGACGGATTGCACCTTTCTCCCATCGGGGCAGCCAGACTCGGAAGGCTCCTCAACGAAGCAGTGCGTGTCATCCGAACAAAAAACGAGTCACGGCCACGTCCCTCCACCCCACCCGTGTAAATAGACGCCGTGCATCGCAACAAACCCGTAACCGTGATCCAGCAAGTACCACCACCTCTATTACTAAGCCTCTAGATAACTTAAAAATCCTTAGTTTCAATGCGCGTAGCCTAAGAAACAAATTTGATGAACTGAGATGTCTTGCTTTAACAGAAAATTTTGACATAATTGCTATAACCGAAACATTTATCGACACCACAAATATTGATTTAAGTTCCGAATACAACATAGATGGCTACAGACTCTTCAACAAAGATCGTGTAAACCGTAGAGGCGGTGGCGTCGCCCTTTATGTCAAAGCTATTTGCAACCACTGACAAAACACCGGGAAACAGTAACGTTGAACATTTGTGCGTGCGAGTAAACATTGCAAAAGTCAACTTAAATATATCTGTCACCTACAGACCTCCCGGGCAATCACTCGATGACGACCTTGAAATGTACAGAGTCTTAAGGCAGTCACTTAATAACAGCGACTCACTGATATTAGGAGACTTTAACCTCCCCCATATCGACTGGGCGACACTGTCAGGTACAGAAGGCGAGTCACATAGAATGATCGAATTTCTAGAAGAAAATTATCTGAGCCAAATGGTTTCTGAGCCAACTCGACAAAATAATATACTCGACCTTGTTATAACGACCCAAGATAACCTAATCAGTAGTGTCACGGTAGGAGAACACCTCGGTTCTTGCGATCATAAATTAGTGCGCGTCGACATTAAAGCTCAATCATCAGTGACTGAAAATAAAGTAAAGGTGCCCAATTTCAAAAGAGCTAACTTCGCAGAAATCCGACAAAAACTAACAGAATTCCAACAATCAGATGACGGAAACCTAGAGTAAGCCTGGCGAAGACGAAAAAATCACTTACTCACTCAGCCGAACTCATTTGTCCCCTGTTGCGAGAAGCGAATTAACACTAATAAAAACCGTGGTTTAATAGCGAAATTAAACAATCAGTCAATGAGAGAAAATTGTTTTACAGGTTAAAGAAAGAACAAAGCACGCCCGAAAACATTAGACTTTATAATGATGCCAGGCGACGAGTAAAAAGACTAGTAGGTCAGGCAAAGCGTAGATACGAAGAAAATATTGCAGCCAACTGTAAAAATAATCAGAAATCTTTCTTCAGTTACATAAACAGCAGAAAGGCGATCAAAAGTGGTATTGGACCTTTAACAAACAGCGACGGTGCACTAGTGACTGACAGCCAACACATTGCAAACCTCTTAAACAATTACTTTTCCTCGGTGTTTAATACTAACAGTCTTCCTCACGCTACCACCAACACCAGTACTATTGTAAATCTCGAGCATGCATTGCCTAATTTTGAAATAACAACCGATGAAGTCCTTAAAGCTCTCCATTCACTTAAAACAAATAAAAGTCCTGGACCTGACAAAGTATATCCAACTCTGCTGAAAGAAACAAAGAGCGAAATACTCTCCTCCCTCACAACCGTATTCAATATGTCCTTGCGACAAGGCATCGTCCCTTCAGATTGGAAAAAGGCTAACGTGACACCGATTTTCAAGAAAGGAGACAAAAAAGTACCAGGTAATTACAGGCCCATTAGTCTAACTTCGGTTGTAGGTAAGCTACTTGAGGGCATAATTAGAGACAAAATTGTGAATTACCTTGAAAGCCACTCATTGATTGGGGACTCACAACATGGCTTCCGAAACAAAAGATCCTGCCTATCAAACCTATTAACCTTTTATAACGACCTCTTCACTGTTTATGACGTAACCAAATCACTGGACGTAGTCTATCTTGAATTCAGAAAGCGTTTGATAAAGTCCCGCATCATAAATTACTTTACAAATTAAAGCAAATAGGTATTGACGGTCAAGTAAACCAATGGATCGCGAATTGGTTGAGCAACAGACAACAAAGAGTAGTGATTGACGGATTTAACTCAGAGTGGGCGCCTGTCACTAGTGGCGTCCCTCAGGGCTCAGTCCTTGGCCCAGTGCTCTTCATTATTTACATCAACGACGTGGATGTTGGACTCAATAACCGCATTAGTAAATTTGCAGACGACACAAAGATTGGCAACTCGGTTCTCATTGACGAAGACAGGCAAAGCCTCCAAGAGGATTTGCACAAAATTTCAGCTTGGTCGGATAGATGGGAGATGCCCTTTAACGTAGACAAGTGCCAGGTCCTTCAAGTTGGAACGAGGAATAAGAAGTTCGAATACGAAATGCGCGGCGTTAAACTCAAAAGCGTTCAATGCGTCAAAGACTTGGGGGTCAAAATCGCGTCAAACCTCAAATTCTCACAGCAATGCATCGATGCAGCAAATAAAGCGAACAGAATGTTGGGCTTCATTAAAAGAAACTTTGTATTCAAGAATAAAGATGTAATACTCCCGCTCTACAACAGTTTAGTCTTGGAATATGCGGTACAGTTTTGGTCTCCCCACCATGCAAAGGATATTGCTAAATTAGAAGGTGTTCAGCGTCGGGCAACGAAAATGATCCCTTCCTTGCGCAACAAATCCTACGAAGAAAGGCTTTCTACCCTTAACATGTTCTCTCTTGAAACGTCGCCTCCGAGGAAAACTGATCGAATGTTTTAAAATACTTAATGGTTTCACGAATGTAGACAGATCAACATTGTTTATGATCGATGACACTTTGCGCACGAGGAACAATGGCGTAAAACTCAGATGTAGACAAGTAAATTCAGACTGCACCAAATTTTTCTTCACCAACGTTGTAGTGCGAGAATGGAATAAGCTTCCACCGTCAGTGGTCCAGTGTAACACGATTGACTCCTTCAAAAATAAGCTCGACCGTCACTTCCTTCAACTTAATATCAACTAGAGTAGAAATGCAACGTTTTGGAGTCTTCTGATTAATGTAAAATCACTTAGGTTTAAGGACAGACCACCAAGTCTGGACCATGGGGTCTGTGTGGTCTGATTTTCTATGTAAATCTATGTAAATCTCTCTCTCTCTCTCTCTCTCTCTCTCTCTCTCTCTCTCTCTCTCTCTCTCTCTCTCTCTCTCTCTCTCTCTCTCTTCTTATCCTCATTTTGTCTCCTGCTTTTCTTCCGCATTTCTCAGTCATCTCCCATCTCCTTCTTTTCCTCCTTCCCTTCGTCCTTTCTTGTTCCTATTCCCTATTCCGTAAGTCCCTATTCCTTGTGTCCCTATTCCTCCTTCTTTCTTTTTCCTTGCCCAGAGACAGGATGACCCCAAAATTGAAGGCTTTCAGAATTTTTGGGGTCTTCGTGTCCAAGCAAGTGTTTATTGGCTATCGGTGATATTCTATACACATCGGCGCCCGAGCACACATAATTGACTAGACTTTCGTTGGAGTTTTGAGCATTTCTAGGGGTAGTTTAATGGCCTTGGTTGTGGTAGTTTGATTCTTCTGTATCATGAGCCTAAAGAAACATATTTGACAAGGCTTTCGTAGGAGTTGTGAGCATTTCCAAGGGTAGTTTTATGACCCTGGGTTGTGGTAGTTTGACCCTTCTACAGTACCTTGAACCTAAAGAAACACATATTTGACAAGGCTTTCGTAGGAGCTGTGGGCATTTCCAAGGGTAGTTTTATGACCCTGGGTTGTGGTAGTTTGACCCTTCTACAGTACCTTGAACCTAAAGAAACACATATTTGACAAGGCTTTCGTAGGAGTTGTGGTCATTTCCAGGGGGAGTTCTATGACCCTTATGGTAGATTGACCCTTCTTTTGTACCATGAACCCAAAGAAACACATATTTGACAAGGCTTTCGTAGGAGTTGTGGTAATTTCCAAGGGTAGTTTTATGACCCTGGTGGTAGATTGACCCTTCTTCTGTACCATGAACCCAAAGAAACACATATTTGACAAGGCTTTCGTAGGAGTTGTGGTAATTTCCATGGGGAGTTCTATGACCCTGGTGGTAGACTGACCCTTCTTCTGTACCATGAACCTAAAAAAACACTTATTAGAGCCCGATTGATCTCCTCTTTTCTTTTGGAAATAGTTGATGTGAGGGGAGGAAGGTTCTAACCGACCTATGTTACTTCCTTGGTGTTTGTTAATGTGCATTGCAAGACCAGTGAATGGGTCACTGATAAACAGAATAATATAATTATAAGAAGAATTTACTGTGACATTTATTACAATTATAATGATGTACAATTTTTTTTTATAGCCTAGGCCGGCCTGGTGAAACTTACAGTATAAATGACTCAATCAGAGGACCTATGGTCGCTGAACACAGGGCACGAGGGAAAACCCGGCATATTAACATTCCAAGACTGACTTGGGGAATTGCAAACTAAACTTATTTCCCTTGGAGAGCCTATGGCTGCCCACAAGAGTGCCAAGAAAGTGATTACATATTAAATATATATTGGGGTAAAAGGGTGTTTTGCGGAGTATGTGTGTGTGTGTGTGTGTGTGTGTGTGTGTGTGTGTGTGTGTGTGTGTGCGGACGGGACAGTCACGTTGCAGGGTAAGCACGGGCCTGGAGATTGAAGATGAGGGCTTTTAGACCCTTTTTTTCTTGTATCTAACCTTTATATTTTATTTCATTTGCATTAACTTGTATCAAAATTCTTTTATCACTCATTAATTACTCCATAAATGATCTCACCATCTCGTATTCCTGGTACCGTGATCCGGCTTAAGTTGTTATCGGAGACTTGAGTTCGGGGATAAACAAGGGAAAAAGAAAATATACATTTATTTAAAATTAAATGAAAGTAATTGCCTTACGCAATATTCTATGCTCAGACGATCATAACACTGGCATATTCAGCAATAGATGCAACATATGACAAACGACATGTCTTAAACATAATACTACAATATGTGCTCAATTGTTGCCAATAATAATAACACTCGTCGTTCCACAAGCAGTGGTTTGTATCTCTCTGCTTACATCACAATCATTATGTACTCTCCTCACAAATTCTAATAACACATTCCTATAGTATAATCTACTACAAGTCACGGAAGCACCAAATTATACCACACCTAGTGGTTTTACCTTTGCTTTACATCGCAATAAAATAATCACAATCCTGTCCCACTCATAATCCTACTTCACATCTCCTACATTATAATCTCCAGGACAATACAGTCGGTTTCCCTTAGATTCTCGAATTTCTACTCACGATTAAGATCACAACAGCCATTCTCGGCTGAGTGAGTAGCAAGGTCTGCTTGAGGCGAGAACCAAGCTCGGTCTGCTCATACCACTGATTTCTAGGTCACATTTTTCTTTGCTTGAGGCGGACTTTTTTTTTTTTTTTTTTTTTTTTTTTTTTACGTTGTTGCCTATTGCGCCGGTAGGCATCTTCCCGGTGGGGCATGATGGTCGGCCCAAGGCTTCTTCCAGGTGGGGCCTGATGGGATCGGCCCAGCCCGTTCTGGCGCAGGCGAGTGTTTATAGTGGCGCCATCTTGCATTGGCTCATGCTGCCCCCCGGAACTCGTTCTTGATTCGCTTGGACGGCTTCCTCTAGAGTCCGGGTTGATGGGTGGTCTTCAGGACAGCATGTGGGTAGTTTTAAGCCACTCGGCGGTGACTGAAAAATCCGAGTGGTAGCGTGAGGATTCGAACCCGCGTCGTCCATCACGCGGCGAATGTGGGTCCAGTACGCTACCAGTTTGGCCACCGCCTACCCAAACATCTTCATCCTTGACACGCCTTAATTTTCTACATAACCAGTGGCCAAAACTTCCTGTCACACCCATTGGCTCCCTCATTATGTTGTATTGTCTTACTTCTGCTATTCGTGATTCACTCCTAAGACACTCCCACATTGACTTTTCTTTCAAGTTATTGGATTATAACATGTCGCCACGAATGACGTCACAGGTTCAGAGTCTTTTTGAATGGTTGTTCACACGTTCTGACCACGCCTACTGGTTGTATCTGTTTTCTGTATCTGAGTCTGGGTATCTGTTTTCCTTCACCCTCGTTGTTTCCCCTTTTTGTTATCGTTTGTCCTATGAGATGTTTACACTGTTGTATATGTCACCCTACTTGTTAGTTTGTCCTGTCAGATGTTTACTCTGTACTGTTATGGCTACTCCTCTTATTTGTTCGTTTTCTGGGTCCCGACAGGGCGACGAGTGAGGGGTAGGGTAATTATTCGTCCCTAAACATTAAAACAGTATAGCAAGCAGGGGGGAATAATGGACAGGGGGAGGGTTGAAAAGCACTGGGAAGGGGTTGAGAGGCACTGGGGAGGGGTTGAAATGCTTACCTGTTGGGCGAAGGAGCGGGGGTGTGAGTCACCAGGACGAGCTGTTGTTTTTGTTGTTAAAGATTTACCCCTAGTATCACTAGGGTAACGGGCCCTTGTCCGTAGGCGGCCTGTTAAGAGAGTAAAAATGCTCTCTCCCTGCGCGGGGGAGCACCGGCTTAGCCTAATGGCGGCCCGTAGCAGGGTGCCGACAGATCGACTATCGACGAACGAAATCAAGCCGACCGAGTCGGTCCGTCGACGAAGAGCTGGTCTAGTCTGGTCTGTAAGATTTACCCGTGAAAAGGGGACAGGGCCTTCGCAAAAATGCGGCCCTGTAAGGGAGTACGAGCGATGAAACTCGGGGCGGGTGTGGGGACGCCTCCGCCGCCGCCACAGCCACGGGTATCAGCCGGCGAGCAGCGACGGAGACACGGACCCCCGAGCAAGCGCCCAGTAGCAACCCGTAGCAGGACACGGGCGAGCAACCGAGCAGTCAACTTAACCGCAGCGGGGCAACCTAAAACAAGGATGACCAAGCAGGTCTACCTCACCGCTGCGGAAGGGCGGAACAGACGAAGAGGGGGGGGAGGGGGGGAAGATTGCTCCCTTCTGCACGAGGGAGCACGGGCCTTTGCCAAAGGCGGCCCGTAGCAGGGAACCGACAGACCGACTCTATCGGCTATCGAAATCTAGCTGACCAAGTCGGTCCGTCGGTGAGGACTGGCGTGTCTCTGAACAGACGAAGAGCTTGGCTTGTCTTGTCGTAAAGATTTTCCCCCTCAATTGGAGGACAGGGCCTTTGGCCAAAAGGCGGCCCTGTAAGAGGGAGCGAGCGATGCAAAGCTCGTTATGGGTGTGGGGATACCTCCGCCGCCGCCACAGACACGAGTAGCAGCCGTCGAGCAGCGACGGAGGCACGGGCCCCCGGGCAGGCGCCCAGAAGCAGCCCGTAGTAGCAGGAGCCGGGCGAGCAACCAGGCAGTCTACTACCGGCGGAAGGGCCGGTCAAGTTGCTCGCCCGATGAGGGCTGGCGTTCCATTGAAACGAAGAGCCGGGGGGGGGGGGGGGAGATTTTTACCTCCTGCACGAGGGAGCACGGGCATTTGCAAAAGGCGGCCCGACAGACCGACTATCGGCGATCGAAATCTAGCCGACTAAGTCGGTCTGTCGACGAGAACTGGCGTGTCTCTGAGACGAAGAGTCACGCCTAATGTTTATATAGGGGCGTGAGAGCGAAAGTTAGTGGGCGGGGCGAGGGGTTGTGAGGTGCTGTGTGTGTTCTGCCACCAAGAGGGGGCAGGGGCCGTGTGTCCTTCCCCTTCGTTTTGACTAATACAGGTAGGTGTCGAAACAAACAAAGCGGCAAAAAGCTACAGGTTAACTACTCTTATGGGAATGTAAATTTTACAAAGAGGTGAATGCCAAGCGGCCAGACGGCGCGCGCCGCCAGGGAGTGGGAGGAAGGAAGGGTAGGGAGCCGACGCGAAGCCTCTAGTCTGGGGGGAAATCACGTGTCTGGCGAGGAGAGGGGGGAACGGAGATGAGAGGGCTGACGCTGACTCGGCAGCTTTGGCGGGAAATCGCTCGTCTGGCGGCGGACCACGTGGTAGCGGGCAGAGATTAGGGGTGCCCTAGGGGAGGGTATGGGCCTCAACGTGGGAAGACGGTGGAAAAACTCAGGCAGTAGCGGTTTCCGGCGAGCACTTACAATTACTTGACCATACTTTTTGACTTTTACACATTTTCCCGTCCTTACTAAAATCTGGCATTACAATAGCAAGGGAATGAAGGGAGAGAAGAAGAAAAGAAAAAAGAACAAGAACAAGAAAAAGAACAACAAGTACAAGAACGAGGGCAAAAACAAGAACAATGAAAAAAACAAGAACAAAAACTAAAAGGGAATCGGTGGCTGAGTGGTCAGCGTGCGGGGGTGGTGGGCCCGTGGAAAATATCTATCTATCTATCTATCTATCTATCTATCTATCTATATCTATATCTATCTATCTATCTATCTATCTATCTATCTATATATATATATATATATATATATATATATATATATATATATATATATATATATATATATATATATATATATATATATATATATATATATATATATATATATATATATATATATACATATATATATATATATATATATATATATATATATATATATATATATATATATATATATATTCTACCACACACCATCCACGGGCAGGCAGGTGGCGTGATCCCCAGAACAACCACATGGGCACCAGTCGCTCACAGCGGCCCACACATAACACCGAGGGGAGGAGGAGGGAGCGAGGCAGGGCACAAAGGATACACGTTCAACACTAAGTTCTAGTTTAATGATAGGTTCCTCACACAGTACAGCAACTCTCAAAGGCACAGAACAGTTAATCAGGCACAGTACAGGGGCACGGCAGACACGCACACCGGATGCACACAGCTCGCGAGCGGAGCAGCTCAACACTCTCTAAGCCCAGACACGCGTCTTCTCAACCACCCCTCAGCGCCTCTCGCTCGCAACTCTACACTCTGCCGACTCAGTACTTCCTGCCCGGCGGCCGGAGGCCCCGGGCTCCCCTCTGTCTCTCTTGTCCCAACAAGTAGAGTTGCACCATGCTGAGCTAACATTGCATCATGCTACAATTTCATCACATTACACATACAATCATTCACATACAGCACATTCATAACACTATCCACTCCTCCAAAAGGCAGTCGACCCGGCTGCCCCAACATTGAACAAACAAAACACATGAAATAAATCAAACTAATCAGTCCCCTGGGACATCACTTAAGTCTCTTAACCATCCCGGCCGTCGCCTCTCTCGCCGAGGGCGCCGCTGGGGAGATGCTGGCGGCGGCAGGCAGGCGGTGGCACCCAGAGCGGCGGCGTCGGCCCCAAGTCCTTGCTCAGGGTCGTCACTGACGTCTGCCACTTCGCTCGCACCGCCCATGTTCTCGTTCGCCCCTTGGTCGACCTCTGACACGTCCCCTTCGCTGCTGCTGGGGCTCACATCCCTCTTGCGCCGGCCGTATGTCTCCTTCATTTCATGGCCTGGCCTGCCACCTTGAGCTTGCCCCGTACGCGTCGGTGCACCTCAGCCAGGCTTTCCTGCAGTGCCGCTGCGAAGCCAGAGGTGACGGTGGGCAGGCTCACGTCGGGAGGCCGCCCCGTGGCCAAATCCACCGGTAGCCTGAGCTCCCGGACGAGCATTGAACACAGAAAAATACATGCAAAACACATAAATCAGTCTGTCCTCCACCACGTCCTCCACAGTCTCTTCTCGCGCCCCCAAGGGGCTCCGCCTGTCAGCCACGCCGTCGACCAGCCGCCAGTCCTCAGTGGGCTCTTCCACGCCATCCGCTCCACGTGACGCTCGGGACAGTCGACACCGGCTCCTGGCCTCCACCCTCGGGGCAATGTGCCCTCGCCCGGCTGTGACTACCTCCCCACGCAGCCATGCTCGAAAACCTCCTGGGAGCAAAGGGCACCTCTCCGGTCACCCTCTCCAGCTCCCGTCCGAGGCCACCACGAGCCTTACCGGCCTGCGTTAGGTAGTCGAGGGCCAGCAAGCACGGCTCGTCTCGATCGGCGACGTCCATCGGCCGGCGCTCCACAGCGCTGCCTACGCCGATACGAGCCTCCACTGGCCCCTCCAGCAGCACACACTACCCCGGGTCAGGCCGCGCCGAGCACTCCTCAGCCCCCGGTGTCCACTGTCACGCGTCGTGGTTACAACCGCTAAGCCTCCCACTGGCAACACGCTGGTCGGGCGGCGGCAGCTTACTCAAGGCGGGGCCCGAGGGCGGGAGACGGCTGGAAGTCGGCTCCCTTCTCCAGCCCGTCCGCGCTCCCCAACCGCGCCGCGTCCCTGGGCCTGGGACAGGCACTCAAGCGGTGGCCTGACTGGCCACAGTCCTTACGGCGCGGCTGCTGGGCATCGGGGCTCGGCCGGTCAAGGGAACGCGTCCTTCGCTCCCCCAGGCACAGACTGCACCTATGCCCCCTCTTGCCACAGCCCCCGCACGAGCCACGGAGGCCCTCCGGGCTCGCCTTCATCGACGCTGACTTCATCTTCACCTTCGCCATCCGGCCCCGGAAGTCATGGCAGGGCGGGGCGGCCGCCGCTAGGCCGCTGGTCGTCGTCAATGCCCCCAACTCCAAGGCCTTCGTCAGCGCGTCATCGGTCCACGGCAGGGGGTGGGAGTCCTCGCCAGTCTCGTCCCTCAGCGCCCGGCAATCCGCACAGAAGCGCTGCGTGCCGTCCTTCTTCATATCCAGGACGACTGCTGAGGGCCACGGACTGTCTGTCCGCTCCATCACCCCCTGCACCGCCAGCTCGTTGACGGCGCGCTGCAATTCCTCCCGCCTGGCCGGCACGACACGTCGGGGCGGGCTCCTGGTGGGCGCACCATTTCCCGTGCTGATGTTGTGCTTCACCAACCCCGTGCAGCCCAGCAGGTCCAATCCACCCCCGCTGAACACGTCCGCGCACCGAGCCAGGGTGTGGCGCACCTTCGTCTGCGCCTCCGTCAGGTGAGCGGCGCTCCGGTGCGCCGAATCCTCCAGGAAGTCGGGCAGCGGCCTCACAGCGGCCGACTCCGCACTCCCCGACGCCTCCTCTTGTTGCTCCACCTCTTCACAGGTGCCCAGCTTGGCACCAGCGGGTACTTTCCGAGCCTCGTCGGAGGAGTTAGCCACCAGCACCGTGACTGACTCCTCCCCCGCTCCTTCGAAACTCCCTCCGGCTGCCACACCATCAGGCAGCTGCAGGCCCTCCGTGGACTCCACCGTGCCTCCCCCTGGCATCGCGTCCGACCGGCAACACAGGACCCTGGCCTCCGTCCCCGGGGCAAGGTGCAGTCGCTCCGCCGCGACTACCTCTGCACAGCCGACCTTCGGGAGCAAAGGCGCCTGTCCGCGCAGCCTCTCCAGCTCCCGTCCAAGGTCGGCACAGGCCTCGCCCTGCGGCAGGTAGTCGAGGCCCAGCACGCACGGCTCGTCTCGATCGGCGACGTCCATCGGCCGGCACTCCACAGCGCTGCCTACGCCGATACGAGCCTCCACTGGGCCCTCAGACTGCACGCAGTGCCCCGTGTCGCCACACAGCCTCTGTGGCGTATCCTGGAGTCGCGTAGCGGCCAGCATGTCAGGCCGCCCCAAGGTCCTCTCGGCGCTCCCCACCAAGCGGCCGGGCCCGTCCACTGAGCCCCGTAGCTCTGTTGTCAGCTGCAGCGCCTTCTCATCCTCGCCCCAGCCCTGGGCAGCAGCTGGCATCTTGAACTGGGCCTCCCATGCCAACTTCCCGTCGTGCCCCGCTGGCTTAAGCCTCCCTGAGCGCCGGGAGGCTGGGGGGCTGCAGAGGGGAGCGGGCGGACCACGTGGGCTGCAAGCCGGCCGGCATGGCGGAGAGGGAGGCGGTGAGAGGCAACGAGGCGGGTTGATGGGTCCGACTCCAGCACCAGCTGGACCCAAGGGAGCGGCTCCGACGGCTCCCCAGCCTCCTGCAGCCTCCACCGGCTCCGCCACGACGCCACCAGGCTTCAGGGGCCCTTGCCAGGGGCCCCACGCGGAGCCCCGCCAGTCCGCCACCCGTGCACCCGCCGCCAGCACACGTGACGCTTCTTGTTCCCGCCAGTGTTCCCAGTGGAAAAAACTAAAACGTACCATAAAAAATGATCAAAATGTAAAAATGTACCACATGGCTGAAAAAGTACCAAATAAAGTATCAACCGGTAATTTTAGGTAATTTATATTTTACAGTGAGGAAATTACTTAAATATTATTTTTTTAACTCTTACGTCTGGCAGTGATGTAGAGTGTACACAGTCTGCAGTGTCTATTGCAGCATGATGACTTGTATGGTAACAGAGAGAGAGAGAGAGAGAGAGAGAGAGAGAGAGAGAGAGAGAGAGATTAAAACTTTTAATTAAGATAACACAGACAATGTAGCTGATGCAGATATGATAAAACAACAAGAATATTAGTTATATAAATCATGTCAGAGTAGCTTCGCTTCAATCGTTTCTATGATTCCGTGGCGCAATAAATGTTATTTAGTACTATTTCAATATTATGTAAGTTTTGCAGCTACTTCATGCACACACTATCACGAGAAAGTAACATTTTAGCATGTTTAATGTCTTTAATTACCTAATAGTACTTAAAAAATATAAAAAAAACTTTGTTGGGATTTCCGCTTGTCTCCTCGGTCCTGTACACGTCTTGCTCTTGTATCCGGCTCAGCGTCACCGGGGCAACGCGTATACTCTGCCCCATCAGCTGCTGTATACTCAGATACATGATTTTAACGGGTCACAAAAACACAGAAACGCTGATCTGCGGTAGAATATATACGTAAATACAAATTTATACCGGCTTTTACTTTTTTTCACATTTCCGTGGATGCATCGGTGAGACGAAAATGTATCATTTTTCTTACTAAATTGGTAAAAAAGTATCAAATTTTTCCTCAATGATAATTTCGTACCACTTTAGCTTAATGTCGTAAAAATGTACCGCTACCAACAAAAAGTATCAAAATGGTACTTTTGTACCGTCACTGGGAACCCTGGTTCCCGCACCACGTTGCCACCTCTCGCTGCTGCCATGGGAGAGAGAGCGGACTACATGACCTGCGAGCCGGCTGTCATGGAGGAGAGGGAGGGGGTGAGGGAGGCAACGAGGCGGGGGCTCCCCAACCTCCTGCGGCAGCTACTGGTTCCGCCACGACGCTACCAGGCTCCAGGAGTCCTTGCCAGGAGCCCCAGATAGGCTCCTGCAGGACCGCCGCCCCGGCGCTTCCTGCCAGAACTGAGCCTTCTTCCTCCGCGTGCGACGGTGCCACCTCTCGCAGCTAATTCTCCGCCTCCCTCAGGCCTCTGACCTCGCCTTCCTGGATCCGCACCTCCTCCAGCCGTTCACTCCTCGCGCTGTCGCAGCCCAGGTCGGTGTACTGCTGGGTTTCCACCTTCAGCGACGAGAAACAGCTCTGGAGGACCTCGGCAAGATGGCGTACCCTCTCTTCTGCCCTCTGAGCCTGCTCGCGTGCCCTCTCGTCTGCTCTCTGAGCCTGCTCGCGTGCCCTCTCGTCTGCCCTCTGAGCCTGCTCGCGTGCCCTCTCTTCTGCCCTCTGAGCCTGCTCGCGTGCCCTCTCTTCTATCTCGGCCAGCATGGCAGCGAACAAGTCCATCTGGCCCGGCTTCACCTCACCCGGGTCAGCCTCGGCCTTGCCCGTCTCCTCACCCTCACGGCGGCCATTGGGGGACGCCATGACACTCGGCGCGCTTCACTGTTCACTTATCCCCACTCCTTTGACACCAAGTGTTACGCCACCCCCTACCACACACCATCCACGGGCAGGCAGGCGGCGTGATCCCCAGAACAACCACACGGGCACCAGTCGCTCACAGCGGCCCACACAAAACACCGAGGGGAGGAGGGAACGAGGCAGGGCACAAAGGATACACGTTCAACACTAAGTTCTAGTTTAATGACAGGTTCCTCACACAGTACAGCAACTCTCAAAGGCACAGAACAGTTAATCAGGCACAGTACAGGGGCACGGCAGACACGCACACCGGATACACACAGCTCGCGAGCGGAGCAGCTCAACACTCTTAGCCCAGACACGCGTCTTCTCAACCACCCCTCAGCGCCTCTCGCTCGCAGCTCTCCACTGAGTCCACTCTGCCGACTCAGCACTTCCCCTCCCCTCTGTCTCTCTTGTCCCAACAAGTAGAGTTGCATCATGCTACAATTTCATCACATTACACATACAATCATTCACATACAGCACATTCATAACAATATATATATATATATATATATATATATATATATATATATATATATATATATATATATATATATATATATATATATATATATATATATATATATATATATATAAACGTGTAGTGTACTCGTTTGTATATTTTGTTTTAGTTAACAGTTCCTTTTAGCTATAACGTTAGTGCCTAGTTATTTAGTTATTTTTTTAGTTATTAAGGAATGCAGACTTGTTATTCTCATACCTGTCAAGTCTTACGTTTTTTGCGTGTCTTACGTAATTTCGGCGATTTTCAAGTCTTACGGCGTAAGTTGAAAATCTTACGTTTTTTTCTCCGCTTGCGATGTTTTTTTAATATGTTTGTTTTAAACAATTTGAAATATATCGAACGCGCCATATTTAAATTCATGTGAGCGTGCTGAGTAACGGTTACTGTTACGGTTAGTGTGTGTGTGTGGGGGGGGGGGGGGGAGGTGGTACCTCATGCACCCTTCTTGAGTCCGTCGGAACCATACCTGTCAAGTCTTACGTTTTTTATACACAAACTTGTAGTCTCTAACGCAAAATCTTATGCAGTAGCTTGACAGGTATGTATTCTTAGGATGATACTACAAGATTTATAGAGGTTCTTGTCCCACCAAAACACGATGATTTTTCAAACCGTCGCCGAGCGGCGGAAGATGACCCACGTGCTGCCCAGACCTTCAATCAACCCTAATTTCAGCAACATCGTTCAAGCGGAGCACCGGGGGCAGCATGGGCCAAGGAAGAGTCAAATATCACAGCAGCCACTATAAATAAAACTCGCCCGCGCCACTAACGTGCCGGGGCCGCCCAAGAGGCCCCTCAAGACAGGCTGCCGGTGCTTAAGGCAACACTTAAAAAAGAAAAGGAGAAGAATAAAGAAAAAGGAAGAGATGCCTGCATAGAGCAATGAAACCTACTGTCCTTTCCCTCTTCTGTGCTTAGCTTCCTGAAGCAGACACTGAAGAGAAGAATAGGTGGGCGAGGTGGTCCTTCCTCAGTGATTAGTGCTGGCTAAATGGCGAGAGATGAGGGGCGGAAGAGGAGCTGATGATTTGGGAGTATGAGAAGCAATAGTTGCAGTAGTGGTGGAGGAGGAGGAGGGATGAGAAAGAGGGGCATAGATACAAAGGAATACAAAGGAAAAGCAAACAGCAACAGACCTCTTGCTCCTAACTAGGCTATTTGTTCTTACTACCATCTACTCTAATCTACGAGTCGGAGATACAGGACAGCAAAGGTGAAGGTTCCTCCCCTCCCACCAGTCCCTCCAGCCGAAGCTGGCACGAAAAGGAAGAATACCATGTAGTATAAAAAAAACTACAATGGAATTTTATATGGATAGAAGGAAGATCATACACGACGACTAAGCAAACACTACAGCTAACAAGAGTGTCAGGAGAGAAGGACAGCAAATGTGTGAATGTGTTGTAGTGTTCTGTTGTTATCATGTACTGGCCCAGTGTGGTTGTGAGATGGTGTTGGTCTTTAATGAGGTCGTGCCGTAATGATAATCCCCCTTGAGAGATAGGAGAGACTTCACATCCTTCTGCTAGCTGACCTGGTGCCACTCCTTGTCACTTGAGTAAAAAAAAGAGACCAAAAAGCACCAACCCGCGGACACCATCGTTTTCCCGCGGAATTCTACGAAAAAGAGCCTAATTGGGCGGGAAAACCGCGGGTCTGGCAACTCAATATAAGAAGAAGAAGAAGAAGAAGAAGAAGAAGAAGAAGAAGCAGAAGAAAAAGAAGCAGAAGAAGAAGAAGAACAACAACAACAACAACAACAACAACAGGATTAAGAATAAGAACAACAAGAAAAAGAAGAACAAGAACAAGAAGAAAAAGAACAAGAGCAAGAATATAAGAACAAGAACAAGAGGGAGAATAAGAAAACAAGAAAAGAAGAACAAGAACGAGAACAAGATTAAGAAGAAGAACGAGAACATAGACAAGAATAACAAAAATCAAAAACAAGAATAAAAACAAAAACAAAACAAAAGCAAAAAAAGAAAAAAGAAAATACCTGCATTAACCGAAGGAACCTGTTGTCCTTTCCCTCTGCCATGCTTACCTTCTTCTACCAGACACTGAAGAGAAGAAGAAGGGGGAGAGGTGGTCCTTCCTCAATGACTCGTGCTGACAAAGTGGCGAGAGATGGAGGGCAGAAGAAGAGCTGATAGTTTGGAGGTGTGAGCAGTAATAGCAGTAGTAGTAGTAGTAGGAGGAGGAGGAGGAGGGGAGGGGGTGAGAGAGTGGGACGTAGATAGTGAGTGATTGGGGAGGAGGAGAAGGGAGGCAAAAATGAAAAGCACTTGTGTATCTAATCTGAGAAGACACAATATAAAAACAAAAAATTCTTGCGTTAGTCAAGGGCAGCTCTACGTTAATGCACTCCAACAAACTTAGTTGTATCTTAATTTAATAAACATCTCTGTCAAAGGAAAGTAATTACGAATACCAGCATTTCTTCCTAAGCATGATCTACTTTTGTCCCTGGTAGATCTCCCAAGTCTTTGATTAAGGTTGCATACCTGTCAAGCTACTGTGGTGTCTTGCCATAAGATTTTGCGTTAGAGACCATAAGTTTGTGTATAAAAAACGTAAGACTTGACAGGTTTGGTCGCGACGGACTGAAGCAGGGTGCACGAGGTACCTCATCCCCCCCCCCCACACACACACACACACACACACACAAACACACTAATCGTAACAGTAACCGTTACTCAGCACGCTCACATGAATTTAAATATGGCACGTACGATATATTTCAAATTGTTTAAAACAAACATATAAAAAAAAAACATCGCAAGCGGAGAAAAAACGTAAGATTTTCAACTTACGCCATAAGACTTGAAACTCACCCAAATTACGTTAGAATTACGCAAAAAACGTAAGACTTGACAGGTATGAGGTTGTTTGCGAAGACTCCCAGATAACAGGAAAATTAATTCTGGCTCTAGAGATTTCTAGACTTATGGCATCCAGCTCTGATTGTTAATTTGGGTGGCAACACCTGTAGGGTTATATGGAGAGTGCGTCCCATACCCCGCCGTGGTGTGATGGGCGACACCAGCCGCGCGGCGCGGCTGGTGTCACTTGTTAAACTTTCTGTTGTGCGACACCGACCGGGTGTCGCCACACGCACAGTCACACATACACATGTACATTATAATATACACATTACACGCGGCGGCCATGTTGCTGTGCCCAGTTCATCCAAAACTGACGCCTGCACACGCCTCACCCCCGCCCAGCTTCCTGACACTACCATTTAATACTAAGGAAAAAATGAGGCCACCATCGTCGTCCTGAGAAAATTCTCCATCGCATTGGCATAAATTTTAGACAATATTACAAAAATAAAAATACGAGGGTTAGATAAAGTAGTGCATTAACATTTTCTCACTGATTTCCCTTCAACTCCTTTTTGCGCCTCCTCGGTCCAGTGGTTCGTAGTCAGATATACCTGACCATGAATCTGCTGGCCTGGGTTCAAATCCCGGCCTGGGCACTGGCAAGGCCGTCTCTATGTAACATGAGACTGCTTTGGTCAATGTAACGTAAGACGGCCTTGGCAGTCGGCGTGCAGCCCACCCAGCTGTTCATCCCTCCCTTCGGATTGGTCGATAAATGGGTGCCTGGGGAAAGTCAATTGTGGCAACCCGGATGTTCCACTATCCCTGTGTCAGGTTAAAGGGTTCCCACCCACCAAGACCCATATAGACCTTGCCTCCCACCATAGGCTCCAAGGGCCGGAGATGAGCACCGCCGCCACGCGTAGCTGCAGCGTATGCCCCCAACTCACAGTTTCGGTTTTCTTCATCGTTTCATTTTTTAAGTATGGTTCCTGAGTCTACACGCCTGGACTAAGCTACCGTGAGTGACCTCGCCAAAACAAACATAGTATTTACTTTTTTACAGTAAAGAAAACAGCTCAAGGGAAAAAAGAATATAATAATGAAAAAAAACGAAAATCACGGCTCCTATAAAAAAAGAGTTCAGAGGAATGGTCAAAAGGGAGGTCAATTTCGGGAGGAGAGGTGTCTTGATACTCTCCTCTTGAAAGAGTTCAAGTCGGAGGCAGAAGGAAATACAGATGAAGGAAGATTGTTCCAGAGTTTACCAGCATCAGTGATTAAAGAGTAAAGATGATGGTTAATTTGCATAAGGGATTTTGACAGTATAGGGATGAGCTAGAATAGAAAGTCGTGTGAGGCGGGGCCGCGGGAGGGGGAGAGGCATGCAGTTAGCGAGTTCAGAAGTGCAGTTACATAACACTACCTAGGGAAATACCCACGAAAACCTTGAATGGCAAATGTGGGCGTGTAAGCCCCGATATGCTGGGGAACATTGGCTCAGAATATCTGCTTTGGGTTGAGTTAGCCGCGCGACGCCCTGCTGCCTCCTAAAAGGGCCTGGGGTTAGCTTCGTCAGGGTAGACACAAGCCAGAGAGACAACTTGGCGCGGACTTATATTTATTCACAGTGACCCTTCGGGGGGCCCTATTGGACGCCCGCTGTTTATCCTTGTCCGACATCACGTTGAAAACTAAGACTGGCGAACAATCATGGTGGGCGTCTAATAAATGTCAGCTGTTTTTTTTTTATACAGTTAAGGAAACAGCTCAAGGGGAAAATAAAAAAATAAAAAAATAATACGATAAACACTGCTCCTCTTAAAGAAAGTAGAGATGAGAGTTCGTAAAGTTTGTGGAGTTTGTGAGTGCCGAATGATCAGCTCCTTCAAACACTGCTACCGCGTGTCCACTGCCCAACAGCCACTTGTCTTGTGTCAGGCTTAGCGTGTCCACTGTATTTTGACTGTATCGCGAGAACATAGGATACACAGTGCAACAATATGAAGTACGAGTTTATTAATTTTCATCTGTGAGTGGCACTTCGTCAATTCTTCCACTTAGATTGGAACATCTTAAGTGCCGCTCAGGCAAAGCAACTCCGCATGACCACCAATCAACCAAACAAACAGGCAGTCAACGGGAGCATTCACCGAGGGGGTTTGGGGGGCTTCCTACACACACACACACACACACACACACACACACACACACACACACACACACAACAGTATTATTTGATTATTATGTAAATCATTTTCATATCCAAAAAAAATGCTATATAATTTGCAATACAACCTACACAAGATAAAGGCACATTGTCTCCGCCCTAAATATTGTACACACACGCACACAGACACGCACCCTCACGCACGCACACGTCACACCACTATTCAACCTCGGCAAAAATGGAATGAAGCAGGAAAGTGGAAGACGTAGAATAGCAGCAAAGAGAAAATGAGATGAGAAAGTTTTTATTAATGATGTAAAACCACCCCACATCGGATACTGAAGAAAACTAGACTAAAGAACAGAACCAGCGGGAGTGTAACAAGTGTAGATAAGGTATAAGGAATATGGTTACAGGTATATTGCTTCGCTATTCTTCATCGCATCATTATTTTAAACACGGTCCCTGCTGCTGAATCAACACGCTTTTCTGATCACCGGGACTAAGCTATCGTGAGAGGCCTTGCCAAAACAAATACAGAAGAGTCACATGAAACAACCTATTATATGGAAGTACCCACAATCATAGCGAAAGGTATCGTCAGGGAAGGGGTGGGTGACTCTCCCGCCCTCACACTCTGGGCTTGGCGAAGACACGGAACTCTGGCGGGCCGAGGGTGAAGCCAGACTTTCCCTCGGTGTTGGGTACGGGCACGGCGGGGTCCAGGGTGAAGGTGAAGTTCTGCAGGAGGCTTGTGAAGAGCACGAAGGAAGTCATCCTCGCCAGGGACTCCCCGAGGCATATGCGGCGACCTGCGGATGTTGCGTGAGGTGAGAACTGGAAGCAAATAATCGCAAACACCACGAGACTTGAAGGACACGGCCACATGACTGCCTGACTATTACTACGTGGAAATAAGGAAGGAAGGAGGGGATGGAGGATGGAGAGTAAGAAATTTGAAAGGAAGGAAGGAAGGAAAGACGGAAGGAAGTGAGGAATAAGGAAGGAAGGGAACGAAGGATGGAAAGAAGGAAGGAAGGAACGAACCAAGGAACCAAGGATTTCTGAAAGGGTGAGAGGAAGGTCAAAAAAGGAAGAGGAACGAAATGAATAAGACAAGGATGATGGGAAGAAGATAATAAAAAGTTAATTACGAAACCTTTCTCTGATCGTCTCGTCGCTGAAACCTCGAAGAATGAAACCACACACTAAAAGACGAGAAAATATAGTTTCTTCATCTCTTTCTTATCCTACTCAAAAAGGAACGAGAGCAAAGTGAAGCATATGTCAGATGAGAGATATTATAGTGTTATCACCTGCCTCTCTTTAACGTTTATTTATATTCATGATAAGAGAGAGAAAAACAGATAAGGCAGCACTCAGGCGGTGGTCAGGTTTTCTTTTTCTTTTTTTTCACCTTTTCCGAAGGGGATGTGGCGCTCGTCCTTGCGGTAGGAGCCGTCTGGGTTCAGGAAACGCTCGGGGCGGAAGGTCTCAGGGTCGCCCCAGTACTCAGGGTCCATCTGAATCGTGTACAGGTTCACTAGCAGCATCGTGTCCGCCGGGATTCTGTGGCCCTGGAAACCAACACAGAAAAGTTACAAAAACAACAACACAAACCTAGACACAAGACACAAGAGAACAGAAACCAACACAAACCTACAACGCATTTCAGCAGCTGTGTTGCCTCGATTTTCTGGATTTTCTTGGTAACGAAGTGTTGGATCACTATTGTACTTTGCCACAGTTTATTTCACACCTTGCGCTAATTTCTGACTGCATAGTGCATTACCAGAAGTGTATGAGTAAGCTATATACTCTTGACAGTTGAAAGAATTTCCCGATATCCAGAGACAGTATTCGGACACAGTCATGACTACGTCACTCCCAAGACCCAACCCACCTCTCTCCCCCTACCTGTATGATCCCTCCTTCCCTCCATCACTCTTTACCCCCTCCCTCCCTCAACCCCTCTCTCTCTCTCTCTCTCTCTCTCTCTCATGGATTCATAACCTACGGTGCATGCTGTATTCCTGAAGTATATAGAATTGTGGTGGTAAAGGTCCAGTATAACTCCGGCGCCTTAATTTTGGTCTATTTTCTTCCAAACCTTCACAAAACCCTCTGTATACATATAATACATTAGTTAAAAGTGGCGGACAAATGCCACCTACCCTCTACCCCCAACAAGCTTGGAGACCTGTGGGAATACGGGGTTTTCGGGTGGGGTGAGACGAAAACGCCCCCCCTTACAGGACCACCTTTGAGCAAAGGCCCTGTCCCCCTATTAAGGGGGAAAATCTTTTAGAAGAAGAAGAAAGCCGGCCCCAGTGGAACGCCAGCACTCCGTGGGCGAGCAGCTGGGTGGCCCTTCAGCGGCGGCGAGGTTCACCCGCTTGGTTATCCTCGCTTTGGGCGCCCCCCCTGCAGTCAAGTCGACTGATCGGCTGCTCGCCCGTGTACAGCTACGGGTTGCTACTGGGCGCCTGCCCGGAGGGCCCATGCCTCCGTCGCTGCTCGCCGGCTGTTACCCGTGGCTGTGGCGGCGGCGGAGGCGTCCCTACGCCCGCCGGGACTTGAATTGCCCTCCCCCCCTTACAGGGCCGCCTTTGAGGAAAGGGCCTGTCCCCTTCTTAAAAGGGGTGAATCTTAGAAACGGAAAGCCGGCCCCGTGACTCATCTTCCCTCCTCCTCGACCACAGGTATGTGCCTTCATTCCCCCCAAAGCACCTTGTGTCCCAGTGTTCATCACCCCTCCCCTAGTGACAAAACCCCTTGCTTCCCACCAAGTTAACTTATCCCTTACTCGTCTGTAAAATACGTAGTCTCCCAGTTGAGTAACGAAGTGAATAATTATTTTTTTTCCCATGTGTATCCCCCGTGACTCATCTTCCCTCCTCCTCGACCACAGGGCCGTCGGCGCCCGTCACTGGCCACGACACACACACACACACACACACAGACACAGACACCCACACCCACATATTCACCCTTATGATTTAACATTCCCCTCGAAGTTGAGTAACGTTATACTGGTTTATCGCGAAGAGGCACTCTGTGTGCGCGCCTAGCCGCCGTCAGAACACGGGAGTCGAACCCTTAACTTACTCTTCGCCATAAACCGAGTTCGTTACGTTAACTTCCCTTAAAATAGTTCAATGGTCTTCTGTAAATGTGAGAGTTAGGAGGAAATTGTAATGTATTCTAGTTATTGAATCTTGAGCGGTGTTGTCGGTGTGAGTCTCATCGCGGTCTCGTTTTCCCCTGTATGGTTATTCATCCTTGAGTCTGGTATTTCTCGTGAGTAAATCACTTCGTTGTCTAATTCTGTGAGTCGACCGGACGCAACAGATATCTATGTAGTGTTGTAAAGTGTATTATCCTGAGAGTGCGAAACCGCACAGTGGTGCCTTCTACTATGTATGATTATTATTCATGAATTTAGGTATATTTTGTACTCGAGGTGTTTATTACGTGTCGTCCGCGACAGGTGGCCGCCAAGGTCCCTCGTGTACCCACCTCAGTACTGACTCGTTAGTCTAGAATCCATTCTTTGATCGGAAAGCAAACAAATAAATGTACATTATCATATCTATAGTAATTTCCTTGTCTCCTTTGGTGTTATCCTTGACGTGAGTAGTCCAGACAACCGTGGTGATTGCTGACTCGTCGCCTCCACACCTCCGCCCGTCCACGCTAACTCTTCTAGAGTCCCCGGAAACCCTCCCCTGAGTCCCCCATTTTGTACTACTTAAATTTTAAGGTTCCCTGCGAACTAGGGGTGACCCTGTTCGCACTTAGATCGCCGAGTGGTGGCAGCACTACCCTCAGGGTGAGTTTCTGGCCTCAGTTTTTTTCATTTTCCCCCTATTTCCCCGTCTCCCTTTGATTTATTTTGCATCACCTGGTGCCCCAATCTTCAGGGCACTACATACTCACCTGGAGAATGGTGTCCCGCATGGCTTTGTGCGCCACGGTGACGGGTGCTACGCCTCGAAAGCGGAACACCTCGCTGAGCGTCGCGTCCGTGTACACCAGCCTGCAGGGACGACCACGAGAAGGGTTAGTATAGACTCTATTGATCCTTATCACGAGGCGCTACTCACTGGGCAAATGCAATACACTACCGATGGTGGAGAGCTATAGGTTCCTCTGCAGTGTTGGCCCGTACGGCAAACTCGGCCAAATGCTATGTCTCTAGGTAGAGTTAAACCCTGATATTAGGTATCGTGTCTCCCTCTCGTATGAAAACCGAAATGTTATCTTTCTCCTCTACTATTACTGCTCCTTGTTCTTGTTCTTCTTTTCGTCTATCAGTACTGCTTTTTCCTCTTCTTTTTCTTATCCTTCTCTTGTACTAATACTGTACCAATGTTGCAACAGTGAGGCATATATAAGTTGCTCTTCGCGACTCGATCTCGTCTGGCATAGTTAAAAGAGTGGCTGTATTTGTGTCACTGTATCGTGTGAAAAGTGAAATAATTCAACAATAAGACACAAGTAAGCTGTTCATGACTCTCCTCCCGCACACACTGCCAGAACTGATCGATTGTCTATACGCACTTGTTCCTGTCCTCGAAGGAAGGGAGACGCTCGCGGCCCACCACCTCGTCCAGCTCCTTTTGTACCCTGGCCATGATCTCCGGGTGCAGCGCCATCAGCAGGATACCGAAGGACACCGACGCCGACCCTGTGTCCGTGCCGGCCATGAAGATGTCGGTGCAGGTGGCCATGAGTTGATGCTCTGCGGAGAAGGAAGAATACATAGGAAGAACAGACACCAGAAGACCTGGCGGTCTATGGCGAGGGTATCTATTTGCTAGCGCTACCATTAGTTTTCTAAGTGTGGTTGGACAGGATAGAATAGATGAAGGTTCCTCCCCACCCACCTCTCCCTCCGACACCGTGCCGGCAGGAAATAGAAGAGAACCCCAAGTGCCTTTTTTTTGGAAGAAAGGAACATGGAAATTTTACAGGTAAAAGAGAAATAAGAGGAAATTACTACCCTGGACTTACGCTACTGGTGACCTAAGCTGTTGGGGAAATTGTTAACACGTTAAGTCTTCAGGTTGGAGCCGTGCTGCTGTGTGCCTGAAACATACGAAAAGGGTCAGGAAATTCCTATATCCGTGAAGGACTTAACTTATGATGTTTCTTAGTCTCGTGATATTTTCGTCTCATACTCGCGTTTCTGTTTTTTTTTTTTTTTTTTCATTTCGCACTCTCTCCTGATGTTGATATACTTAATATGATCTTGTGAATTGTGTGCCAGTTTATATTTCTTTACGGTTTTCTTTTATCGACGATGATTTTCTGTAGGGAATTCGTCATCCACAACAACTTGTGGTTTTCTGCCCTTCGTGGCTTAAGTGAGATGAATTTATTTACGCTCGCTGTGATTTGTGCAGTGAAACGGTTATATATTTCTTGAACGCTGACGGTATTGAGCAAATGATTCCAATTTACTGATGGCAATTCTCTTCTTATGTCCGTAAGATTCGCTTTACTACAGTTAGGTATTAAAAGTGAGTTTTCTCTTGCTTTTGTTTCAATATTTAAGACACATCTGATAATGTTGTGGTCGCTGCTTGCAAATGGGTCGCCCAACCCCACAGGTATTTATGAGGTGACTGTCGATCGTGAAGACTAAGTCAAGAATATTGTTTCCTAGTGTCGGCGTGGTAACTGTTTGATAAAGAAACGTGTCTTGTGCCAAGTTTATAGAGCCTTCTCTATCGCCAGAGAGGGCAGACCAGGCAATGGAGGAGGAGGAGGAGGAAAAGGAAGAGGTACTGAGGATAATACTAGGCCGGATTTTTTTCGTTTTACTATACGAAACTGCGAACTATACTCGCCACCGCCCTGCGTCGCCGCGTCGCAGGTGCTGGGGGCCGGCGCTCACCTGTGAACGTGCTGTTTGGGTCGTGCTTCTGCTTCGCCATCTCGACGAGGTAAGTGTCGATGAAGTCCCGTGGGTTGTCGGGGTCCAGCGTGGCCTTGTGCTCCTCTATCGCCGCCTGGGCAGGGAAAAGCAGAAGTAGGCACGACACAACTTATGTAACCTTACTTTTGGAGCACTTTGTTCTATTTTCTATTCAGGAGGGCCTTAGCAGACTTTTTGTTTTGTATTAGTTTGTGTTTTGCCGTTGAGCCGCCTCCTCTGCCGTAAGAAACAACGCTTGGCTATAGTTCATCCCCCACAAAACAAGGCTCTTTAGTTATTTTTACTATTCTAAGAGACGGAACAGGTAGAGAGAAACACCCATGAGGCCGTGGTGTGGATTGTTTGGTCCCATATTTAAGGCTTTTATAGAGGTTGTGGGGTGTGGCCATGTGAGTATCTCCATGCGTTGCTATATGAGCCTAGTAATAGTCTGACAAGGCACCTATATTTGACAAAGCTGTCATAGGAGTTTGGGGCATTTCCATGGATAGTTTTATGATCCTGGTGGTAGTTTGACCCTTCTTCTGTACCATGAACCTAAAAAAATAATCATGAGAAACCGATTAGTCACCATTATGACCTTTGAAAATTGTTGATATAAGAAGGGGAAGCGTCTGGCAATACCAACCTACGGGCCTTGGTTCCTCGGTACACTCACCTTAAGGAAGTCAGTCGATTGTCTGAAGCCGCTCAAGACGACATGGTAAGGGCTGCTTTTAGGAAGGTAGGGAACCAGGAAGGGCAAGGCTTGAGCGATGCCTCCGCTGATCTGCAGGAGGCGGCCGAGGAGGTTATCAAATGAGAATGAACGATAGCGATTGGGAAGGACGTTAGAGTAATGCCTATGTTGACATGAGGTAAAAAATAAGAAGAGAGAGAGAGAGAGAGTTACCGGACAATGTGCCTACCGGACAATGTGCCTACAGACAGTTTGCCTACAGACAGTTTGCCTACAGACAGTTTACCTACAGACAGTTTGCCTACGGACAGTTTGCCTACAGACAGTTTGCCTACGGACAGTTTGCCTACAGACAGTTTGCCTACAGACAGTTTGCCTACGGACAGTTTGCCAACAGACAGTTTGCCTACAGACAGTTTGCCTACAGACAGTTTGCCAACAGACAGTTTGCCTACAGACAGTTTGCCTACAGACAGTTTGCCTACAGACAGTTTGCCAACAGACAGTTTGCCTACAGACAGTTTGCCTACAGACAGTTTGCAACAGACAGTTTGCCTACAGACAGTTTGCCTACAGACAGTTTGCCTACAGACAGTTTGCCAACAGACAGTTTGCCTACAGACAGTTTGCCTACAGACAGTTTGCCTACGGACAGTTTGCCCACAGACAGTTTGCCTAGAGACAGTTTGCCAACAGACAGTTTGCCTACAGACAGTTTGCCTACGGACAGTTTGCTTACGGACAGTTTACATACAGATAGTTTGCCTACAGACAGTTTGCCTACAGACAGTTTGCCTACAGACAGTTTGCCAATAGACAGTTTGCCTACAGACAGTTTGCCAACAGACAGTTTGCCTACGGACAATGTGCCTACCGGACAATGTGCCTACCGGACAATGTGCCTACCGGACAATGTGCCTACGGACAATGTGCCTACCGGACAATGTGCCTACAGACGGTTTGCCTACGGACAATTTGCCTACGGACAATTTGCCTACGGACAGTTTGCCTACCGGACAATGTGCCTACCGGACAATGTGCCTACCGTACAATGTGCCTACGGACAATGTGCCTACCGGACAATGTGCCTACGGACAATGTGCCTACGGACAATGTGCCTACGGACAATGTGCCTACCGGACAATGTGCCTACCGGACAATGTGCCTACCGGACAATGTGCCTACGGACAATGTGCCTACCGGACAATGTGCCTACCGGACAATGTGCCTACGGACAATGTGCCTACCGGACAATGTGCCTACGGACAATGTGCCTACCGGACAATGTGCCTACCGGACAATGTGCCTACCGGACAATGTGCCTACGGACAATGTGCCTACGGACAATGTGCCTACCGGACAATGTGCCTACGGACAATGTGCCTACCGGACAATGTGCCTACGGACAATGTGCCCACCGGACAATGTGCCACCGGACAATGTGCCTACGGACAATGTGCCTACCGGACAATGTGCCTACGGACAATGTGCCTACGGACAATGTGCCTACCGGACAATGTGCCTACCGGACAATGTGCCTACCGGACAATGTGCCTACGGACAATGTGCCTACGGACAATGTGCCTACCGGACAATGTGCCTACGGACAATGTGCCTACGGACAATGTGCCTACCGGACAATGTGCCTACGGACAATGTGCCTACCGGACAATGTGCCTACGGACAATGTGCCTACCGGACAATGTGCCTACCGGACAATGTGCCTACCGGACAATGTGCCTACCGGACAATGTGCCTACCGGACAATGTGCCTACGGACAATGTGCCTACCGGACAATGTGCCTACCGGACTCTGTGCCTACGGACAATGTGCCTACGGACACTTTGCCTACAGGACAATGTGACAACGGAAAATGTGCCTACCGGACAATGTGCCTACCGGACAATGTGCCTACGGACAATGTGCCTACCGGACAATGTGCCTACGGACAATGTGCCTACGGACAATGTGCCTACCGGACAATGTGCCTACCGGACAATGTGCCTACGGACAATGTGCCTACCGGACAATGTGCCTACCGGACAATGTGCCTACCGGACAATGTGCCTACCGGACAATGTGCCTACCGGACAATGTGCCTACCGGACAATGTGCCTACGGACAATGTGCCTACCGGACAATGTGCCTACCGGACAATGTGCCTACCGGACAATGTGCCTACCGGACAATGTGCCTACGGACAATGTGCCTACCGGACAATGTGCCTACGGACAATGTGCCTACCGGACAATGTGCCTACCGGACAATGTGCCTACCGGACAATGTGCCTACCGGACAATGTGCCTACCGGACAATGTGCCTACCGGACAATGTGCCTACGGACAATGTGCCTACCGGACAATGTGCCTACCGGACAATGTGCCTACGGACAATGTGCCTACCGGACAATGTGCCTACGGACAATGTGCCTACCGGACAATGTGCCTACGGACAATGTGCCTACGGACAATGTGCCTACCGGACAATGTGCCTACGGACAATGTGCCTACCGGACAATGTGCCTACGGACAATGTGCCTACCGGACAATGTGCCTACCGGACAATGTGCCTACGGACAATGTGCCTACGGACAATGTGCCTACCGGACAATGTGCCTACCGGACAATGTGCCTACCGGACAATGTGCCTACGGACAATGTGCCTACGGACAATGTGCCTACGGACAATGTGCCTACGGACAATGTGCCTACCGGACAATGTGCCTACCGGACAATGTGCCCACGGACAATGGGCCTACGGACAATGTGCCTACCGGACAATGTGCCTACCGGACAATGTGCCTACGGACAATGTGCCTACCGGACAATGTGCCTACCGGACAATGTGCCTACCGGACAATGTACCTACCGGACAATGTGCCTACGGACAATGTGCCTACCGGACAATGTGCCTACCGGACAATGTGCCTACCGGACAATGTGCCTACGGACAATGTGCCTACCGGACAATGTACCTACGGACAATGTGCCTACCGGACAATGTGCCTACCGGACAATGTGCCTACCGGACAATGTGCCTACGGACAATGTGCCTACCGGACAATGTACCTACGGACAATGTGCCTACCGGACAATGTGCCTACAGACAGTTTGCATACAGACAGTTTGCCTACGGACAATGTGTCTACCGGACAATGTGGCTACGGACAGTTTGCCTACTGGACATTATGCCTACCGGACAATATGCCTACCGGACAATGTGCCTACGGACAGTTTGCCTACTGGACGTTATGCCTACCGGACATTATACCTACGGGCACGATGCCTACCGCCCATTATAGCTAACGGACATTTGCAATGCTACACTCTACACTCTACATTATTCATGCTGAATCAAGAACAGTGCCATTGGTGTTCTGTGTCACAAAGCATAAGAACGAAGCAACCTACGATGCAATATGGACTTTCCTAAAGAACGAAAGAAATTTAAACCCAGCATCCCTGATGCAAGACTATGAAAGAGCAGCGTTGAATTCTGTCAAAAGACATTTTCCACAGAGTCAAATCAGTGGTCGTCTGTTCTACTTTGGGCAATGTGTGTGACGAAGAATTCAAGCCGAAGGACTTGCCAGCTGATATGCTCAATGTCCCGGAAATGCACTGATGATTAAATCACTTCAAACGCTTGCATTTGTTCCTTAACAAGATGTTTGCGACACATTTGAGCGATTTTTGTCTGCACTGGACGAGAAAACGGACGAGATCTTGGGAGACTTTCCAACCTATTTCAAGGATACGTGGATTGGAAATTGGATGGAAACTTGCCTCGCACCAACAACTTGATAGGAGGCTGTTACACCCAACTCTGTGTCGACTTGTAGACCGATTGCCTAAAGAGCAAGCAGACAACGAACTCCTTATTGATCAGGCCGACGCTGGAGTTGCTTTGCCACCAATCAAGAAAAGGTACGAGTATGTCAGTTAACGCATGAAGAGCCTCGTGGAGAAGCATGACACCACCCCGGTTCTTGACTATCTCGTGGCATTGCTCACAATTTATAGAATTTCTGACTATCTTTGTCCATTCTAGATTGATTTTTTGGTTTCAAATTTGATTAAATAAATCTTATTTTATGTATACCTCAAAAGATATATGTCGACACGAAATTAAGAAGGATTATATATATATATATATATATATATATATATATATATATATATATATATATATATATATATATATATATATATATATATATATATATATATATATATATATATATATATATATATATATATATATATATATATATATATATATATATATATATATATATATATATATATATATATATATATATATATATATATATATATATATATATATATATATATATATATATATATATATATATATATATATATATATATATATATATATATATATATATATATATATATATATATATATATATATATATATATATATATATATATATATATATATATATATATATATTACGGTCGTTGCGCTGTTCAGCCTTCAGGCGCATGAGTGTTTATATATATATATATATATATATATATATATATATATATATATATATATATATATATATATATATATATATATATATATATATATATATATATATGCATTTTATTCAAATAAAGAAAGTTGTTTTTAGCATTGCAAAACATCCGTTAGGAATATTGTCCGGTTGGCAAAGTGTCTGTAGGCAAAGTGTCTGTAGGCAAAGTGTCCGTAGGCAAAGTGTCCCTAGGCTGCGCAATGTGTCTGTAGGCAAAATGTCTGTAGGCAAAGTGTCCGTAGGCAAAGTGTCCGGTAGGCTCACTGTCCGATAAGCACATTGTCCGTAGGCAGAGTGTCCGTAGGCTCACTGTCCGATAAGCACATTGTCCGTAGGCAAAGTGTCCGTAGGCTCACTGTCCGGTAAGCACATTGTCCGTAGGCAGTGTCCGTAGGCTCACTGTCCGATAAGCACATTGTCCGTAGGCAAAGTGTCCGTAGGCTCACTGTCCAGTAAGCACATTGTCCGTAGGCTCACTGTCCGGTAAGCACATTGTCTGTAGGCAAAGTGTCCGTAGGCTCACTGTCCAGTAAGCACATTGTCCGTAGGCAAAGTGTCCGTAGGCTCACTGTCCGATAAGCACATTGTCTGTAGGCAAAGTGTCCGTAGGCTCACTGTCCAGTAAGCACATTGTCCGTAGGCTCACTGTCCGGTAAGTACATTGTCCGTAGGCAAAGTGTCTGTAGGCAAAATGTCCGGCCACGGTGAAATCAGATTGGCGAGATAGTTGTGGTGTTGCCTCCCGCGGGCCCTCTCCTCCCTTCCGCTCTGCCACACAGCCCCACAAGGAGACTATAGAACAAGGAGACTATGGAACAGGAGAGGGGGCCTCTATGGTAGACCGTGGGCGGGTGGTGGTGTATGTCGGTTGCAACAGATGGTGCAGGAGCAGCGTTGTTTACTTCCAGGCGCCTCCCCCCCACCAGACCCAACCCAAACCCCCAGCAGTACCCATCAGCAGTGTTGCTACATGGGATCAAGCAGCAAATGTTGCTACTTTTTTTCTTCAGTCCGGTTATTTCCCATTTTAAATAAAAAAAAATAAAGGTAGATAAATATTAAAATGAACAGTAGGAACTATATATATATATATATATATATTTACTAGGTAGATATAGCCTGACTGCATGTCATGAGTAATGCTATTATTGTTATATTATTATACCGCAATTATATTACTTTCTCTGCATTTGTGGGAGGCTAGCAGTGGTTAGATGTGTTTTATGTGTTTAACCTTTCTGTATACACACTGGAGTGAACCAAGGTTGTAGCTCTACTGCCGTTCTCTAAAAACAATGTGATCATGTTTTTCTTCCAAACTCATTGTTTTAGCACGCACGCTGACTTCTATCAGTAATGATTTACATTGAATCATTGGTTTGTAGGGGGAAAGAGTGAGTGAATATAATTATCTTGGACTAACTGATACTGTTTATTATACCGCTATTCGCAGCAATATCTTTCTCTGCTCCGATTGCAACGCTGCCTCGTTCAAAAATCATAACACCGACGCGGCCGCCACGTTTACCAGCTGGATTTTCAAATCATGTCCCTTTGTGGTGATAAAGAGGACACAGCCTGGTGTGAAGCTACATTTATTACGGAAGGATGCCAGCCGGGGTAAGTGATATATATAAATAATGATAATGTTGAAATTCTAATCATTTTCACGCTGACAGCTGTTCTGAACTTGCTAACTGCATGCCTCCCCTCCTCCCGCGGCAAGAGGCCGAATGGCCTACACACGACAGCTCCAGATTCCTCCCCATTACCACCTGTCAGCCTCGTCTATGTAGCTATCCAGTCTACTCTTAAAACAAGCTATCGTCCCTGCAATCACGATGTGATTGCTGAGTCTATTCCATTCCCCCACCACCCTATTACTAATCCAATGCCTGCCCATTTCCCTCCTAAATCTATACTTCTCTGATTTAGGTCAATTACTGCATGTTCTATCTTGCCAAACATCTTATGCAAAAGTTAACCAGCATCTCCACTCTTTCATCCCTTACACTGATAAACTCGGGAATAGCCATCCATCGTCTGCATTTTCTCCTGCCTATAATTTGACCTTCAAGAAGAGTGTATCAAGACTCTACTTTTGTCTGTTTGGGAGTGGTGAGTAGTGGGGCTTTTTTTCTAGTACGCTTTGTTGCCCTTGAGCTGTCTCCTTTGTTTAAAGAAAATAATAATTAAATAAATAGAAGTTGGCCGCCAATGCTTCCAACACATTTTGGTGCCATATCTACAAGTGGCTGGTGACTGTAAGTATCTCAGCAACCTGCATGCATCTATGCCATTCCTATCACGGTGCATGGAGCAAGCTTCACATAACACTCAGACAGAGACAGTTCAGTTATGGCTATATTTCAGACTCAGTTTATTGCTCAGTCTATTAGGTGCAGTGCTGTTAATATTGTAAGTGGTAGTATTAGTACAGTTAATGTATTTATTTTCATTAATTTATCAATATTTATTTATTATATTATTAGTGTTTGAAAATTCCAGTACTAGTATTAAGACAAACAAAAATATCAGAAATATATTTATACTCATTAATTATTATTGCTTTTCTTATTATTACTTCCTTCAATGTCCTGGCACTTTGACATCTAGTGCTTTTCCGTCTTGCAGCCAAAATTGTGTTCTTTCTGAATGTGTATGTCCTAAGTCTTCACTGGTGTAACTAGCTATATAACATAAAAATCTGCATCTCTCTCCCTTCTCACCCAGTTGCCCCCGTACATCCTTTCAGTATCCAAAGAATTTCAATTTACATCTTGTAATCACTCAACTAATGCAGTACAATCCTCATCTCTGTATTTTGCCGTGTGTACATACTCTTTCCTTCCATGTTCCACTGTCGTATGTTATTCCACATCTAACACAACCACATCCCAACAGATCCGAACACGTCCGATATCATCCAAGAGAATATGGCAGCTGAAGGGGAGAGTCCAAGAAAGAGGCCAAGGGTGAAGATGTTTATCCACCCCCTGAAGTACATGGCAGCATCCAACCCTCTTGGTGAGCTGCAGGAATGTGCTCCCCATTGCAGTGCACCAGCTCCATGTACTGATTTTGGTATGAATACTTCATCTAGTGTTTGTTGATTGTTGTGTTATTAATCTAATTATGACTTCACAAAATAGACTGTGCAAGTCACTTAATGCATGCCCTGCTCAACATCACTTTTAAGTTGTAGAATTCCTTCATATGGATGCTGATTTATGTATCCTGAAATGATTGGATATTGATTGTCTGAACATTTTTTTTGTCCATGATCACTGAACCATGTTACGGTATGTCTTTGGGTGCAGATCCAGGAAATGAGTTTTGGGGGGGACATCAGACTTTTTGCGGGTGGAAGGAGCATTAGCATTACCGATTAGCCATTCTCGGCAGTCCTGGTCTTGAAAAACTGGATGAGTGACCTAAATCAATGGGTATAACGGCCTGGACTTTGTGCCAAAGCATTGTTTTAGCCGCAGCGCGCTTTTGAGCTAGTTTTCCTGTATCAGGACCATTGGGGGGGCCCGGGCCCCCTGGGCCCCCCCCTTGGATCCACCAATGTAGCTATGTCTTATAATATATCTATCCTTTACAGTCTGATGGTGCATCCTTCTAGGTTTTCAAGTTTTAGTAGCTACTCATGAGAAGTATTCCTCATAATGATCACTGATTTCCAGATGCTTTGCACTAAAAAAAAGTGTCGTGAAACCTGCCGCAAATAATAATCAGCTGTAATCAACCCTTGCTTTAAAGAACCAATATGGAGGAAGGGGGTGATGTTATATCCAAAAATCTTGTACAGCTGAAGTATCCAACCTTTTTGCGTATAATAAACCTTGTTTGTTACATGAACTTAAAAGTTCACAATTTCCATACATGATTCTTTTTTCCTTGTATTTGATGATTAATCCTGACATGTATTTCCATTATCAGTAGGTAATATATAGTAACAAGACAATAATACACATTATAACAATGTATATATTATAGCTCAATGAGTGCACGAGATCATTTACCTCATCAGTGACGCCAAGTCCGGGAGTCATTCCCTAAATTCTTTGCCCGAATTTGTGACACCAAGTATAATAACTAGTTTTAGTGACCATTTGCATCCATTTTTCACTTTGATTAAAAAATTGCCCCTCAACAGGGTGTGAACTTGATGGGGTTGGAGGAAACTCGACTCGGCCATCAAGCTCATCACAATATAGTAAGGAACCTCTTGTTCTCAGTGATAATTTATCCTCTTTAGTTACTATTCCATGTTGCTTTAATCACAACTAATGTGTTGGAAACATTACAGCTTAATAGGATACTTCACATCTCTGCATACAAATTGAGTTCAATATTTAACTGCTACACCAGTAGGCTTCATATCTTAAAAAAAAGGTATGTAAAAAGGTTGACATTTTGAATGATATATTTAAACTCTTTATTATGTTTCTATGGCTGTAGTACCGTTACGATTAGTCGAGTGATCAGCATATGGGTCTTATGTTTTTGATAGCATAGGTTCAAATTTTGCCATAGGCTGGCAATTGATAGTAGCACTGTAGCAGTAGTGTCCACAGATACCTACCTGTTTCTTGTTTATCCTGTTCCACTTTAAACCATGACTGGCCAATCTTTGAAGAGGTAGCATAACCTGGAAGTGCCACTAACAAACCTTTGTCCATTCTTCTGATGTGATTCTTTTTTTTTTTTTTTTTTTTTTTTTTCCCACCTGCCTGTAGCGCCGGTAGGTTTTCTTCAGGGGCCTGGCGGTTGGCCCAGGCCCGTCATGATGCAGGCAATTTTTGTTATAGTGGCGCTATTTAGTATTGGCTCATGCTGCCACCCGGAACTCATCCTTGGTTCACTTGGATGGTTTAGCAGGGCTTAGGTATGACTAACATTGCAGAAACAGGGAATTTTTAGATTTTTAATGTGGCAACACATTGACAAATGTTTTAGTATGGACTGAACATCAAAGATATATATGGTAAATGGGTGTTTGTAGATCTTGACATTATATCTGTCAAGAGTCTCCAGTTGTATCCTCTCCCCCATCTGAAAATATTACTCTTGTCAGGCAATATAAGTGAAGCCTTCCATCGAAGCTGGCGTGCAGACATAATGTCAATGCTTAGATTCACTGTCCTTATAGCACTGAAAATAATGCAATTACATGCACATATTTTATTATTTAGAATTGTGATTAATTGTGATTAAATATTTTTTCATGTGTTTTCAGACATGAAAAGTGAAAATTGCTGCACACAACAGTCTGCCGTCTGCGCCGGGAGGCAAGGCAGCTCAAAGCCCAGGCTGTTACAACTCCTGGGCAGTTTTTGCCCAGAGACAGCAATTTTTTAGATCCAATAGGGATGAATTTTTTTCTGAGGTCAGGTTCAACATGCTGCAAGATGCCAAGATCTAAGCCTAGTAGGAGATATGGGTTACAAGAGAGGAGGTTTGCTCTGGCCTTATACTATCAAAGTCCAAATGCTAATAGATTTATAAGCACAGTATTTCACTTGCCTTCAGTTTCAACACTTCACTCATGACTCAGGGGTATTTCAGTAAATATTGGCTGGAGCAAACAGATTCTGACAGCCCTGCAGCAAAGAGCACAGGCTTTGTCAAAAGAAGAGAAACTTTGTGGGATTTGCCATTATTTAGTATTACTCTTGTTACGCCAAGAAATTTTTTACATATACTTTGCTAAATATTGCAAGTAATGCACCATTGTTGGGCTTGCCTGTTATAAATCAGATCTTGTTCAATTAACAAGCTTTGGGTGTCTGCCACTTTCCAGTTGTAATGCAAGGAATCATTTATCTTCCCTGCCAGATATCACATGTAATGCACCATTGTTGGTTTTGCCTGTTATAAATCAGATCTTGTTCAGTTAACAAGCTTTAGGTGTCTGCCACTTTCCAGTTGTAATGCAAGGAATCCCCTGCCAGATATCGCATGTAATGCACCATTGTTGGTTTTGCCTGTTATAAATCAGATCTTGTTCAGCTCACAAGCTTTGAATATCTGCCATTGTTTATTTCAGGTGTAATGCTTGGAAGCATTTGTTCTCTTCCCTACCCAACAGTATGCAATGCTTTATTGTGGACTTTGCCTGTTATATTTAATCTTGTTCAGGTAACAAGCTTTTGGTGTCTGCCTTACCTAATATGTGCTGCAGTGAGACTTGGCTTGGTTTCATAATGTGAAATACAGCATGTAATTTCATCACACTAAGTGTCTATCATCACGTGTCTGGCATCATTAATGTGGCTTCCAGGAGTAATCTTGTTTGTATTACAGCTTGCAATTTTTTTCTGCTTTATGTAATATACATAATCACATAGGTATTGTTTTTTTTTTTTTTTTTTTTTTTTTTTTTTTTACAAAATGTAATGGCAGTTGATATTCTTGACTAATGCCTCATAAACCTTGTGAAAAATGATGTTTTTTTAAGGGGAGGGGGGGTGGACAGAGAGTGGTTTGTTTGGTTGGCCAGTTCAAGGAGTTTCATATCAAATGATTTTATTACATCCAACTTTAATGTGTGGTTCCTGCAATAAATGCTACATGTTTACTGATGTAGCCTATGAAATACATATTTGGTGTATCACTGCTGCAGCATAACTTTCCTGCTATTTTCTTACACTATGAGTTGCCGTATTTTGTTTCATTTGCTTTTATCATATGTGCCTCCGCTGCAGAGTTGTGCCTACTGAGCTTAATATCTTCATGACCCAGACACTAAGGTCAGAGCTTGTGAGATCATACCGTGTCCTACATCCCATTTTCACCTCCAGGCTCGGCTGTCTCCCAGGACCACCAAGTTATTGCATTCCATTTAAGACAACTCATGTGTTACCTTCTTGATGTCCTCCATCATGTATTTCAGCATGTTTTATGATGCTTTGCTCCTATATTGATGTGCCTTGCAACATTTTTATACAGTTTTTATTGTATATAACGCACCATTGTTGGTTTTGCCTGTTATAAATCGGGTTATGTTCATTTAACAAGCTTTGAGTGTCTCCCATTGTTTATTTCAGTTGTAATGCTTAGAAGCTTTTGTTCTCTGCCCTGTCAAGCAGTATGCAATGCTTGCCATTATCTGGCACTTGTACAGTTAGTATGATATTTTTACTCAGCTAAGAGCATTTTGCAAAAGGTAAAGGTACGGTTGGGGGCATACGCTGTAGCAGCGCGTGGCCTCGGTGCTTATCTCTGTAACATTGGCCATTGAGCCTGTGGTGTTAGGGAACCCATTACCCTGGGACACAGGACCAGTGTGACATCCGGGTTACCACAGTTGCAAAGGCATTTTAGTAATTTCGCATGCATAGAATGTTGTATGCTTTGCTTGTATTTAAAGCACTGGATATGTTTGCTACACACACACACACATATATATATATATATATATATATATATATATATATATATATATATATATATATATATATATATATATATATATATATATATATAATATATTAGCAAATGCTTTCTACACCATATTTTTCCTAAAATAACAAATTGATATAGTGTAGATAATACCTAATTAAACATTAGAACAAATATATTTTTCTTTAACCCATTAGTAAATCATTTTACAATAATGAAAAAAATAAGTAAAGGCTGGATAAGGTGCTGTGGCAGGTACTTCAAAAATAGTAAAGCTACCCCTGAGAAGTGACGTTTTTGGTGGGCTGCAATAGATGGCGCTAATTCCGCACGCCCGTGGAATTACTACATACCACTATCTCTTCGTATTATAGTCTCTTTGCAGCCCCAACACCTATCTCTTCCTCTCATATGTTACTTATAGCTAACTTATAAGGGAAAAATATTGGTGTTGGGGATGTGTGGCAGAGCAGAGGAAAGGAAAGGACTCACGGGAGCCAACGCCCAAACGACCTTGCCAATCTGGTACAAACACTCCAGGCCAAGCATTCATCTCGGCTCAAGAATCGCAGACACTTTCAACGACTGCACCTCACATCGCTTGAGAGGGAAGCCACACTCCTGCCTCCTTGATGAATGCAACGTGTCTTTCTACTTACCTCGCCGGCGCGGAAGACCTTGTTGAGCACGAGTACGAGGTCCATCAGCCGGGGGTCATCGCGACTGAACCTCTTCCCGCCCATCACGGCCCAGAGGATGTTGATGTTCGACACGCCCAGCATCCCCTGCGGCAGCAGCTCACGTCAGACACGGACCGAACGAACGCGTATTTCCCTTCTCTGTACGGGTATGTGGCACCCACTCCTGAACAGATTTGTAAGGGGTGAGAGGATTTTCCAGAACGCCTCGTAGTTAGTTTCGAAGCGAGAGCCGATCGTTTTCACTCAGGGACCACATACCCGTAGAGAGATTGTGAATATGCGACCCGAACATGTATTGACACTGAGCATGACCGGTTACATATACACCTCCACCCCCTCAGACGCGTCCCAGAACGGTCCCAATAAGATTTTGTGTACGACTCATTATTTCGAGATGTAAGCATGCAATTTTTGTTGATGAAATATATGTAGTGAACGAAAATTATATCTCTGTCTATGTCAATCTATTTATCCATCTATCTGTCTATCGGCACCTACAAGAAGGGTGATGCTGCCCTTCGTCTCCCTGATCTCCTGTATCACTGCCCGGACCTCTCCGTGGACTATCTCTTCGTGGGACCTCTTCGCGAAGCCCAAATTTCGGAACTGGTGCAGTGTGAAGCGTCGCTGCTCCTTCCAAAACCCTCCCTCCGCGAATACCACACCTGATGGAGGGAGAAAGGAAGAGAAGCAGAGAAAAAAAAAATTAAAGGAGATGAGACTCGACTTTTTATACCTGTTGTGCAAATAACATGTTTCAAGTTCATGTTCTTAAACGTATCGGGCTCCTTTTACGACTGTTTTCCAAAGCCACAGAGAAGATTAATCAGGATTTCATGGGTGTTTTTGCTGTTCAGGATGCAGAGGTCGGATAAAGCTATCACCAGCATCAACTCCCATGCTGCAACTTCTACAAGAGGCTTTTCAAAGAGGCGAACATGGGCGCCGATACGTTTGAGAATACGGATGATTCGCCCATACCATCAAACACTTCGAAGCTTTAGTACATACATCTATATAAAGAGGCACTTGCAGAAGTTGTAGGGGTTTCCATGGGTGACTTCATGACCTGGCGGTAGTTTTGGAAAAACTCTACGCCGTGAACGGGAAAAACACTCATGGTTCTCTGCGGCCTCAAAAACAGCCACAACAAGAGCCCGAAGCGTTTGATAATACGAAAATTTGACCCGTTTATCCCTCGCGTAGCACTTCAACGTAACTACCGTAAGTGCCATTGTAGGCTGCAGTGACGAAGGCAGACTCCGGCCTCCCGTTCAGGTCCTCGTTCATGAGCGCCTCCTTCACCGCCTCCCAGCCGTTCACCACCACCGCGGGCCGGTTACCGAAGAACAGCCCCACCACCGGCCCGTACGTGGAGGAGAGGCGCCACAGCTTCTTGTGCGGGAGGTTTGCGTCCATGAAGGGAATGTAACCCATCAACGGCAGCCGCGGGGGACCTGGGCGGACGAGGGAGTGGGTGAGGGTGGGACAGCAGAGGCGCCACATCGTCCTGCGTATACCTATTTTTGAGCCAAAATCTGTCTCCTGCACCCCAATGACGAGATTCAGAAACTTCATCCATCTCTTTCTAATCTTCAACATCAGTTCCTTTCCCACCACCACTACTACCGAAAGTATTTCTTTCATTTATATTTGAGAACAACACAAAAAATACAGCAATAATACACTTGTTTTGAAAGTTGTATACGCACGTGAACGTAAAATACTCACCTGGATGAGAGAGAGAGAAAAAAAGATGAAAGAGAGAGAGAGAGAGAGAGAGAGAGAGAGAGAGAGAGAGAGAGAGAGAGAGAGAGAGAGAGAGAGAGAGGATACCTGGCCTTACTTGACCTTACCTGTCTCCCCGGTCGTCCCAACACCCTGGCACTAACCCTCCCCTCACCTGGCGGGTATCCACGGGGCTTCCGGGTGCCCAGGTACAGCAGGAGGAGCACCAGGCCAGCCGCCACCAGCCACATCATCGTGCGTGCGGCGTCTGTCTGAAGGAGGCGTGGAAGCAGGCGTACAAGGTGGTGCGGTAAGCAGAGGTGGGCGCGGTACTGAAAAATTAGTAGTGCGGTTGCAGTAGTGCGTTATTTTTCTCCGGAGTGGTGCGGCTGCGGTAGTGCGGTCCCATGTTTTTTTTCTTTCCCAGTGCGGTACTGCGGTAACGGTAGTCACTAGTCAATATAAAAAAAATACTTCAGTGCCTGTCCTGGCTATCCACTGACTAACTAATAGCTTGTGAGATACAAAAAAAGAAAATAAAGGAGGACTGGAGGAGGGAAAGAGAGAGGTAAGGTTCCTCTTCGTACTATACCCTTAGTTAAAAATGAAAAAAGGGGAAGAAGGGGGGACAAGGGAGTATAGAGGACGGGAAGGGTAGGTGGGGGAGGGAAGGGAATCCAACTTTCCGAGGGAGGAGGGAGGGGACAGGGAAGGGGGAGGAGATCAGCGTCATGTGAGAGAGGACCAGACCACAAGACCACAGTATCAAGATCACATCAGGAAGTGCCGATCCAAAGGCAAGACCCGCTATCTACCTGAACCTGAACCTGAGGAAGTGGGGGGTGGGAAGGAAGGAATGGAAGGAAGGAAGGAAGGGTGGTGCGACAGCTCAACATTAGCCAGGGAGGAATGGTAGGGAGGATATGGGGGAGTGAAGTGGAAAGGGAGGAGGAGAGTAAGGGGAGGAGTAATATTCTCCGGCGTTTGAGCGAAAACGAAAGATTACTAATATGGAAAGTCATGACGGGAACAGTGAAACATTATTCAAACTGTCCAACATATTAAGACAAAACATACCGTGGGAAAGCTCTATACCCTGGGGTCTCAGGCCTCAGCGAAGAAACCACGTGGAAATTTCAACGAGGAGATAATTATGATAATAATAATAATAATAATAATAATAATAATAATAATAATAATAATAATAATAATAATAATAATAATAATAATAATAATAGTAATAAATATAATAATAAAAATAATAATGATAAATTATTATTATTATTATTATTATTATTATTATTATTATTATCAAACAATATTGATCTTGGCCATGAGTAGTTCAATGAGTCCAGTGATTGTGTGTCTAGGCATACTGCGCCGTGAACGTGAACAACCACTCGTGAGAACTTGACTTATCTCCGATCGCGAGCGTCTGAGAATACGAGCCACAATCTGTTACTTGTTGGCCCAAAGAGAAGACTTAAGAGGTGTATGATAATAGTAGTAATAGTAGTAGTAGTAGTAGTAGTAGTAGTAGTCAAGTAGTAGTAGTAGTAGTAGTAGTAGTAGTAGTAGTAGTAGTAGTAGTAGTAGTAGTAGTAGTAGTAGTAGTAGTAGTAGTAGTAGTAGTAGTAGTAGTAGTAGTAGTAGTAGTAGTAGTAGTAGTAGTAGTAGTAGTAGTAGTAGTAGTAGTAGTAGTAGTAGTAGTAGTAGTAGTCAAGTAGTAGTAGTAGTAGTAGTAGTAGTAGTAGTAGTAGTAGTAGTAGTAGTAGGTAGCAGTAGCGGTAGTAGTAGTAGTAGTAGTAGTAGTAGTAGTAGTAGTAGTAGTAGTAGTAGTAGTAGTAGTAGTAGTAGTAGTAGTAGTAGTAGTAGTAGTAGTAGTAGTAGTAGTAGTAGTAGTAGTAGTCAAGTAGTAGTAGTAGTAGTAGTAGTAGTAGTAGTAGTAGCAGCAGTAGCAGCAGCAGTAGTAGTAGTAGTAGTAGTAGTAGTAATAGCAGTAGTCAAGTAGGGGAGAGCGGGGCTAGTTGCATCGCGGGTGAGTTGCATCAGTGGACATAACTGGCGACTGAGCGCCTGTAGTAGCCTGACAGGCGGTTCAAAATGTGTGTTGGCAGTGTTGCAAGTATGGATACGAAAGTATCCTTTGGATACTTTTTGATGTTACTGGTACGTTTTTACGACGATGAGCAAAAGGATACGAAATTTTATGAATGGCCAAAAATGGATACATTTTGCTACTTTTTCTAGAGAATTGGATACTTTTCAATATCCACTTTATTATTTATTATTTTTGGCAAATGTGAAAGCCAACCAAAACCCATAATTACTACATCGCTCCTAATTAGGTAATATTAACCACTTCGTAAGGGTGAAGATTGGGGAGTAAATTCAATAAACACGTCAGTGACGTCATTGGCTTGTTGACTCGTTCTGTACGCGTCCGAGAGTCGGGAGAGCGGCCGTCCACCCGAAGTGCTAAAGCCAGTGTCTGGCTGACTGTGTTGGCGGCAGTAACAGTGTTGCTAAAGACAAAAAGAATGTCTCTCTTACGCTGGCTTCAGAAAGGTAATAGTAATATTTATTAAAGTTTGTGATAAGGTATTATGAGTACCTAACAATAACATATCGTAATAGTTTGTCTGTGGGGTGGCGTGCTTGGCTATCACCACCACGGCACCACCACCACCTCCACCTCACACAGACAATTGCTAAAATAACCCAGCACTTCGCAATCCTTGCACTGTACAGAAATAAGTTTAATGTTTTGGAAGACCCAATCAAAGGGTAATGCTCCAAATGTGTAATGTATACAACATTTCTCCACTCCTAGGCAGCAATAAGCAGCTTTGCTGCCAACCGTATGACGTATATAACATAATGGTAAGAAATAATTTATTTGTAATCACATTTTTCATGAATTATAGGGCATATCGTAAAAAAAAAAACTATTGGATACTTTTTGGATACTTTTTTGCATTACATGCATACTTTTTGTATATTTTGGATACGTTTTTGGATACATTTATATTTTTCTCACTTGCAACACTGTGTGTTGGTCAGTGCGGACATAGCTGCGGCAGAGAGAGGTGAATTGTGCAAGAGCTCTTGAATTTATGAGAAATTTACTGATTTCGACCCTGGTAAGTAATTTTTATCGATTTCACTATTTTTCTTGTACCTCATGTATTTATATTAGTAACAGTGATTTGAAAATATCTATATAATTCTGTACTATATGCGATTATTTTCCTTAAAAATTTGCATTAGAATGACCGTTAGTATATATTTAGCTGGCGATCAAATTTTGGTTTTTGTGAGGGGGCAAGTTGAATCATTCGCGACGGGGCAAGTTGAATCATGATTCAACTTGCCCCATTAGTAAATTTATTACATTATTTTTTATCAAAATATTCTTATGCATTCAACTCGTTTTATTAATTTCAGAAATGGTTCGGAACTACAAGAGGAAGACTGAACGTGGTTCAGCAACACCCCAACTAATGCAGGAAGTCGCTGATTTTGTTCGAAATAAGAATAAATCAGTGAGAGAGTCCGCACAACTGTTTGGTGTCCACTACTCAACCTTACAACGATTTATTCACAAAACATCCAGTAACACTGCTAAAAGCAATCCACATGTAGGCTATGCCAAACCAAGACAAGTATTTACATGTGAACAAGAAGAAGAATGAGTATCCTATCTGAAAACAGCAGCAGCAACAAGGTTCATCGGTTCAGTTTATTGTGAATTTGTATTTACTTAAGGTTCATCGGTTCAGTTTATTGTGGATTTGTATTTACTTATCATTGAAATAAACTCTCAAAAATTATAATTTGCTTATGATTCAACTTGCCCCTCATACTGATGCAACTTGCCCCGCAGATGGGGTAAGTTGCATCAAATTTATTTTGATTTATATATCAAAATTAAATATATAAGAAATTATTTTCATTAATATCTACGCGTGTGAACTCGATGATGAAGTATTGTATATTTATATACGACAACTGAATTTCAATTAAATGAATGTTACACAATTCTGTAGAAGGAAATGTAAAATTTGATGCAACTAGCCCCGCTCCTAGTAGTAGTAGGCTAGTAGTAGTAGTAGTAGTAAAACATATGAAAATGTCATTTAAGGAAAGATTTAAAACGTTTTCTAGGCGAACTGAAGTGTCCCATCACGCTTACTTTTGCTTTTTTGATAACGTTATTGAGAGAGAGAGAGAGAGAGAGAGAGAGAGAGAGAGAGAGAGAGATTGCCGATTATATGCTGTTACCGTGTCTTGTATCTCTAATAGCCCACAGATTTCATACATAAATCCTCCTCCTCCTCCTCCTCCTCCTCCTCCTCCTCCTCCTTCTCCTTCTCCTCCTGCTCTTCCCCTCCTACAGACACTTCACCGAATAAGGACGCAGTTAAACTTTTAAATTCATGCATCAAGAAAAGATCAGTAGTCATTGTTGTTTGTTTATGTAAACAACATCCACGTGATGTACTCTCTCTCTCTCTCTCTCTCTCCCCCTCTCTCTCTCTCTCTCTCTCTCTCTCTCTCTCTCTCGCGCGCGCGCAAGTGAATTAATTAAGAAGTTCGATTTTATGCGTGTTCATGTCTTTGTAATGTTGTTGTTGTTGTTGTTGTTGTTTCAATATATATCAATAGATATCTTTTAGTATCACCGCAAGACAAATAACAACAAAGTCTCCGTGTCCTGATAACAAAATAGAGTAAACACTTGCATTTTATTGTGTTATATTCACCTAATGTTCTATAAATCTTGTAGTCTCATCGTAAGAATAACAAAAGTCTGCATTCCCTAAAAAGGAACTGCTAACTAAAACAAAATATACAAACGAGTCCGCTACACGTCTATACATATCTTTTCTTTGGTTGTATCGCAGTTATTATTTTTTTATTCATTGCTCTAAGAGTAATATAGCAAGGAAGGGAAGGGAGAGAAGAAAAAACAGGAACAAGAGCAAGAAGAACAAGAACAAGAAGAACAAGAAAACAAGAACAAGAAAAAGAACAAGAACAACAAGAAGAACAAGAACAAGAACGAGGGCAAAAACAAGAACGAGGGCAAAAACAAGAACAAGACTAAGAGGGGAGGCGGTGGCCGAGTGGTCAGCGTGCGGGCGTGGTGGGCCCGTGGAAAGATATATATATATATATATATATATATATATATATATATATATATATATATATATATATATATATATATATATATATATATATTTTATTTATTTATTTATTTATTTATTTTTTTACGTTGTTGCCTATTGCGCCGGTAGGCATCTTCCCGGTGGGGCCTGATGGTCGGCCCAAGGCTTCTTCCAGGTGGGGCCTGATGGTCGGCCCAGCCCGTTCTGGCGCAGGCGAGTGTTTATAGTGGCGCCATCTTGCATTGGCTCATGCTGCCCCCCGGAACTCGTTCTTGATTCGCTTGGACGGCTTCCTCTAGAGTCCGGGTTGATGGGGGGTCTTCAGGACAGCATGTGGGTAGTTTTAAGCCACTCGGCGGTGACTGAAAAATCCGAGTGGTAGCGTGAGGATTCGAACCCGCGTCGTCCATCACGCGGCGAATGTGGGTCCAGTACGCTACCAGCTCGGCCACCGCCTACCCAATATAATATATATATATATATATATATATATATATATATATATATATATATATATATATATATATATATATATATATATATAGATATATATATATAAACGTGTAGTGTACTCGCTTGTATATTTTGTTTTAGTTGACAGTTTCTTTTAGCTATAACGTTAGTGCCTAGTTATTTAGTTATTTTTTTTAGTTATTAAGGAATGCAGACTTTTGTTATTCTTAGGATGATACTACAAGATTTACAGAGGTTCTTGTCCCACCAAAACACGATGATTTTTCAAACCGTCGCCGAGCGGCGGAAGATGACCCACGTGCTGCCCAGACCTTCAATCAACCCTAACTTCAGCAACATCGTTCAAGCGGAGCACCGGGGGCAGCATGGGCCAAGGAAGAGTCAAATATCACAGCAGCCACTATAAATAAAATTCGCCTGCACTACTAACGGGATGGGGCTGCCCAAGAGGCCCCTCAAGACAACCTGCCGGTGCTTAAGGCAACACCTAAAAAAAAAAAAGAATGAAAAAGGAAACTATGCCTACATAAACCAATGAAACCCTCAGTCCTTTCCCTCTTATGTGCTTACCCTCCTGAAGCAGACACTGAAGGAAAGAATAGGGGGCGAGGTGGTCCTTCCCCAATAATTAGCGATGACTGAGTGGCGAGAGATGAGGGGCAGAATAGGAGCGGGCGACTCGGGGGTATGAGAAGTAATACTAGTTGCAGCAGTAGTGGTAGGAGGAGGAGGAGGAGGAGGAGGGATGAGAGAGGGGCATAGATAGTCTTGGGGGGAGGAGGAGTGAGGGAGAGCAAAGGCAGTGGGGGAAGGAGGGAGGGGAGAGGTGGAGGAGGATATGGGGAAGAGTTAAATAACCTACGTTCCCTCCTTCCCTTTCCTCCTCCTCCACCTCCTCCTCCTCCTCCTCTCACTGTATATCCATCGTTACCTTCCCATTCCTCCTTCTCCTCCTCCTCCTTCACCGCATCTATCATTAACCTCAATATGCTCTCCCCTTCTTCTTCTACACCCCTTATACCTTCTTGAATTTTAAACTCTCTTTCTTATACTTGCATCCCGCTTAGGTCATCATCCTACCTAGGCCACGTCGACACACAAATCTAGACCTTCTCAAGTTCACCTGCAAGCTACTCGTAACACCTTTAACTCATCCCGCGCCTCACCATTGCTCTCCCTTCGTATCGCTCTATCATCTCTCTCTCTCTCTCTCTCTCTCTCTCTCTCTCTCTCTCTCTCTCTCTCTGCTTTTGGTCTCCTTACGCCCTTCCTGATTACATCTTTGCCTTCTTATCGAGTTGTCATGCAGGCACTGAAGACGTAGAAGAATGTTGCGGTATACCGTCTTTCCTTCCCCCCATTCCCTCATTCTCCCATTTCTTTTCTTCTTCTCTCTCTTTTATCATTTCTCAAGGTTCTGTTTACCTCACGGCTCGTTTCCATTCTTCCTCCCTCATTCTCCCTTTTTTTGTCATTGTTTTCCTTTCTTTCTCTCTCTTTTTTACTATTCCTCAAGTCTATGTTTATTCCACTACTCTTTACCATCCTTTTCCTGCATTCTCTCTTTTCTTGTTCTTTGTTACCATCTATCTCCTTCTTTTACTGTTCCTCATGTTTTTGTTTTTTCTGCTCATCTCATCAGTCGCCAATTAACATTCTTTCTCTCCGCTTTCCTTTATTCTCCCTTTCCTTCTCCTTTGCTACATTCTTCTTTATCTCTCTTTTACTGTTCCTCAATCGTCTGTTTATCTCACGACTTTCCTCCCTCTCTTTTTTTTCTCTCTCCTCTCATATCAGCAGTTCTCTTCTCTCTCTCTCTCTCTCTCTCTCTCTCTCTCTCTCTCTCTCTCTCTCTCTCTCTCTCTCTCTCTCTCTCTCTCTCTCTCTCTCTCTCTCTCTCTCTCTCTCTCTCTCTCTCTCTCTCTCTCTCTCTCTCTCTCTCTCTCTCTCTCTCTCTCTCTTCTTATCCTCATTTTGTCTCCTGCTTTTCTTCCGCATTTCTCAGTCATCTCCCATCTCCTTCTTTTCCTCCCACCAACGATTGCTCAGCAAACTACTGGCGCACGGTATCTCGGGTAACATTCACAATTGGCTTGCGGACTGGCTCTCTGAGCGGAAACAGAGAGTAGTTCTAAACGGTGTTACATCTAACTGGCTCGATGTCAAAAGCGGCGTACCTCAAGGATCAGTGCTTGGCCCCATGCCCTTCTTAATTTATGTTAATGATATCGATGATGGGCTCATTTGCAAAGTATCAAAATTTGCTGATGACACAAAAATTGCTAGTAAAGTAACTGCGATACTCGACGAAGAAGCTTTACAATCAAATATAGATCGACTTGCACGTTGGGCCAATCAATGGCAAATGAAATTTAACGTTGAGAAATGTAAAGTGTTGCACATCGGAAAAAATAACAATCGCGTTCGGTACGTAATGAATGGCCAACAACTTTCTGCAGTAAGTAAAGAAAAGGATCTTGGAATCACTATATCAAGCGATTTAAAGCCCGGTCAGCATTGTTCAGAGGTAGTTAAAACTGCAAACAAATTGGTTGGCTTCATCGGACGAGTCTTTAATAATAAATCGGAAAAAGTAATATTAAAACTGTATAATTCGTTGGTTCGACCCCGTCTAGAGTACTGTGTACAGTTTTGGTCTCCCTACTACAGAAAAGACAGAAAAGTTGGAACGGGTCCAACGAAGAGTAACAAAGATGATTCCTAGGTTGAGAAATTTGTCATATGAACAAAGGCTTAAAGAAGTAAATTTATTCAGCCTATCAAAACGAAGAATGCGAGGCGATCTAATAGAAGTGTTTAAAATGTTCAAAGGATTCAGTGATATTAATGCGGAAGATTACTTTACAATTGATCGATCAAACAGAACAAGAAGAAATCACAATTTGAAGATAAGTGGTAAAAGATTCTCGTCGCACGAAGCTAAACACTTCTTCAATCGAGTTGTTAATGTTTGGAGCTCTCTACCTTGTGATGTCGTTGATAGTACAACAGTTACGGCCTTCAAGAATAGATTAGACAAGTGTTTTGAATCCAACCAGCAACTAAGATATTACTCATTGTCGTAATAACGTTAAGTTCTTTCGAATACTGGTGTCCTTGTCCTCTTTTATTGCCCGGTTAGTGGTAGCAGTAATGGTAGTTCTTTCCTCTTTCCTACTTAAATTCCATGCAGTTTTTCCATGCTGCATGGTTCTTTTTCCTTTCCTGCCAGCTTTGGCTGGAGGGATGGGGGGGTGGGGAGGAGCCTTCGCCTTTGCTGTCCTTCATCTTCCACCTTTGATTAGATAGTTAGTGTAGCTTGTCACAAACAACCTCGTAAGGACCAGCAGGTCTGCTGTTGTTTGTTCTTCCTTTGTGTTCCTTTGTGTCATTTCTTGTTCCTATTCCCTATTCCTTGTGTCCCTATGTCTTCCTTCCTATTCCTATGTCATCAACTTCCTGCCTTTCCTTCCTCCCTTCTTTTCTGTCCCTATTCCCTATTGTATCTATCTCTTGTGTCCCTATTCCTCCCTATTCCCTGTCTTCCTCCCTATTCTAATGTCCTTGCAAACGGACTCGTACACCATCAAATATAAACCGCCGCCAAGGTAAAGGAGCAAGCAAACAGTGACGGGGCAACACTTCTTTCTTCTTCTTGTTATTCTTGTTCTTGTTCGTATTCTTGTTCTTGTTCTTTCCTTCTCGTTCTTGTTCTTCTTTTTTTAATTTCGTTGTTCCTCCTCCTCCCCATCCTCTCTTCTGCTTCTTCGCGCACTTTCCTCTCCATCGGCGCCACACTGTTTATCTTCCTTTACTGTCATTCACTATCGTCCTGTAGGTTTCCTCATTAATTTATTTATTTACTCGCCTGGATCACTACTTATTTTCTTTCTTTTTCCTTGCCCAGAGACAGGATGACCCCAAAATTAAAGTCTTTCAGAATTTTTGGGGTCTTCGTGTCCAAGCAAGTGTTTATTGGCTATCGGTGATATTCTATACACATTTCGGCGCCCGAGCACACATAATTGACTAGACTTTCGTTGGAGTTTTGAGCATTTCCAGGGGTAGTTTAATGGCCTTGGTTGTGGTAGTTTGATTCTTCTGTATCATGAGCCTAAAGAAACATATTTGACAAGGCTTTCGTAGGAGTTGTGGGCATTTCCAAGGGTAGTTTTATGACCCTGGGTTGTGGTAGTTTGACCCTTCTACAGTACCTTGAACCTAAAGAAACACATATTTGACAAGGCTTTCGTAGGAGTTGTGGTAATTTCCAAGGGTAGTTTTATGACCCTGGTGGTAGATTGACCCTTCTTCTGTACCATGAACCCAAAGAAACACATATTTGACAAGGCTTTCGTAGGAGTTGTGGGCATTTCCAAGGGTAGTTTTATGACCCTGGGCTGTGGTAGTTTGACCCTTCTACAGTACCTTGAACCTAAAGAAACACATATTTGACAAGGCTTTCGTAGGAGTTGTGGGCATTTCCAAGGGTAGTTTTATGACCCTGGGTTGTGGTAGTTTGACCCTTCTACAGTACCATGAACCTAAAGAAACACATATTTGACAAGGCTTTCGTAGGAGTTGTGGTCATTTCCAGGGGTAGTTTTATGACCCTGGTGGTAGATTGACCCTTCTTCTGTACCATGAACCCAAAGAAACACATATTTGACAAGGCTTTCGTAGGAGTTGTGGTAATTTCCAGGGGTAGTTTTATGACCCTGGTGGTAGATTGACCCTTCTTCTGTACCATGAACCCAAAGAAACACATATTTGACAGTCGTAGGAGTTGTGGTAATTTCCAAGGGGAGTTCTATGACCCTTATGGTAGATTGACCCTTCTTTTGTACCATGAACTCAAAGAAACACATATTTGACAAGGCTTTCGTAGGAGTTGTGGGCATTTCCAGGGGTATTTTTATGACCCTGGTGGTAGACTGACCCTTCTTCTGTACCATGAACCTAAAAAAACACTTATTAGAGCCCGATTGATCTCCTCTTTTCTTTTGGAAATAGTTGATGTGAGGGGAGGAAGGTTCTAACCGACCTATGTTACTTCCTTGGTGTTTGTTAATGTGCATTGCAAGGTTATTAATGCTATCGAGGACAAAGAGAAGGATAGATAAACCGCTATATACCTATTAAATAAAGTTGAGCGGGCCGCTGCGCATATTTCTGAGGCATTGACCCTTAAGCACACCATGTTTTTAAGTACTATGTTTAATAATACTAATAACAATGATAATGAAGCTTCACCTATCCTTTTAATACTTGATTGATAGTTTAATGTTGCAAGTAAACAACAACAAAGGAGAAGGGAGGAACATGCCATCCAAGGAGTCTCTTTGATGCCATCCCAACCCCCAGGCAGTACAGAGTGTGATTATACAACTAAGGAGACATGTGGACGTAGCACCAGGAAACTAAAAAGATATATAATGGTAGGGGACTATAATAATAAGATTGACTTGTCTTTTGGTCTCTCGTTCTATATCATATTTCTGGAGCAGCGTCTAGCGGGATTTATTTTATTATTCTCCGTTTATTGACCTTGAGCTGCCTCCTTTGCTGTAAATAATAATAATAATAATATTGATAAAGTGTTAGGCGCGTCACCCCCGGCTCGATAAACAGAGGACCCGAGACCCAGACCAAGAGGGAGCCGTGACACCGCTGACAGGGACCACTACTTTGACCTCCTACAGGGCGGCCGGCGGGGTCACGAGGCGGGGGCGGCGGCAGGGGCCCGGCGTGAGTATGGCCCCTCATTTAGCAGTGTCAGGGGGGCTGTGGGGGGGCCGGGGGGGCGGGGGAGGAGGCCGACCACACGCCCCCTTGATGTTGCCAGGGGGGCGAGCCTATAGGGCCATATTGTTAGGCATATTTGACAAGGTTTTTATAGGTGTTTTAGGCCTTCCCAGGGGTAGTTTCATGGCCCTGGTGGTAGTTTGAGGCTTCTTCTGTACCGTCAAACTAAAGAAACACATTTGACAAGGTTTTTATAGGTGTTTTAAGCCTTTCCAGGGGTAGTTTTATGGCCCTGGTGGTAGTTTGAGCCTTCTTCTGTACCATGAACTTAAAAAAACACATATTTAATGAGGCTTTTATAGGAGTTTTAGTCCTTCCTTTTGAAGTCCTTTAGTCCTTCCCATTGAAGTTTGAGCCTTCTTTTGTACCATGAACCTAAAAACACTCATTTTTAAATGTATCGGTTCCCAAGGTTTTTATAGGAGTTGTGGGTTTTTCCAGGGGTAGTTTATTACCCTGGTGGTAGTTTGAGCCTTCTTCTGTACCATGAACCCAAAGAAACATACATTTGACAAGGCTTTCGTAGGTGTTGTGGGTCTTTCCAGGGGTAGTTTTATGGGCCTGGTGATAGTTGGAGCCTTCCGCTGTACCATGAACCTCAAAAAGACACCCGTGAGAACCTGATTGCTTTCCTTTTTAGTCTTTGTAAATAGTTGATGTGAGAGCTGGAAGCATCTGACAATACCAATCTATGTATGGGGAATAAGACCGGGTTATGTATGAGCAATAAGACTGGGTTATGTATGGCCAATAAGACAGGACTATGTGTAGACAGTAAGATAAATATGGAGGATAAGGTTGACAGGGTAATACATGGGAAATAAGACAGGCCTATATATGGAGAATCAGATGTGGTTGACAGGGCTGTGTATAGAAAATAAGATAGACCTATGGATGGGGAATAAGATAGGCATATTACATGGGATAAGATAGTCCTATGCATTGGAAATTAGAAGGCCTTTGTAGTATAGGGCATAAGACAAGCCAGTGTTTATTATTATTATTATTATTATTATTATTATTATTATTATTATTGTTCTTTTTGTTCCTCCTCTTGTTCTTCTTCTTCATCCTCTTCTTGTTCTTGTTCTCCTTTTAGTTCTTTTTATTCTTTTTTTGTTCTTTTCTTCTTTTGACCTGTATCGCTTCGTAGGTCCTCCTCCTCTACATCCTCTCTTCTGCTGCTTCACTCACTTTCCTTTCCATTGGCATCACACTATTTATCTTTCACTGTTGCCCTATTAGTTTCATCATTTATTTCTTTATTTTCTTGCTTGGATCATGTATTACCTATCCTTTTCCTCGCCCAGAGACGGGATGACCCCAAAACTGAAAGGCATATATGTGGGGATAAGATAGGCCTATGTATGGGAAGTAAGGCTGGGTTGTGTGTAGGGACTAGAGAGTCTGGTGAAATGGCATTGTTGTGATTCTGAGATAAATTCCATCAAGCGCTTCCGTAGCTGTTTTGCTCCTCTTAACTTTCATTTTTGCAGTGTGATGTGCAATATGAAGTGGAGCAGCTACTCACTCCCCTTACTGCTAGACACATATCTCTCAGCTTAAGGCCTTCACCTCACCCTACAACATTAAAAAGGTAAAGCTATTCTTGTGTTGTAAGTTTTTGCACTGATATTTAGATGTTATATGTTCGTTTGCTTTTTATGTAATTTGAATGTAGCTACTTTGATATGTATTTATTTTGGGGGGGTTGAGTTGTTACTAATATCTGATGATTCAATGATATTTATTATTATTAATGTTTGATGTTTTTTTTCTGAAATTTAAATTGGCTTTACTTTGATATATGTCTTTTATTTTTAGGGATGATTTCTTATTATTTAATATTTAATGCATTTCAGAGTGTGTTCATGGAGGATTATATAATGCTTGTGTTGCTTGTTTTTTGCAAAGTTTCATTTAGCTATTCCATGAGTGGAAAGGAAATTAATGATGCCACTTCAATTATTCCCATCAGTTAGTAGTTGGAGGTATTGTTCTGCATATATCCTTGTTATGTCTGAAGCACCAATGTGTGAAGGGAATACTCACAGTGCCGTGTACTCTTCAGGATAGTCGTCCCCTGCATGACTATATAGTTCCTGTTGTTGGTAATTTCTGTAGCGGGCAACAAGATGGGTCTCTTACAAATCATAATGTTGGTAGCACAGTGCATGACTCTATACATATCTGCCTTTTTACATGACCTCAGTGGGGTTCAGGTTCTCACGTGTAAATGAATGTTGGAAGAAGGCATTGTAGTGCACCAGAATGACGCACATTACTTAGTAATGTTTAATGTTTAGTAATGTAATAATGGTTCTGTGGGATATTTTTGTGCTCCTAAGACTGGCATCATAAGAATATAGTATATGACAGACATTCCTTTTGTTAAAGGGCCTCTTTTACTATTCCTTGATGTAGTTTGTTTGATTATGCTTTTTTTTTCTAACTCATTTATTTGTACATATTACAGTTACTGTGCCTTGGCAATCCACTATTATTACTATTACCTTTTTATAGTCCTCTCTATACCAGCAATTGAATTCATGCAGTTACATTTGGCAATGAGGCAGAGTTATTTCATAAACCAAGGCTCACATTTTGAGGGCTCAGCTGGTGCTGTTGTTGGTTTGGTTTGCAAACTCCTTAAATCATCGCCTTTCCTGTCACCTCCCCCAGGTAAAGAGTGCTCTGTGTGTAAGTGTCTCTCAGGGTGAAGATTTTTCTGCTGGCTTCCTGGACCCTCATTACTATACTACACCCACTTTGTGGATTTATATTTTTTCTTTTTAACCCTCTCGCGCACGACGACGCGTTTCGCGTCATCAAAGGGTAAAAGGTCCTGGCGCACGATGATGCGAAACATGTCATAAAAGTTAAAAGAATTGATTAAAAATTAAGTTTTCGGTAAAAGTGCGTCAAATTTGGGAGCATCATTTGTTGGGATAAGTTTCTTAATGGTAACATATGGCAACCTTTCTAAGGAGAGCAGATGAGGAGCTTTGAGCGATTTTTATTTGTTAGCCTGCTCTGATGGGAGAGGAAAAAAGTACAGTTTTCTCGGTGTAACTCGGGAACTAATAGGTGTATGAGAAATTTGAGGATACCATAATAATCCTCACTAAATTCCACTTCGAAACATATATTCGGCTAAAAAAGTTGGCCCACAAAATTTCAAGCTAGCGAGTGGGGAAGAGTTGGTACTTCGGATTTATTGTCTACAATACTCTATACAGAGACTTGAAACAAGTTTGTATTGTTTATATATATATTTTCATCTATTTTATTTGCGCATGTTCTGGTACAAGTCTTTATGAAGCCATTAATACCAAATTTATTGGTGTACGATATATCTGTGAGGGTAAAATACGTCCGGGAATGTAGAGTATCGCGGCGGCAAAAAAAGGCCGGTCGGGCCCGAGAAATGCATGGTGAGTGGAATGGAAACTTATGGTGCGCGAGAGGGTTAAGTTGTGGCTCAGCATGTATCAAGAGTACAAAAAAATATTATGATGTCTCAGCAAAACTTTTATATATATTCTTTTCCATAAAAGCATAACCTGCTGCACTTCCTACACTCCCCCCTGTGCCCACGTACCAGCCTCACCCTTCTACTTGCAGGAGTCACCATGGTTGTAAGCCGGAGCTTCATTCTAACCTTAGGAACGGGAATGTTCTGCGGCTTCCTATCCTTCTATCTCCTAAACAGCACAGTAACAGTTCACCCTCGCTATATAGAGGGAATTAGGTAAACACTCCCACTAACAGGTGATGGTCTCCTCTTCTTCATCTCAGAGAACATTCAGGCCAAGCATTCACCTCTGTGACCTCAGCTTTCTGCTGATGTGTTTTGCAAGCAGTGTAGTCCCCTGGTATCAGTATTTGATATTGGTGGTATTATATTGTTTGCATGTGTCAAAATTCTTGGATTTTTGCAAGCTGATTAGGTCAAACATGCTCTTCCCTGAATTTTCTGTGATGTCAAAGGGGCACAGCCAGTGTTGGAGACTGTTCTCCAAAGCAAAATAATTGTCATATACACAGTTCATGAAAATACTGCAGCTCAGTCTTTGCAGCTGGAGGATTGGAGGTTCAGCCATTTGAGGCTGAGGTAACTTGCTGGGGTAAACAGAAGAAGCTGTGCTGGCTGTGCTCCTGTGGCATGGTTGTGTATGTGGATGGTGTACTTGGCTGTGGGTTCACTGAGCCTCACTGTAGAGTATGATGTTCACTTATTTAGAGACAAGTAGAGGGACAGCAATGCCCTTTTGTAAGAAGAATATCAAGGTTGCTAGATTGAAATGGTACTTATATCTATTCATCTATTTCCCTATTACTAACACCTTTGTTTCTTTAGTTGTAAAACATCTTCCATAAATTCTTTTATTATTACCCTGTAGTCTTTTCATCACTACTATGGTGTCTGTTATTCACCTATATAAATGCTTTAGTCATATTGGTGGTGGAATCAAAGTAACTTTCAATATCCAGGTGCATGTTTGTAAACAGGCCACTGCCCTGAAAGCATGAATTAAATCAATATATTTTTTATTTTTTACTCACTACATCAATAGCAATGATTGCACATTGTTAGGCATTTAGAATTCACAGCAGCCCATCAGTAGTGCAGTCTACAATGTTACTCATGAAGGTCCTTTCTCAGTCCCCCTCACAGCATTTACAGTCACCCACACAGCCATGAGGAGCTGGAAAGTGCTGCAGGACCCGAGGGCAACGTGGCCATGCACTCCCACAACGAACCACACCACGCAGGTTTGTCCTTCAAGACGTAACTGTTGTGTAGCCACTAATTGTATATCTTGTCCTTTTACCAAACTACTCTGCTAACACTAGAGAACATAAAGAATTAAAATGGTCAATTAAACTAGAGAAGAAAGGTAAAGTTTAGTTGTCCTTCTCAGGTGAGGACGTGGAGGCAGAGCAGCTCAAGGCCAAGGTGCGGGTGCTGTGCTGGGTGATGACCAACCCCAAGAACCATGAGAAGAAGGCTCGGCACATCAAGGCCACCTGGGCACGGCGCTGCAACAAGCTTGTCTTCATCAGCAGCGAGGAAGGTGAGGGGGCGGCCGGGCTCTTGATGCTTGACAATGTTATATCACACTGGTGCTATAACATTTATATTTTTTTCTATTAAATAACTGTTCCTTTATAAAGTCTAGGTATTATTTGAATTTTTTTTCTCACGATGATATTATACTACATTGGTGCAACAGGTATCTATATTTCGTTCCATATTATAAGCTATCAATGTTGTTTTTTATTAGTTAACTGTTTCCTCATAGGGCCTAGGTGCTATTTCAATTTTCTTTTCACGCTTGACAATATTATACTACATTGGTGCAACAAGTTTTGTGACTTCTGTACTGTATTACATATCATAAACTCCTAATGTTGTTTCTGTTCATTAACTGTTCCTTCATAGAGCCTAGGTGCTATTTGAATTTCCCTTTTCACCCAACAATGTTAGACTTCTGTGGTGCAACAGGTTTTGTGACATTTGTATTTCGTTCAATATCATTAGCTATCAATATTGTTTTTTATTAGTTAACTGTTCCTTCATAAATGCAAACTCAAGGTGCTATTTTAATTTTCTTTTTCACACCTGACTATATTATACAGTGCTGCAACAGGTTTTATAGCATCTATGCTTTGTTACATATCATAAGTCATCAAAACTCTGTTGATTAACTGTTCCTTCATACATGTAAAGGCAAGATGGTATTTCAGTTATTATTTTTTGTTCCGCCTTTTGCCTTCCTGCCACCAACTTTCTCTCATCGGCAACAGACAAGGAGCTGGGAACTGTGGCTGTCAACGTGGGCGAAGGGAGAAACCACTTGTGGGAAAAGACCAAGGCCGCCTTCTCCTACGTGTACAACAACCACTACAATGACGCCGACTGGTTCCTCAAGGCAGACGATGACACGTGAGTCTCGGAGGGGTGTTCACATAGTCTGTCTACAAACCATATATATAAAGTCAGATATCTGGGAGGATAGATGAGAAGAGAGGTAGGTGTATGAAAACCAAAACACTGGGATATTTTACCTGGTGACTCATTTCAGGTACGTCATCGTGGAGAACCTTCGCTACATGCTGAGCCCCTACGACGCCAGCCACCCACTCTGGTTTGGCTGCCGCTTCAAGAAGTATGTGAAGCAGGGCTACATGAGTGGAGGTACAGTACACATCACACACTCTCAGACTTCTCAATTACTACTTTTCACAAATGTCTGTGCGGGAGAGGTTAATGTACACCATACACTCAAGCTTCTCTCTCTCCCTCACCTCAACCACACACTCGAGTGGGGAAGGGGTATTTATGCTGTAGATTGTATTCTGCCTGCTGCTGCTGTGTTGATCTGTGTTGTATTGTGTTGGAATGCTATTACATTGATTATAATTACTGTAGATCTATTATCTGAATCATGTCTCTACACAAATCTCTTAGGTGACAAGAGAGTTTATTTATATGCATATACTTGAGTCCCATCTTAATTGCTGCTATTTTTCCACACCTTAGAATGTTAAGCGGAGGATGATCTGAATGCCCTGTGAGTTATAGACTATGCAAGTAGGTGGTGGTAGTGTCCTTTAGTTTCATGAAAGTGCAAGTGTTTTCAAACTTGTAAAAGTAGCTACTTAGTAAAGTAGTTTCCCTCCTGCACTGACCCATCCACAGTCCCAGACCACAGGGTTCAGGAATTGAGTAAAGCGTCTGGACTAGTACGAGTGTCAAAACATCATTCAGAGCAGAGGATTGCAATTATTTAAGAAAGGATGAACACGGTCAAGGAACACCGCACTTGGTACATCACCTGAGTGTTGGAGTGTGATGCTACAACAGAGTAATGCCATCCATGGATCAATATTTTTTTTTTTTTTTTTTTTTTTTTTTTTTTTTTTACATTGCAGCCTATTGCGCCGGTAGGCTTCTTCCCGGTGGATCCTGATGGTCGGTCCAAGGCTTCTTTCCGGTAGGTCCTGATGGTCGGCCCAGCCCGTTCTGGCGCAGGCGAGTGTTTATAGTGGCGCCATCTTGCATTGGCTCATGCTGCCCTCCCAGAGCTCATCTTTGATCCTAGAATCTAGAGTCCGGGTTGATAGGTGGTCTTCTGGACAGCATGTGGGTAGTTTTAAGCCACTCGGCGGCGGCTGAAAAATCCCAGCTTGGTGGCACCGGGCGGGGATTGAACTCGCGTCCTCCTGAACACGAGGCCTCTGTGATGGCTTTGTCAATAAGGAGCTGCCTGGCATTTGGTTTTGTTTCAAGAGTTGTTTAGTGAGGGAGCACCGAACTTAATGAATGATCCTGCTGTTTGCATGTCACTTTTCTGGATCACATATTTTGTGGCCATCAGTTTCATTCATTCTCAAATACACACACATATGCATATCTTTCTTATTTTTTAAAAGAACTCAAATATGATTCATCATCTTTTTGTGAGTTCTCTTTGTAAAACTCCACTTACAACTAAGTTATAGTTTAACGCTGAGCTCTGTGGCAAGCATGAAAGGCTCACACATGTTATCTGTTGACACCACTGTCTCTTTTTCCCCTTCTAGCATTCCTAAATCAAATGGCACCTATTGCTAGGTTCATCGATAACTTTGTGCCACTCCTCCATGCCCAACAGGAACACATGAGTGGAGGTAGGTATCCTATAGATGTCGCTGTCCATGCTAAGAGTTATTCCCATGTTTTAAAAGGAACTGTGAGGCTTCATCTAACTAGACAACGAGCTGAAAGTTGTGACGCGTGTGTGTGTGGTAGCCTGACTAGCCGGCTCCTCGTGTGTGGCCTCGCTGGGGCTGGGTGGAGTGAGCAGCACAGAGGCTTAGGTTGAGCCTCACCCAGCTCCTTGAGGGGGTTTTATAACTTACAATAATTCCTGTTTTGTGATTTAACACTTGTCTTGGTTCTTTTATCTAGAGCCACTTGATAGCAGGCAAATCAAATTAAAAAACTTTAGTCAAAATATTTTGCCTACTAACTTGAGTTTTGCTCTGATGACTAACTCTCTCTCTTTGTGTGTTGATTTGATATGACCATTGTTTAAAAAAATTGTTCCCATGCCCGATGTTGCCACTCAGCAAGCACCTCTCAGTATGATGTCCCTTTACACAGCAGGAGAAATAACTGGAATTATTAACCTCTAACCTTGAATGGCAACTTTAAACTCTCACTCACTATGCATCACCTTACCAAATGACTGTAATACACTCCTCTGTATTGTATGTTGATGTATTTATTGATTTGTTGTTCCTGAGTCACATCACTGTTGTCTTACACACCTTTCAAGCCTATCCCAAATGTCCTGAGTCGCCTGTTTAGAATTCTGATATCTCTCCCCGGGACTAGGATGTTTCATTACCATGGAAGAACTGTTTCATCAATCATCATCATCATCACCATTTAACGTCCATTTATTCCCTATGGTGGGGTTGGACGGGATATGAGCCTCCCCCACTGTTGCCGGTCCATAGCCATTTCTTCCGTGATGTTCAGCCTCCTCATATCTTCCTCCACCACCTTTCTCCATGTCTTCCTTGGCCTTCCTGGTGGTCTTCTGCCCTCTACCTCAAAGTTCAGTGCACATCTCAGGATGTGTTCTCCTCTTCTCCTCACATGTCCAAACCACCTTAATCTGGTCTTACTCAGTAACTCCTCTAGTCCCTCCAGGCCACTCCTCCTCACCACTTCTTCATTTGAAATTCAGTCAGTCTCTCGACAACCTCCATGCTATCAAACACAATGCCTTTTACTTTTCTCATCCCCCCTTTTTATATTATTCTTACTTTACTGTCACTGTCTCTTATTTTTCTTATCCATGTCTGCCAAACTCAATACCCATCTGTTAACCCAGGTATTGTTTTTGCCCTCCCTTCTTCATTTTCTTCTTACTTAACTCTCTTTTTTTTTTTTTCATCTCTGTCTGGTCATTAAGGGGACTCTGTTTGGGTCTATCATTTTTTTTTTCTGATTTGATGCCCTTTCATGGATCTCAATAATAATAATGATAATACAATATGCTAATCATCCACCATTAATTTGTCTCCATAACAGTATTTCCTCGGGCTGTCTTAGGGGTTACCATTACAAACTCTCCCTCCTACAGGTGCTGGCTATGTGTTGAGTCGGGAAGCCCTGCGCAGGTTCGTGGAGGAGGGGATTCCGAACCCCAAGAAGTGCCGGCAGGACCATGCAGGCTCCGAGGATGTGGAGATTGGTAGGTTGAGACAGGTTAGGTAGGTCAGTACAGGTTATCTACTCTTAAACGAAATGTGGAGTTGTAACAGGTCATTCTTTTATTCCACTTCACTATGGTTCATTATTTGGTTTTCTTTGGTGGTAAACTAAAGAATATTTTTTGTGACCTGCCTTTGTATTTATTGGATGGTCAGGGAAGGAAACAGGCAGGGTACACTAGGTCATTTGCCACTGAGAAACTTTCATATTTTTCAAGAGTGAGAATTTCCCATGCTCCTCTTCCTCCTTCCCCTCCTCCTCATCCACATGAAATTGACCTCTCTTTCGGCCACTCATATGTACTCTCTTATACAGGGGCAGTGATTGGCAGGCTTTTTTTTTCTCTCATTTATTCATCATTATCTCAAACATTAGTCCCCCCAGAAGGTAGGTGATCTCATTTAGTCCTAGAATTTGGGACTTTCTTACTTCCCCCACAAATAATAAGCACATCCAAAGTATATTCATCCACCATTTTCATGTTTGGTCAGCATTCGGTTTTGATAATAACGATACACTTCCAGGTAAATGCATGCAGAACATTGGAGTGCAGGCCGGGGACTCGCGCGACAATATGGGTCGAGGGCGGTTCTTCCCCTTCATCCCAGAACACCACTTGGTCCCTGGGCACATTGGATCCAAGAACTGGTACTGGGAGTGGATATACTACCCATCCAAAGTTGTGAGTAGACTTGCATCAGCTTCACCTTCCTCCTCTACACTGTTGCTAAAGAGTTGAAGCGCCTGTTTTCTTAGATGCTTCCAGCCCTCACAACAACTAATTCCCAAGGCTACAAAGGAGATTAGTTGAGTTCTCATGAGTGTGTTTTCATGTTCATGGTGCAGAAGCCTTGTCAAACTAGCATTAGACTCATAAAACTACCCATGGAAACACCAACACAACCTCTTTGAAAACCTTATCCTATGTGGGTGTGTAAGCCTTGAAAGGTTGAGGATATGGGTCTAAGTTCCTTCTTCTCCTTCTTTCAGATAAAGTTTATGTCTCATTGTAGTCAAACTGATATTTTCTGCAATAGCCATATTTTGCCTTCGCTCTTTCCATCAAGATCTTGTTTCCTTTGAGAACATGGAATATTGTATTTTTCAACTTTCATTTTCCTCTCATAATGGTAAGAGCTGCAGTATAGAATAGGATTTAAATGCAAGTCAGTAATAATGATTCAGTAAAATTTCCAGGAATTTTGAACTAGGAACCTTTCCATGGGAGTTTTGGGAATTTTCAGGAAATTTGAGAATTGAGAAAAAAAAATTCAAATTTGCCTATGGCACCTTTAGGCCTTTTTTTTTTCTTTTTCTTGAGGTTATTGTTGCCTCTTTAGACTTTAGTTTTAGGAGGCTGTTAGTGAATGCCCCTTAGCCCAATGGTGGGGCAGGCAGGATTTTTTATGTGACACCTATTAAGGCACATGCTGCCCTCCGGTTAACCTAACCTAACGTAACAAAACCCCAAGCAGTTACTATAGGTCTTGACTCAGAAAATTCATATATGTTGCCTTACTAATGAAACTTTCTATACAACAAAGTGAGGTGATTCTTTGTTGATTTATAGCATAAGGTATGGGTTATCATGTGTTTGAAGATACCCTAAACTTAACCTAACCTAACCTAACAAAACCCCAAACAGTTACTATTGGTCTTGACTCAGAAGATTCATATATGCTTCCCTACTAATGAAACTTTCTATACAACAAAGTGAGGTTATTCTTTGTTGATTTCTACCATAAGTTGCTGGCTGTCATAGGTTTGAAGATACCCTAAACTTAACCTAACTTAACAAAATCACAAAAAGTTACCTGTTACCAAATACCATTTTTTGTTATTTTGTGCCATAAGCTGTCACCTGTTATGTGTTTGAAGATGCCCTAAACTTAACCTAACAAAACCACATAAAGGTACCATATATCTTGACTCAAATAAATCATCTATTCTTCCTTACTAAATGAGAATTTCTATATAACACAGTGAAGGCTTTCTTTGTTAAATTATACTATAGGTGTCTGGATATCATGTGTTTGAAAGTTCCTTGAACTTAACCTAACCTATTGGAAATACAATTTTTGTTGCTTAAAACTTTTTAACTAATAGTTCTATTAATGAAAATTAGCTTGTTTATTAATACAAATACACGTGTGAAAACATTTGAAAATTCCTAAAATTCCCGGGCCCTGAAGATTCCCAGAAACTTTCCTTTGGAAGTTTCTTTTTTTCCTGAAACTTTCCCACCCTTTGCAACCCTAGTCCCACCAAGGAAAAATCAATAAAACTCATTGAAGTAAAACCTCCATTTAGTACGACCTTCTTTAGTCCCTGTGTTACATAGAGGGCTGGCTGTATTAGTGTTATGTTTTATCACTCAAATGAAAGCAATAAACAGAGGTAAATTCTCATTGCAGGGTGTTGTCGATAATTCCCATTGAAATAACACCTCCATTTAGCGCAAACTTCTTTAGTACCTGTCTTGCATTAAACAGAGGCTCTACCATATTAGTATCATGTTTTATCTCTCAAATGAAAGCAATAGACAAAGTGAAATTCTGGTTACAGGGTCTTGAGTGTTGTTCAGATACGGCCATTTCCTTCCACTACGTCCTGCCCAACAAGATGTATGAGCTGGAGTATCTCTTGTACCACTTGCGTCCATACGGCATCAACCACCGGGACCCCTTCCCTCCCCCACTCCCCCCAGACACCAAGAGCATTCCACAGGAGGTGAGTGGAGCGTCCTTGCTGGAGTGTTGAACTTAGGGGAAAAGGACTTGAGTGAAAAGTAATTGAGCTTAGGCTTCTCCAAATATTTCTACTACTACTGCTACTACTACTACTACTACTACTACTACTACTACTACTACTTCTTCTTCTATTTCTACTACTTTCAATTCCCCAACTGACATATATAAAAACAGGAGAGAAAGATTTAAGGAGGGAATAAATGGTAGATATATGTTCTGTCTTTCCTACACTATATTTACACTCTTTCTATTTTTACATTTCCTACCAATCAGGATTCAGACAATTATTACTATTATTTTTTTTTTTAATATTCAGATTCCCAATTATTATTTTTACTTATTTTTTTTACTGTTTCAGGATTAAGGCTATCAATTATCTTTATCCTTTATTTTTATTTCAATTAGTTTCTACTGACTTTTTTATTTCAGGATTCAGACTATCAATTATTTTCATACTTTTCACATCTTGCAACCTCACAACAGCCTGGGTCCACTGCTGTAACTTCTCCTTGTTTAACCCACAGGGTGCCAGTGCCGTTTATTTACGGCGGCGAGTAGGCGCACGCTGTGTGCCAGTGCCGTTTATCTACGGCGGCAATTTAGAAAAATTGCCGTGGCCTTATTTTGACTGAGGAGCTTTTCATACTTAGCCAGGAGACTTTTCATCCTTTACACCTCCCAGTCACTGATCTTCAGCCCCCCCCCAAGCCTCGAGGGTACGGGTCCCTTTCTTGACCTGACCGCAGTGTAGGGAGGATGTCTGGCTGCACAAAGCATATTTTGAGAATGCCCAACTTTGCTTGTGCCCCTAGTGACTTCACGGATAGTGATGCGAGTGACTTTGAGTCTGATAGTGACCTTGATAAAGATTATATATATAGTGATAATGGTGAGGAAAGTGAGGTGCTGACGCCCCGCCACTCGCATTATGCCCAAGCAGAGAGGGTTTTCGAACCCTCTGCTGCCACTCAGGCCATAAGGCGCCTCTTATATGGTGATGGTGATAGACGAGCTCCCTAGGGGGAGTAAGTCTATGGGATGTAACACTCCAGATATCGGAAACTTCCGGCGTCTAGAAAATAAAAAAAGTAGAAATCATGGAAATTATAAGAGATGATTAGTAAAATGTATCAATTATGTGTTGTCTAATCATTCTGAACACTTTTCCCAAAAAAATAAAAAATAAAATAAAAAATCCAAATTTGCTTGGCTCTAGGAGAAGTTTTTTTGCAAAAAATGCTTGGCACCCACGGGGTTAAAGTATTACTCATTGAACTGCTAGATATCTATAACCTTGTAACTTCAAATTTTTTCAACAGGTATCAGAAAAATATTGAAAAGCCATCACTCCAGCTCCTCGTTTGTAGTATTACTCCCTGTAACTTCAAATTTTTTTCAACAGGTAATAGAAAGGTATGCAAAAGCCATCACTCCAACCAGCCCAGAAGAAGCAAAACAGAAGACGCATGTCGAGGCGGAAACTGCAACTGAGGCACCAACAGACAACAAAAGACATCCAGCAAAACCATCAACCATCATAGCAAACCTCAAGTCAAAACCTTCAACAATAATAGCAAATCTGAAGTCAAAACCAGTGTAGCAATTGTGCATTCTCCTCATAGATCATTATTTTTCCATAATTTCGAGGTTCATCATAGTTATCAAATATTTTAGTACAAGGCATTGTGTGTTTCCTGCTACAAGTGTGGAGTGGTCATTTTGTGCTCACGGCTGAATGTCTGAAATTAGAAATATGGTGCTAAGTATATCTGTGTCTGTGTGGGTGTGGGTGTGGGTGCGTGTGGGTGTGTGTTACATTGTGTTGCTCTTAATCTAGAATATCCAGATAGTATTCAATAAGTATATAATTTTTCACTTTGTGCCATATTTGATTGTTACTTTGCAGGTGACGCACTGCTTGTCAGGTAGCTTTTGGGTTACTGGCCTGAGAATTGGCCTCATCTTTTTAGTTGTAATTTATGGTCTTGATGCTGATACCAAAATCAGCCTGAAGATATGTACTTGGAGGCCTGTTTTCTCCAAGCTGCAGGTCAGTGATGATCTGACTACCTATACCGAAGCTTGGCATTACTCGCACTGTGCCATAGGAAAGAGGGGTTCTGTGCCATGTTGCCTCATCTCAGCGTCTTGGTCACATGTCATGCAAACCTCACCAGAATTATGCAGACTGCTCACAATTAATGCATCCTACGTTTTACATTTATTAGGTGCACGTTCTAGTCACAAAAAAAGGTGATAGAATGCGGTGATAGATACTTGTGTGTGCTAACAGTGCTTTGTTTTCAGTATTTTTAGTTCATTATTGATATTGACTTCTTCACTTTGCTTATGTACAAAAAGTCTCTCAAACTTGATGATATACAAACGTCACAACCTTAGAAACATTCCAATATCAAGAACATATGTAGGTCTGTATCTCCATTACCCTTACATGCTGTTTCTCTGCCTGGTATTAAAGTTGGGGCAATATACCAAGCTGCACATTTTGTTGTTGCTCATCTTCATCTCTATGGCACTTGAGCCTGTGTTGGTAAGAACCCATTTTCTGTAACAAGGCAGTCTTAGCAAGAGTGTCCAGATCTTCCTGTTCGTTCATTGCCTTTCTGGAGCATCAGCACCTATAGAGTTTTCAGATCTTTCCCTGCGGCATTATTAGCACCTCGCCCCTCATTCCACCTTCCATGCTTTCTTTAACTCTATCAGTCCCTTTGATGTTGACGGGAAACGTAAAAACATTCTTATTATCTGTTCCACCACAGACTCTCAGACATGTCATCACATTCACACTCAGCTTCATCATGCAGATACACATTCCAGCTCTGTTTCATCCCAGTGTCTCATGATGTTTTTCAGGGCTTTGTCTCCACATCAGATTTAACTTTTGTAAATGCTTTCCCTCATCGAGTCCTGGCCAAAAATAGCCATGATGCCTTATTGATGAGCTAATGGCTATAATTCTATTGTAAATTCGCAGTTTAGAGTTATAAGAGCTTAGCAAGATTGAACTGAAGAGTGTTTCTGCTCAGGATCTGTCATTAAATTTATTTGAAATTGTTTAATGATATAATTTTGTTCGTACTGTGGGCAGATTGAGGCAAAGAGTATTCCATTGCATATTCTGCCATTAAACAATAGAACAGGAAACTTAGACTTGTGTCAGTCAATATTCAACCTGTACTCAACATATGTGACCAGAATAACAATGGTACACACCCCCTGAGGTGGTCTGTTGTGTATCAGAAGGATGTCAAAACAATACTATTGGATAGACTTCACTGCCATTAGTAGAGATGCTGGAGTTACAGGCCAGCACCACCTTTCAATTACATATCCCGTGCTGTAGGTCTCTTGTGTGTTGATTCTTTCCTTGGGGGGGTTGGGAGAACATGCTAAGCTGTGTGTTTCATCAGTGGTCATCAAAGTCACTTTAGCACATGAACCTGTGGTGGCTAAGATACTCATTACCATGGGACACAGGGTGAGTGTAACATCTGTGTTACCACACTTTACCTTCCCCAGGTTTCCCCAGGGACCCATTTACTAATTTACTGATGAACACCTGAGTAGACTGTGTGCTGACTGGCCTGGCCAGGATCAAGCCCAACCTGAGGATTTGTAGCAGGTGTGTTAACCACTACACCACAGAGGACTCATTGCCCTGGTATTGCCACATTCATGTCACTGGGAGAACAGGACTACATTCACCAAAGAAGCTGAGTAATGATATGTTGAAGTATAAAAGTAACAGTCTTTTGAGACATTCCTGAGTGGTAGATTTTAAGTTTTAATATCCAAGTTTGAGAGATTTTGCTGAGCGGCAGTCTTTGTGTGTCATGATGTGTCAGTCATCGTCAGAGCTGTCAGAGCCACCAAAGACGAGCGCTGCTGACATTCTTAGAGGACTTTATTATTGTGTTCATGCTTTTTTATTTAATTATATATCATTATTATTATTTATTTTATTTTTTCTTAATTTATTTTTTCATTTTAGTGTGTATGGAAATTTTAAAGATGCTTTGTTTAGTTTGCTAGTTTATGTATTAAGTTAATATTAACTCGGCATTTAGGTACCAAAGAAATATTTGTATTTTTATGTTGATTTAGTGTTGGAATGGTTGGCTTCTGGTGTTGTTAGTGCATAGAAAAGAACAGGTGAATGTTCAGTTAACAAATGGCCAGTATTTTCAGTGCATTATGAGTGACTTGTTCATTGTTTAAATTTAAGGTGGTTTCTAGTGTTGATATTTTGGAAATGAATTACTTTTTTTTTCATAATTCTCTATTAGGCTTTTCAAGTATCAATAAGTTCTCCATTGAGGAGACATTTATCACCTCTTTTTGAAAATATGTTGGAGGAGGAGTGGCTGCCACCATGAAAGTAGATTCATCACTGCACTTAGACTTGGGTTTTTACTTGGACATTAAGTGTGAGGCTTAACAATCGTTGACAGGGGCAAGAATGTGACCCCCACATCTTGCATACCTCTGTACAAAGTGTGTGGCAAACCACATTTATTTATCTTGGAAGCAATCCATTAAAACAAATTGTGTTCATGGCTGCCACATACCTGATATTTCTTGTGTTTCCTCAAGTGATGGATACCTAATGTTGTTGAGGTGAACTGATTCCTAATTCTTAAGAAAAGTGGTCATGACTCACCATCCACAGAGTGTTGCTGCTCTTAGAGCATCCCTGGTCTTGTGTTTGCCACAGTGCATCGTTGTGTTTGCTTTGCCAGCTTCTTACATTGTTTTCATTGTGCTTATTGTTTTATTCCTTGAGTAAATAGTGCATGCACTGCACCATGGCAAGCACATGTCTAGCAAAGGATACAGCACACCCACATGTTTCTACATGTAAGAGGACATTGACAAGTCTTGAATCTGTATTGGATTATTTTCAGTTGCTTTTGTTTTTACTCATCGAATGTGTTTCAGTAACTTATTAGTGAGCAAATTGCTCACAGAAAACAACTGTACCAATTAGCATTATTCCTTATGAGAATATTATATCAAATTATGTGAAATTAACAACACAATTTTTCCACGAAATTAAGTTCATTTAAAAACTTATCAGGGTGTTTATGAACGTTTTGTGTTAACTTTTTTACCGATGATATTTCACTTTTGTGTTGTGCCATAAACATGAGAATTTCATCATTGCTATAGTATTTCCACGAGAAACTGGCGGGTGTGGGGTAGTGGGTAGTGGGTGAGGGTCAGCCACCCTACCACACTCTCACTTCCTCTCATATGTCAGCTATTTACTACCTTAAATGAATTTAATTAAATAATTGGATAATCCAGTAAGGTCATAGTGTTAAGATTGTTTCGTTTTTAAGATAATAACAAAAAGTTTTAATAAATCCCAGGACACTTGACAACGTTGGAATACAACGTTGTCAAGTGTCGTAGTATTTTTACAAAATCTTTGTTATTATCCTAAAAAGAAACAATCTTAACACTATATGACCTTACTGGATTATCCAATTATTTAATAAAATTCATTTAAAGGTAGTAAATAGCTGACATATGAGAGGAAGTGAGAGGTGTTGAGAGTGTGTGGCAGGGTGCGGGGCGGGGCTGACCCCTCACCCACCACTACCCCACCCACCAGTTTCTCGTGGAAATACTAAAGGTTTGAGGAGTGATGAATCTCATACTGATTTTAAATGTACAACTTGAAGTCACAGCAGTTACCTCTCAGTGTTTTATAAATGGAGAAATCTTCCTACTCTTGACCCTCCTCTAGCTTTGTACATTACTCTTTGAGGGATGTATCAACTTTTGCTCATTCTGCATTAACTTGTTATATTAAGAGACTTTGGGTATGCAACTCTCACAGCTATTTCACTCATGACTATCGAGACTTTACACCTCCAGTGCCAAGTCACTAAAAGGATTCCTTTTGTGTGGAACAACTTCCTAGAGGAGCCTCCTGCTGCAAGAATGAGGTGAAATTAGTTTACCCCTCATCGGCCCTCTCATTCCTCTCAGTACTGAGTTAAGTGTGGTTTGTAATTATTTGATTGATATAACCACGTGTGAAAAAGGTGGCAGGGAAACTCGGGCTGAAGTAGGAGCACTATATACTCAAAAATTTTGACAAAATGTTGTCTTCAGAGAGAACGTAACAGACATAGAGAGTAGCAGCACGTATGTACTATATCACCAGTCTTGGATCAGCCTGCAGGATGTATGGAAATATAGCTTATTGGTTGGCCTGCTGCACAAGTGTCAGCCTACTATGGCTTGCACCAGGCTGATGCATATAACATGCTCTTAGAGCTGAACATTATCTAGGTTTGTGTCACAACTCTCATGCAGGTACAAGTTTTTATAATAAATGATTGGGATCAACACTAATATTGGGACAAGAATACCTATATGTCAGTGTTACATCACAGTGTAATATTAAGTAAAAAAAAATGTGCTTGGACATTTGTACATCATTAGAGTTCTAACGGCTGTTACAAAAAGCAGTGTGTCAGGAGGAGTCCCGCACCACCACAAATCTGTCAGCATTATATCACAGTATAATATTATAACATACCAAGACACTTATCCATCAGTATGGTTCTAATGGTTCTTACAAAAAGACAATGGTGTAATAGAATATGACTGTGGCCCATTTTATATATCAAAATAGTTATGTGGCATCTGTCTGTGATAATGTTGATTACTTTAAATAAAAAAGTCATACTGAGCTTACATTTTTTTCTTATTCGCCTTATGACTAAAGCAGCGATGAAATTACCGGCAGCCACTCTGCAGTGTGTGGAGCTCCTATGAACACAGTAGTTTCCCATGAAGACATTGAACAAGCCATCATTATCACAGGCACAATGGACACTCTCCAACACAGCCATCACAGCACCAGCACAGCTACCGAGCCCAGGGAAGGGAAACATGAGTAAGCGCAACACACTCCAACAGTTTTAACCAGCACAGTCACTGGGCCCAGGGAAGGTAAACATGTGTAAACACAACACACACCAATGGTTTTAACCCCTTCACTATGACCGGGCCAAAACAGTGCCCTGCGCCATATCCGAGATCGCCGCACGTGCCAAATTTCAAATGTCACTATTGAATATAACAAGTTTTCAGCCATAAACTCAACATAATCATCATGTATTATATATGAAAACATGCAGAATTAAATAGTCCACATAAAGAAACATAAATTATATGATAATTTTGAAATGTAAGCATAAATATATAGATAAAATAACTCATATATAGGTAAAAGCGAGCCAGGACGCAATATGTGCGTCCTCAGATATGGTACGGGGTATGCAAGGATCCAGTATACGCATCCTCGTGTTGAAGGGGTTAAACTTCACAAATGTGGGCATGAGAATAAAGGTAACTCGATTTACGCGAGTTTGGTTTACGCATTTTTGAAATAACGCGGGGTCCAAAACCCAAATAAATGCTTAATTTACACATTTTTTCACTTATATGTGATATTTTATGGAGTGGCCACCAGATGTCTCATGCAACAGGACTCACACGGCGCTGCAGCCACACAACTAAGCTCAGTTCTTCCCGCACGCCACTTGAACAACAATACAGTACCCAGCCTGCCACGCTACTCAACAATAGGGGTGGACAGGTACCGGTACTAACGGTACCAGCTATACGTTACGGTACCGGTACCAGTACTAGCCAGTCGCTCATGGTGTCCCTCATTTCTTCCTCACACGAGTGAGGCTGAGACTGAGTGCCTGAGTGGATATCTCGGTGATATGGATATTTCTCTCTCTCTCTCTCTCTCTCTCCACTGAATTATTTTTCGATACAAACCTACCTCTTGTTTGATTTACTCAACCTCTTCAAGGATACAATACTCGCGTAAATTGAGAGTTACCTGTATCAGGAAGCTGGTCCTAAACACAGCCAGCAAAACTAAACTTTGAACATAGAAAATTTTGAGATCATAATTACATTTTTTAAAGAGCTAACATTATTCTTAATTCTAATAACTCAAGGTCTTTCCATAATGGAATACAATGCCTCAGGTACCATTTATGTCTTCAAATTCCTTAGCTCCTTTACCTGGTCGGCAAGATTCAATGCAGGGTGTAGCCTGTAACAAAGCAAGGAATCAACAACTATTATATATTGTGATAATGAGTCCTATAATAACACAGCCAGTAGAATATTGAGAGAAATAACAGGAGTTTCTGAGCTAGGAAATGAAAATGGGGGAAAAGAAACCTTGGGATATGCATGATGAGCAAACAATACCAAAGAAGCAGTAAAATAAAAGGGAAAAAAAAACATATCAGTTATGCCAAGTACAAATACAGCATGATCACCTCTTGTTGTGCCGTGAGCATAGGTATAGGACTGCCTGTAGGGACGATCGCTCACAGTGCACCACATGGCATCAATGAGGGAACTCAGGGGCCCATGAATATATGCAAGACCAACCAGTATGCCTGTCAGATTAATAAAAAAGCATCAGCTGAGAAAACATCACATATCTACTGTATACACTCATGAATGTCTTTTTCTGTTTTCTTTTATATTTTTTAAGACCAAGTTTCTGGGGTCAACATTTACATGGACCTGGACGTGGTATGAGGGGCCCCACCTGCCAAGTGTCCAACGAAGGATGCATTGGGGACAAGGAGGTGGATTATCACAAGCTCAACCCACACTGCATAGCCAGATGGCACGTAGATCCCATATACTTGTCTGTTTGCTCTCCTTTCATAATGCGTGGTTAACACCTTCAAGGCAAAAATCACACCTGGACGTAGAAATATCAGTGTGATGAATGTATGTAATTTTCTAACCTTGACAGGGAAGTGAACAATGGCAAAAAATAAAAATATAATTTGAATTTTGAAGGCACACAATTATAAAAAAAAGGTTATTTTTGTTTAGAGATAGAATATTTTGATTAAAAAATAATATCACTAAGGAGTAGGCAGTTTCCAGTGATACATCTATTTTCTGTATTATTCTTAGCTCAGTAACAGTATGATTGCTAAAAGAAACTGAAGTATGAAAGTGTTTTGTATAGGTGATCTGAAGCATAAGGAAATTAACGGGGCCATACCGAGCCTTCCCGTCCTGCCTGGCACTGCATGAAGCCTTGCCGCCAGCTCCCTCTTGTCTGGTAATAAATTCTGGTTCTCCACCACAGAGACCTAGCATCAGTTATTCACAAATACAGCTACATATCTACAAACACTTGATAAAGGATATGCTGTATGTTTCCTGGGAATGCTACTACTCACCTGAAAATCCAATAGCACAGGTTTTCATGTATGAATAATCTTCAAAGAATTCTGCTGCTAACCAAGAAAGTCCAACATAAGTCAGACTTGTTGATAAAGTGAAAACCACTAGAAGGATAATGAATTTTACTGAGCCAAATCTGAAAAAAAATATTAGTCAGTGTTAGAATCAATATAAAAATATAAGATTAACATATCAAAGTATATATGTATATCAGTAAAACAAAATACATAAATGTCCCATCTCAATGACATTATTACAAGTAAGAAGTCAGGTTATTTATTAACAACAAAATACTACATTCATCAGTGTATGAGTATGTAAAGAGTACCCCCTCACCTCTGCTCTAAGGTCCTTCCCTTGATGAGGAAGGACACCATGTTGTAGTAGAGGTGCATGTCGTCGGCGTGTTCTATGGCTGACAGGAAGAGATGTTTATACTTCCTGTGGTGGAGAATTGCCTGTCCGCTGATACAGACATCATACTTATTCCAAGGGGCATTGATGATGCCCATAAACAGCAGAGTCTGTTGATAAGATAAGTATACTCATGATTGAATAGTTGTTCAGTAAAATATTTATTTTTCTACATTGTCAAAAATTTAAGAATAAATTAGTAGTCTCTTTCCATTTCTGAAACATTTGATAGTTGGGATACAAAAAGCATACTATCTGAGCTATCAAGTGATAAATGAAACCAATTTTTTTTGCAGAAAATATTACAATAAGTTTCAGAATGAGTGTATATGGAGACACATGCAAGCTGAGAGGTAAAGGACAGAGCCCAAAACACAATGATGAAGGTATGGCCCTGCGCTGCCATCACCTGGCCCAGTATGGTGAGCAGAGTGACCGGCCCCACATTCTCCAGGCCAACGTTATGCAGCTGATGCGCCAAAAGCAGCAGCCCGAAGCCACCTTCTCGCCTTCTTCGAGAGGAAAACATCTTCAGGAGGGCCACCTGTGGACGCGCAGAGACAGACAGGCTGAATCAAAGATGTACTGCAGGCAATTTAACATATGTTAAAAAGTCAGCACTCAGAATCACTCATTCAGCACGTCAGAATCACCCCCTCAGCACGTCCAGGCAGCACTCAGAATCACTCACTCAGCACGTCAGAATCACCCCCTCAGCGTCAAGTCAGCACTCAGAATCACTCACTCAGCACGTCAGAATCACCCCCTCAGCGTCAAGTCAGCACTCAGAATCACTCGCTCAGCACGTCAGAATCACCCCCTCACGAGCACCCTTTGTTTACCTCCTTTTCTCAGGGGTCACAAAACAGTTACATTTAGTCTAATTTCAACGCACTCACGAGTCACCCCCTTCTAGCAGCCATACCAAACCATCGCTAAGCTACATATCATTTGTTTTACGGGGGTTTAGTCAGCAGTGTGCCTCTTATAAAGCCACAATCCCCGTAAATGTGAGTGGCGTGAGGGCCGTGACGTCAGGGCACCAGGGGGCTCTGCTGGATCATGTGACGATCGAACACTCGCGAGCTGTCACCCCGCACCCCTGCACCTCGTTCTGCCTCATATTCCCCCAGGTAAAGGTGAACCCCGGCCCTCACAGCTTGCCAGGGGGGAGAATGAGGCTTTATCTATCCCCCAGGCACGTTTTTGTCCCCGAGCACCACAAGGACAGCCGCCAGGAGAGAGTTTTCCAGAGACGATGTTGTGTTGAAGTGCCATTAATTTGTTTTTCTCCATGGTTTTGTAGTGCAGGCAGCTTGTCAAGGCATATATATTGCACCTGGTAATTCCTGAGCCTCTTGTGTAAGGAGGAGTCAGTTATTAGGCATATTAGACCAGCAGGAGGATGATGACCCCATGACCTGATCTGATTTCATATTAATATCATCCCCAGGCAGCTTGTCAAGGTATGTATATTGCACCTGGTGACTCCTGAGCTTATTGTGTGCGGAGGAATCAATTAATAGGCATATAAGACCAGCAGGAAGATGAAGACCCCTTGACTTGATCAGACTTCATAGCCTTAACCTACATTATTATCATCCCCAGGCAGCTTGTCAAGGCATATTCATTGCACCTGGTAATTCCTGAACTTCGTGTGTAAAGTGGAATCAATTATCAGACTCATGAGACCGGCAGGAGAATGAGGAACCCGTGACCTGATCTGACTTCATTGCCTTAACCTATATTAATATCACCCCCAGGCAGCTTGTCAAGGTATATTCATTGCACCGGGTAATTCCTGAACTTCGTGTGTAAAGTGGAATCAATTATCAGACTCATGAGACCGGCAGGAGAATAAGGAACCCGCGACCTGGTCTGACTTCATTGCCTTGACCTATATTAATATCGCCCCCAGGCAGCTTGTCAAGGCATAAATATTGCACCTGGTAACTCCTGAGCTTCATGTGTAAAGTGGAATCAATTATCAAACTCACAGGACCAGCAGGAGGATGTCGACCCCCTGACCTGATCTGACTTTTTCAACCTTAACCTAAATTATCATCATCCCTCGACCCCTAAACTCCTGAGCTTCTTGTGTACAGACGAATCAATTACATATCAGACTTATAAGACCAGCAGGATGAGGAGGACCACTTGACCTGACCTGACTTTATAACCGTAACCGTAAGGAGTTAATTATCAGACTTATAAGACCAGCAGGATGAGGAGGACCACTTGACCTGATGACTTCATAACCTTAACCTACATTAATATCCTCCCCCTGACCCCTATAGAATTCCATGTGTTAACTCCTGAGCCTCTTGTCTATGGAAAAATCAATTATCTAGCCTCTTGTAACAGCAGGATGAGGAGGACCACTTGACCTGATCTGCCTTCATAACCTTAACCTACATTATCATCATCCCTGACCCCTAAAGAGTTCATCCTGACTTGGGGTTTGAGTGGTTGCCGAAGAGGTTGTTTTGGTCTTGGTTGGGAGTCTCCTTAATTGTTGCTTAATCCGGATTGCTTACCTAGTGATTTCTTAACCCGGTAGTAGCAATGGGCCAAATTTGTGGTTTTACCGTGTACCAGCGACAGGCCAAATTTTTGCCATGATATAGCTTAAACCCCCCAAAATAGATAATGCATAAACTGATCACAAATGCGTTGATATATATTATGAAATGGTTTGTGTGAGTGATGATTTTTTCTCATTTTTCTCACTTAGAGGGACCATTAACCCCTTCGCGCGGGATGTTCAAAAAGTCCGCCTGGCTGATATACGGTGTGCTCGGCTGCGCGCGATAGCGTGCGGGAAACCTGAGCCGGCATGTATTTGCTTGTCGCCTCCGTATATTATGCTGCTGAAAGCCCTCATTACATGTATCCCGTATTTGCAAAGCAGCATACACGACGAGTCAACATATACCTGCTATGCATAATATAAATTGCGTCAACGCGAAATAAAAAAAAAGTGAAATAAAGAAAGGGGAGAAAGGGGCAAGGGGGAAAGAAATAGAGAAAGCAGATGATTGTGTAGAGGATGAAGAATGTCGAGAAATTATCAGCGAGAGAGAGAGAGAGAGAGGTGGGCGAGATGTGATGGTGTCGGCGCCACCGTTGCCAGATTATCATACTCGTAGCTTCGTATTTACCGGTTTCTGAGCCATAACTATTGCCAAAACACACCAATAATTAACCATTCTAATGATAACTGTATATGAAGGCAATTATTGGGGTCGAGGAGGCAGATTTTGGGGTCAGAAATTGGCAGACAGGAGGCCGAGTACGACAATCTGGCAACATTGGTCGGCGCCTCGGTGTCTGAGAGAGAGAGAGAGACAGCCAATAAGACTTCCTAATTTTAGACACAAGGCAGGAAGAAGGCGGTGCATACTGTAGCTCATTTTTTGTGATTGGTGGGAACAAGGATGGTGGGAGGAGCAATAGGATTTCAAGGACAGCATACGGCGTCTTTACTTAGTAACCAACACAAAGTACGGGACAACTCAATAGAAGAAGAAACAGAATAGAAATATGACGCCTACGTAGGCGTCATCGTATATGCTACTGGGGCTTCATGACGCCTACGTAGGCGTCATCGTATTGAAAGGGTTAAGAAACATGATCCCTGTAGCTACTGGGTTAAGAGGCAAGGGAGCTAGTGGTCATAATGGAATGCCTCTTCTCTTAACCCGTCCGCTGCGATTGGCACAGATTTGGCTTTCACTGGTAGCCTGGTAACATATGTATACTCCCAGGTCTTTCTCTGCCTCTGTGGTGGATAGTGGAGTGTTTCCCATGTGGTACTCCCAAGGTGCATGACTACTTTTTCTTCATTGAATTGTATTTGTAGCAGCCACATTTTGTTCCATTCCTGTAGCTTGGTGATGTCTTCTTGTAGGAAATCCGCAGTTAAGGGGTTAAGAAACAAGGGAGCTAGTTGTCATAGCGGGGTGCCTCTTCTCATTTAAGGCTTTCCACATGCCAGTCATTGTTATTATGTATATATTAAAAGGGTTTGTGCTGGTACTGTTGATGACTCCTTCTGGTAGTTTATTCCAGGGGTCCACAACTCTTGAGGAGAAAAACAGATTCTTCTTATTGATGCGATGTCTGGGTTTGGTTAGCTTTTGATTCGCCACTCTTCCACAACCGCTGAAAAAAGAGATAGAGGTGCTGCCCTTCACCCTTCTCAGCTCTCCCTTTGCTACTCCCTCACATTCATCCCTATCTAGTTCTCTCTCTCCCTCTCCCACTCCCTCTCATTCAGCCCTGTCTAGTTCTCTCTCCCTCTCCTTCCTGTTCAACTCTGTCTAGTTTTCTCTCCCTCTCCCTCTTGTTCAGCCTGATCTAGTTCTCTCTATCTCTTTCTCTCTCTCAATCAGGCCTATCTTGTTCTCACTCTCTCCCTTTCATTCAGCCCAATCTAGCTCTCTCTGTCCCTCTCCTTCTCCCTCTCACACCCCACCGTTCTAACCATCTATGCTCTCTACAAGAACTTCTTCACACTTTCTTTGGACGTGGAGAATGTGACCCTTCTTTAACCATACCCGTTGAAGGATTAGCTATTGTTTTTAAGTGTGAATTGTGTGAACTAAATGAAAATAAAAGTAGTATGACACCTGTGGAAAGTAAGAGAAAAATTTGCTTAAGCATCAGCTCCCCAAAATACATTCTAGATACATAGTCATTTGGGAGGTGTTGCAAAGCCTTACCCAAGCACACCTACACCTGACATGTCCTGAACAACCCAGTAGCTGGTGTTTTCTGTAGCCAAGGTGTGCGTGTGAAGGTAGAGCCCAATTCATACAAAGTTATGGGTTTTCTTTCGTATTAATAAAGACTAAGACCTCGCTGTTCTCTCTGTTGACCCCTTCAACATGAGGACACGTATACTGCGTCCTTGTGTGCCCTGTACCATATCCGAGGACGCACATACTGCGTCCTGGCTCGCTTTAGCCAATATATGAGTTAATTTATCTATATATTTATGCTTACATCCCAACATTATCAATTAATTTATGTTTCTTTAGGTGCACCATTTAATTCTGCATGTTTTCATATATAATACATGATGATTATGTTGAGTTTATGGCTGAAAACTTGTTATATTCAATAGTGACATTTAAAATTTGGCGCGCGCGGTGATTTCGGATACGGCGCAGGGCGCTGTTTTGGCCCGGCCGTAGTGAAGGGGTTAAAGAAGAAAAAGCATGTGATAGAAAGATGGAGCCCGATGTTTACAAAATTATGTGTTTTCTTTGGTATTAACAAAGAGCAAGACCTCACCTCTCTCTGTGTTAAAGAGGAACCACTTGATAGAGACAGTTGGAGGACAGTCTTCCATCCCTCTCATTGCACTTGTCCTCCTTGAAAATTGCTAAAATCTCATGCCTTCCATCCTTCTCATTGTATTTGTCCTCCTCAAAAAACGCTAATTCTCTTCCCTTGTCTTTCTCCCTTCATTAGCTATATACATGTCCTTGAAAAATGCTAATTTCTTTAGATTATCTACCACAAACCTTAGGGGGCACTCAAAGCAGATATTCAAAGAAAGGTACAACAAAACGAAGACAAGGAACTCATTTACTCATCGAGTTACTAATGACTGGAACAAGTTACCAGATCATGTTGTGAGTGCTCCTTCAGTAAACTCTTTCAAAAGTAGGTATGACAATCACATACAACAGATAACAACGAAGGCGGGCAACAGGATCTAGTTAGATCATTAGGAAACCTGCGGAACTTATTGGTGAGTCTGTTCCCTTGTCTTCCTTCACTCATTGCACTTGTCCTCCTTGAAAAATGTTAAACCTCCCCTTTATCTTCCTTTATCAATTGCACTTGTCTTTGAAAAGTGCTAAAAGCTTCCTATTGTCAGGTTTGCAGTGAAAGGCGTCATCATGGCACCAACGGAGTACTGGCTCATCTCTGCCCCTGGGGACAAGACCTGCCAGCAGACATGGGAGAAGATGAACAACCTCACGGCTGTCCAGAACCAGGTGTCCTCCAACCATAAGTTCCACCTCCCAGACCTCAAGGTTAGAGAGATGCACCTTCCTGATACTGTGTTAGGGCAGAGAATGTTATTCCTATAAGTAGTGAGATCACAAGGTCAGGGATTAGGAATTTTTCATTTATTTATGTCTTTATTCCCAACCTTTTTGAATTCCAGGAGAGTTGTATAATATAATGCATTACTGTTATATTAGTGCTCATTAACATTTTTTTCTCTACTTTTATCACTGCTTTCTTTTTTGTCTGGGTTTGTAAAGGAACTTAAGCCTAACCTTAATTATCCTTATGTCTTGAGTTGTCTCTGATGTCTGGCTTCTGGAAACTGTTTCTTTTCCTCAGCATCCTCAATATTTTTCCTCCACATATTTAATTTTTTTCTTAACCCAAGAACGTCGGCAGACCCTTTTCAGGGCTTTCACGAGTCGTGGCTGTGGTACGGTGGACCCTAAAAAGGGCTCGCCATAAAACCCCTAATTCGAGCTAATTGTAGGCGGTGGTGGCATAGCGCAACCCACCATGAATGAATGCCCTGGGTCATTGTGGTGGGTGAGTGATATTGAGGTGGGCTTTTTTGTCATAGGTGGTGCTGTAAGTTCATGGCATACTGAATTAGCCATCCATACAGTAATCACTTGTCAAATTCTCTATAGTAGACAACAAGCGACTCTCGGCTTGATGCCAAGCGTCACGAGACTATTTATTTTGTAACAAACACCATCACCCCAAAAATGGAGTTTGAGTAGAAGTAAATATTTTTAACGGCTTTATGGTTAAGAGATTAGTACTCTGATGTACGTTCCATGCTGTTTTCTTAGTCTCAAAATGCAGTGTAATTTTGTCGTTTCTCGGCCACTTCTCGGCTTTCCCATAGCCGAAGCCCACGGGTTAATACAGTAATTATTCTCACATCTACACATGTTAGTTTCTTCTGAATTTTTGAGGTGGGTATAAGTATATGTGTATGTATGTACATAGGATGTGTGTGTGTGCTTTAGGTTGGCACGCTGGACCAGCTGGTGGGGCTGAGCGATGACCTGGCCAAGCTGGACACGTATGTGGAGGGTGTGACCCGCAAGATGGCCGCCTACCTTGGCGAGGTGCTTGAGGACCAGCGTGACAAGCTTTCTGAAAACCTGCTGGCCAACCAGAGTAAGGATGAGGGAGGAATAGCTTGAGGCTTAGAGTGATGTCATCTTTAGCAAACCTTATTTCTGAGGAGTTCCGGTCCATGAGGATAACTGTGTTTGATTTATATGTGATCATAGTAAGTGTACACTGCTTGAATGTTAAGTAGGAGAAAGTTGTAAATTCCCAGAGGTATGTAAATAATGCAGTTTCTTCTCTTTACTTGTGCAGTGGATTTGGCCACCTATCTGACACGCTTCCAGTGGGAGATGGCAAAGTTTCCCATCAAGCAGTCCCTTCGCGGCATTGTGGACTCCATTAACAACCAGGTCACCCAGATTGAGCACGACCTCAAGTCCAAGTCTGCCAACTACAACAACCTCAAGTCCAACCTCGCCAACATGGAGAGGAAGCAGACGTGGGTAGCCTGGCCACAAGCACTGTTACCATAAAGCTGCACTAGATAGATAACCCTCCCATTTTTACCGTAATAGTAACAAAATATTATCCTTATATTGCTAGGGGCTTCGTGATGCAGTGGTTAGCACACTCGGCTCACAACCGAGAGAGCCTGGGTTCGATTCCCGGGTGGAGTGGAAAAATTTGGGCGGCTTTTCCGATACCCTACGCCCCTGTCCACCCAGCAGTGAATGGGTACCAGGTATTAATCGGGGGTTGTGTCCCGTCTCCTGGGATCTGTTCCTTTCTCCTATAATTCCTTCCCCTTCTGTCTCTCTCTGGCATATGACCACAGATGTTGTGCCGACTAAACAAAACTTTCCAACTTTTCCTTATATTGCTCATTTTATCAGGTTCTGTTGCCTATGGATGGAGTTGCAGGGTTTCTTTGGCCTCTGTTCTCTATTATCTAAACTGAACATGTGCAGTGACCACCACTCTACTTGTGTTCCCCCACAGTGGCAGCCTGCTGACCCGCAACATGGGTGACCTGGTGAAGAAGGAGGACTTTGTGCAGAACAGCGAGTACCTGGTGACCCTCCTGGTGGTGGTGCCCAAGTAAGCCAAGCCATGCCTCGCCACGATAGTCAGGAAAGCCTGTTTGTGTGACCTTTGAACGTTTTATTTACCCAATTCATTCTGGCTATTGATAGTTTATCTTATATTTGTCATTTATTTTTTTCATTGTAGGTAAGTAAGAGATGTTGAGTTGGTTCATCACCTTTTCATTGAAGGTAATAAAACCACTTACTCAGGTCTAATCTGTTCTTTTATAGGAGCATGTCTTTGTGGATTTTTATTTATTTATTTTTTTCCTTGAAGTGGTTCTGTTCCTTGAAAAAAATTTGTGGTCCTCTAGCCAGATACAGACTAAGAGTAAAAGATTCATTGTGATGCCAAACAAAAACATTTCAAGTTATTCACACTTGTACTAAGTAGGACTCGGGGGACTCGCGGGAGTATAGGCGGCAAGTGATTGAAGCGACCCACCCCAAGTGTACGCTTCCCATTAGTTAGTTAGTCAAGTAGGACACACCCAGCCCTTCCACAACACTTGTTACCATTGTCTCCTTCCCTTCAGAGCCTTCTACCATGACTGGCATGCCAAGTACGAGAACCTGGCGGACATGGTGGTGCCGCGCTCGTCCCGCCTCATCTTCGAGGACCATGACCACGGACTCTACACCGTCACCCTCTTCAACAAGGTGGTGGACGAGTACAAGCTCCACGCCAGGGAGAACAAGTATGTAGAGAATATGGAACCTTGTCTTAGTCATTTCTTTTAGCTCCGTTCTCCTCCTCTCTTGAATGATCATGAATATTTTTTTATGTCCATCCAGAGAAAAAGTATGTTAAAATATAGAACCTTCTCTCAGCAGTCATTTCTTTCAGCTCCATTCTCTTCCTTGCTAGAATGATCATTAGTATTTTTTTTGTCAATCCAGTTACAGTGTTTGGGTCATTCATTAGGATATTTGTCGGTGGGGGTCTCCTGTCTCACCCGTCATGCCTGGTGTGTGTCATTTGATTACTGTCCACAGGTTTATCGTCAGAGATTTCACCTACAATGAGGAGGAGCTGACTGCAGGCAAGAACGAACTTTCCAAACTGATCAATGACAAGAAGAGATACTTTGTAAGTCCTATATACTCTTAGCCTCTTGTGGGACTCCTCCAAAAATTATTGAACAAGTGCATACAACATAAAGTAACATATAGAGCAAAAAACTTACTGACCTCATTCACATCAAATTCTAATCAGCCTTTCATTCATGTTATTCAGTCACTTGTTCCATCCTCTTCTAAAATGCTATATATATTTTTTGCCTTTTAACTGTTTCTTTTATTTATATTTTGTGCTTATGTTGTTTTATCTTGTTTTGCTAGTGTCTTTTTGTTGATTCTTTAAGTTTAAGTGTAGTGTGGATCTTGTTTTCTCTCCACAACTCAAAGCAAGACGGAGGCTAATGGCTGTGTTTCCCCCCTCAGGGTCCTCTGGTGCGCTGGCTCAAGGTGAACTTCAGCGAGTGCTTCATCTGCTGGATCCACGTCAAGGCCATCAGAGTGTTCGTGGAGTCTGTGCTCAGGTGAGGCTCGGAGCACTCATTCTATTTGTCTGTCTATCTATGTACCAGGCCATTATCCTCGGAAACAGGGGTAGCCACAACAAGGCGCACACCATCACTACCATTCTATTTCTGTCATGAAAAACTAAACAGTACTTATATAAAGATGCTTGTAAATGAATTCCTACAAAGGTTCCTCACTACTGGACACTTCAGCTCTTGGCATACTTGTGGTGTCACAGAAGACAGAGGACGGCTTTTTCTGGGGTGGTTCTGAAAGAGAATGATGCTTTTTTCCACCCTGAAGGTACGGGCTGCCGGTGAACTTCCAGGCCATTCTGATCCACCCTCACAAGAAGAACATCAAGAGGCTGAGGGACATCCTGAACCAGCTGTACAGCCACCTGGACTCCTCGGCCACCGGGGGCGTGGGAGAGGTGTGTGTTGGGCCCCAGTGGCTAGCTTGCTTCCCTCCACCCTGTCTTTACGTTTAGTTTTCAGTGTCAAGAAATCAGGTATGTGTCCTAACTTTCATTTTTTGTTTTCTCCATCAGACCGTCGATATTCCAGGCCTGGGCTTCAACACCAGCGAGTATTACCCTTACGTCTACTTCAAGATCAACACGGACATGATTGGGGAGCACAGACCATAGAGAGTTGTTATTTATTCATGTGTGTGTGTCAGGGGTTCACGGAGACAGGATCACAGAGGGAGGTTCGGGAGAAGGGTTGTTGATGTCCAGTCCCGGCGCGAACAGAGAGTTTTATCATTCCCCTCCACTGTGTTAGGTGAGAATGTTGTTATTTCTTGTGCCTAATGTTACGTGAAATTATTTATGACACTGTAAATGAGTCCTACACGTTTTAATTTCCTGCACAAAGCCGAACAATTTATTACAGTGCTCCCAATGCTCCCAATTTGTGTACAGTTGTAAAAAGAAAATCCACAGCCATATGTAAGTGTAGAAAGAGAGTTTTATGTTATGTGTTGTGGTCATCCTGTGAGAGAGTTATGTAGCATATGTATTAGTGTGTCGTGGAGAAGTGTACATTCCACATTCTCTCTGTGTCTCTCTTTCTCCCTCTCCATTTTTAGACCACATCTTGTCATACTTGAGGGCTGAAATGAGAGCTTCGTTATCTCATGGTTGTGTACAGAGCTTCCCTTGCTAGCTATAACATGAATTTCCTCTTCCTCATCCTCGTAATGGTGTGCCCTGAGATAGTACTTCTGCGTCACTCATCTGCTTTCCATTTCCTTTCACGTACAGAAATATTAACATCCACAAACATGCACTGAAAGACGTTGGAATCCTCATCTATGGCATTTAGTAGATACCCTTTTTCTTTCCCTTGTCAAGTATACCCTTTTTCTTTCCCTTGTCAAATATACCCTTATCATTTCCCTTGTCAAATTTACCCTTTTCATTTCCCTTGTCAAGTATACCCTTTTTTCTTTCCCTTGTCAAATATATCCTTTCCCTTGTCACATTTACCCTATTCTTGCCCTTTTCAAGTATACCCATTTTTCTTTCCCTTGTCAAATATGCCCTTTTCTCTCCCTTGTCAAATATACCCTTTCCTTTCTCTTGTCAAATATAACTTTTTCTTGCCCTTGTCAAATATAACCTTTTAGTTTCCCATGTCAAATATACCCTTTTCTTTCCCATGTCAAATATGCCCTTTTCTTTCCCTTGTCAAATATACCCTTTTCTTTCCCTTGTCAAATATACCCTTTTCCTTTCCCTTGTCAAATATTCCCTTTTTCTTTCCCTTGTCAAATATTCCCTTTTTCTTTCCCTTGTCAAATATTCCCTTTTTCTTTTCCATGTCAAGTATACCCTTATTCTTTCCCTTGTCAAATATACCCTTTTTCTTTCCCATGTCAAATATACCCTTTCCTTTCTCTTGTCAAATATAACTTTCTCTTGCCCTTGTCAAATATAACCTTTTTCTTTCCCTTGTCAAATATACCCTTTTTCTTTCCCATGTCAAGTATAACCTTTTTCTTTCCCATGTCAAGTATAACCTTTTTCTTTCCCTTGTCAAATATACGCTTTTTCTTTCCCATGTCAAGTATACCCTTTTTCCCTTGTCAAATATACCCTTTTTCTTTCCCATGTCAAATATACCCTTTCCTTTCTCTTGTCAAATATAACTTTCTCTTGCCCTTGTCAAATATAACCTTTTTCTTTCCCTTGTCAAATATAACCTTTTTCTTTCCCATGTCAAATATACCCTTTCCTTTCTCTTGTCAAATATAACTTTCTCTTGCCCTTGTCAAATATAACCTTTTTCTTTCCCTTGTCAAATATAACCTTTTTCTTTCCCTTGTCAAATATACGCTTTTTCTTTCCCATGTCAAGTATAACCTTTTTCTTTCCCTTGTCAAATATACGCTTTTTCTTTCCCATGTCAAGTATACCCTTTTTCCCTTGTCAAATATACCCTTTTTCTTTCCCATGTCAAGTATACCCTTATTCTTTCCCATGTCAAGCCTACCATCTCCCTTCTCATATACTAAATCGCTATTGGACATGTGGAACTATGCACCAGAACACTTAGCATACCTTTGTCTCTGAAGCCCTACAAGTACCAGTATGTCACCCCATCAAGATCGCCCGCCCGTGTGGTGTGGCTTACCCTGACAGACCATAGTGGAGGGAGGGAGGGAGGAGGCCCCAGGCAGGAACTTCATAGGGTTTCAGCCACATATTTGATATTGTATATTTTTATCTAAATTAAACACACCTTCAGTTTACAGATAGAGAGTATTATTAACTCGGGGTATATATATATCGTCTTGGTGTACAGATAAGTATGTACTGCTATGTTGTACTTATTAATGTGAATAAATATGGTGTAAATCGTAGAGGTGTGTCTCCTGCCCCCAAAGGTTTGAGTCCCCCCTGGAAGTGAATACCAAGGGGGACAAAGAGCATCGGACTCCCTTCCCCTTCCCCTAGGTTGCCCTCTTGAGTGAACCACTTATAATCTGTTTTATTTATCTGTTTATTTGTGGTTTATTTATTTTATTCTGTATTGTCTGTCTTGTTACTGTTTCCTTCATGGTTGAGCAACACATCTATATTATTATCATTGTTGTTGTTGTTGTTATTATTATTATTATTATTATTATTATTATTATTATTATTATTATTATTATTATTATTATTATTATTGAGATCCACGAAAGGGCATAAAGGGAAAATAAAGAAAAATATATAGACCCAAACATAGTCCCCTTTATGAGCAGACATGGAAATGGGAAAATGAAAGACTGACAGTAAGGAGAAAAAAAAAAAAAAAAAAAAAAAAAATACAATCAATATCTGCAGTAGTTTCTCGTGTCTCATTCTCTGTTGACGAAGATCATTCACACATGCAATACTGTTCTTCACAAACTGGTATTTTACTCTTGATAATTAAATCTGTCAAGGATAACAACTCGGCATCCCTTAGCCTTGTCAGACATTACGAAGAAAACACTGATTCACAAATTGTTTTAAGCGATCATAGACAAACAACATCCTTCAGCATTGTCAAGTATCATGAAAAAACGAAATAAACAACTCAACATCTTTCAGCATTGTCAAGTATTATGAAAAAACAAAATAAACAACTCAACACCCTTCAGCATTGTCAAGTATCATGAAAAAACGAAATAAACAACTCAACATCTTTCAGCATTGTCAAGTATTATGAAAAAACAAAATAAACAACTCAACATCCTTCAGCATTGTCAAGCATCATGAAGAAACAAAATAAACAACTCAGCATCCTTCAGCATTGTCAAGTATTATGAAGAAACAAAACAAACAACTCAACATCCTTCAGCATTGTCAAGTATTATGAAAAAAACAAAATAAACAACTCAACATCCTTCAGCATTGTCAAGCATTATGAAAAAAACAAAATAACTCAACATCCTTCAGCATTGTCAAGTATTATGAAAAAACAAAATAAACAACTCAACATCCTTCAGCATTGTCAAGTATTATGAAAAAACAAAATAAACAACTCAACATCCTTCAGCATTGTCAAGTATTATGAAAAAACAAAATAAACAACTCAACATCCTTCAGCATTGTCAAGTAGTATGAAAAAAACAAAATAAACAACTCAAAATCCTTCAGCATTGTCAAGTATTATGAAGAAACAAAATAAACAACTCAACATCCTTCAGCATTGTCAAGTATTATGAAAAAACAAAATAAACAACTCAACATCCTTCAGCATTGTCAAGTATTATGAAGAAACAAAATAAACAACTCAACATCCTTCAGCATTGTCAAGTATTATGAAAAAACAAAATAAACAACTCAACATCCTTCAGCATTGTCAAGTATTATGAAAAAACAAAATAACTCAAAATCCTTCAGCATTGTCAAGTATTATGAAAAAACAAAATAAACAACTCAACATCCTTCAGCATTGTCAAGTATTATGAAGAAACAAAACAAACAACTCAACATCCTTCAGCATTGTCAAGTATTATGAAGAAACAAAATAAACAACTCAAAATCCTTCAGCATTGTCAAGTATTATGAAAAAACAAAACACGACGCAATGATAGTCCTGATGATCCTCTTTGCTATGAGATCGAACCGTCCTTCCACCCTAAAAAGGAGAGTACCATCCCGCAGGCGTTTCCATGGCGGAGGCTTGAACACTATCGCCCGCTTTGCTTTCTTATGTTTTGCCTCGGCTCTTCCTCTTCCTCTTTCTCCCTTTCTCCTTCTCCTCATGCTCCTTCTCCCCCTTGCTCTCCTCTTCCTCCCCTTTTCTCTCCTCTTGTTCCTTTTCTTCCCCTGTTTTCTCCTCTTCATCCTGCTCTTCCTCCTCCTCCTTTCTCTCCTTCTCCTCCCCTTTTCTCTCCGCGTCTTCGTCCTCCTCCTCCTCTCTCCTTCTCCTCTCCTTTTCTCTCCGCGTCTCCGTCCTCCTCCTCCTCCGCTCTCCCCAACAACACTGCTGGTTCGTTTTTTGAGTCGTTTTACAAGGCGCGCCGGGTTGTCGGTTTTGCTCATCCTTTTTTATATATATCACTTTTACGACTGAGTGTGTAATATGTCAACTTATATCTGTGAAAGTCCGACCCTTGAAGCTAAAACTCCGCCCATAAACACTAGCCACGTAAATGTTAAGAAAGAGTGATATGACGTGTAAGCAAGCTGACGTGAAACCATTGGCCTACCATTGTATCTTTTTAGTTTCCTGGTGCTACTTCCACATGTATCCATAGTTGTATAATCACACTCTGTACTGCCTGGGGGTTGGGATGGCATGCTCCTCCCTTCTCCTTTGTTGTTTACTTGCAACAATAAACAATCAATCAATCAATCAATCATCGGACACTATGGGTCGTATTCTAAGACATTTCGCCGCCCAAGAACACATATTTGACAAGGCTTTCGTAGGAGTTGTGGGCATTTCCAGGGGTAGTTTTATGGCCCTGGTGTTAGTTTGACCCTTCCTCTGTACCATGAACCTAAGGAAACACTCATTAGAACTCGACTGACCCTCTCTTTAACCTTTATAAATTGTTAATGTGAGAAGCGATAGTGTCTTGTAACACCAGAATATTTCAGCGTGTGGAGGTCAGCGAGCATTAATAAGCGGTCTTGTGTTGGGGTGGGCGAGGGCGGGGAGAAGGGGTGGAGGTGGGCGGGGGGCGACGGGATGACAGGTGTGTGTGTGTGTGTGTGTGTGTGTGTGTGAAAAAAACGACTTTCCTCAATACTTACTTACTTATTTACTTTATTTTCCTCATTACTTACTTACTTTCCTCATTGCGTCCGTGTGACTCAAATGGGACAAAGAAAATCCATGCAAGTTCTCATATATAAAGATAGATAGATAGATGTGTGTGTATGTGTGTGTGTGTGTCTGTCTGTGCGCTGGGGGCGGTTCGGCTACCGGATGTTGTGGGGGGGGTGTTGAAGGTGGCGTGGGGGGACGCCTTACCTTTACCTGGCGCTTCTGGTGGTGGTGGTGGTGGTGGTAGTGGTGGGTGCTTTCTCCCTCCTCCTCCTCCTCCTCCTCCTTACTCCTTTCTCCCCTCCTCCTTTCTCTCCTTCCCCTCCTCCTCTTCCCCCTTCCTCCCTCTCCTCCTTCCCCTCCTCCTCCTTACTCCTTTCTCCCCTCCTCCTTCTCTCCTCCTCTTCCTTCCTCCCTCTCCTCCTCCCCTCCTCCTTTCTCTCCTTCCCCCTCCTCTTCTCCTCCTCCTCCTCCTTACTCCTTTCTCTCCTCCTCTTCCCCTTCCTCCCTCTCCTCCTTCCCCTCTTCCTTTCTCTCCTTCCCCTACTTCTTCCTCTCCTCCTCCTCCTCCTCCTCCTCCTCCTCCTCTTTGCAGTGTATGACCTCTGCTGTTGCACCGCCAAGAGTGATATCCATCTTTATTTTTTATCTCCTCCTCCTCCTTCTCTTCCTCCTCTTCCTCCTCCTCCTCCTTCTACTCTCCTACTAACATCTATACTACTGTTACTACTATTTTTTCTCTTTTTTTCTCTTTCACACCATGAATAAAGTAAAAAAAAAGTACTGTATCTTCGAAGAGCATTGTAGGTATCGCAAATTCAAAGTAAATTATGCAATGAACGTTAAAACTGGTATACTGAGAGAGAGAGAGAGAGAGAGAGAGAGAGAGAGAGAGAGAGAGAGAGAGAGAGAGAGAGAGAGAGAGAGAGAGAGAGAAACGATATACACAAAACGTAATAAAATCGACCCCTTTGACCTCTTTCTTTGGGCATTATATACGCAGGGAGGGTGGGTTACCTGTCCCCCTCCCCCCCGACCCCCCTCTCCCCCTCCACGGCTTCCTGCTCCAGTGCTTCCCTCCGTATCACTCAACCTCGTGACGTCATACAGCGGCAGCCAATCACCGCCCAGGAACATTCACGGCAGGAAACTGACTATCAGGGCGATGTTTTCCACTGTTTATTATTGATTGCAGGTGTGGTACAGGTGTTTCAGTGTTCAGACCTTCATTATTTGCGTGTTTGAAGTCCCGGCCAACGCTGTGAGTGCCGTGTGGGGGTGGGGGTGGCCAGGGAAAGGTGTGTGGGCCGTGGACTGCTTGGTGTGGGCGGTGGGCGGTGGGCGGACCCTCGGGAAAAGGGTAACAGACCGGAAACTGTGAGAGTGTGGCGAGGGTGTCGGCTCCCGAAACTTATATGTATTGTCCTACCAGGTGGGTCGATTAGGTTATGAGGCTTGGTGAGTTCGACGCGTTCACCATTAACAACACGCTCAACAGGGAACATTTAGCCTAAGTCAGTGCCGATAAGAGAAAATTAGCTATACTCTTAAAACAATAAAAGTCATTCCCATTGTTTTATTAGATTATGAGGCTTGGTGAGTTCGACGCGTTTACCTTTAACAACACGCTCAACAGGGAACATTTGGTTTGGCCGAAGTCAGCGCCGAAGTAGGAAATCAATTACTCCTAAAACTAAAAAAAGGAAAAGAAAACAATTGTATCGTGTTATTAGGTTAAGAGTCTTGTGAGTTCGCCGCGACTGGGGGGGAGGAGAATAGAAAGGAGAGTGGAGAGGGGAGGTTAAGGAGAGAAGGGACGAGGAGAAGAGTGGGGAGGGGAAATTAAGGAGAGTCAGGGCGAGGAGGAGAGTGGGGAGAAGGAGAGTTAGCGCAGAAAAGAGAAAATCGGTTATACTCATAAAACATATTAAAATCATATCTCTAGTTAATTAAGGCTACGTGAGATCACTGCGATGAGTTAACGTTGAATGATAGGTTATACACTGAACGTTTGGTATAAGTAAGCGCCAATAATAGAGAAAAAAGTTATCCTCCAAACAATTAAAATCGATCATATGTCGTTTGATTGGGTTGTGAGTTCACTGCGATGCGTTAACGTTGTTTGATACGCTATACACTGAACGTTTGATATGAGTCACCGCAGAGTATAGGGAATCAACTGCAATTACTCTCAAAACAAAGGAAATCAATCATATCACTCACTGGAAGGTCTTTTTTACAGTAAAGGAGGCAGCTCAAGGGCAAAAACAACAAGCAAAAAACCAAATCGTAATCATATCGCTTATTGGAAGGCTTTTTTTTTTACCGTAAAGGAAGTAACTCAAGGGCAAAAACAAAAAAAACAACAAAAGGAAAAATAAAGTCCTTTAAGCGTTGTTCCGGTAGAAGAAAATAGAATGGAGTGGCCAAAATAGAGAATAGAGGAATAGAGCAATAGAGAATAGAGGAATAAAGCAATAGAGAATAGAGAATGGAGGAATAGAGCAACATAGAATAGAGAATAGAGGGATAGAGCAATTGAGAATAGAGCAATAGAGAATAAAGGAATAGAGCAATATAGAATAGAGAATAGAGCAATATAGAATAGAGAATAGAGGAATAGAGGAATAGAGAATAGAGAATAGGGGAATAGAGCAATATAGAATAGAGGAATAGAGAATAGAGCAATAGAGAATAGAGGAATAGAGGAATAGAGAATAGAGAATAGAGGTGTCTTGATAATCCCCTTCCTTCTTGCGTTTGTATTTCGGCGTGCAAGTTTCCTTCGCTAATCTCGATACCTGGGGCGGCGTGAGGGTCGGGCCAGGTCGTCTTCGGTTCAAAGGTCAGCTGAGGGGAAGAAGGAGGAGGAGCAGGAGGAGGAGGAGGCATAATCGCCACTTCAGCGCACAAGGCCAACAGGTGCGCAGGTTAAGAGTAAATCATGACAAAAACCTGCCCCGCGCGTGTTGTGTTAGCCAGGTGACGCCGAAGCCTGTCAAGGGAACTGATCGTGGCCATATTTTTAAACATTTCGCCGCCCCAGCACACATATTTGGCAAGGCTTTCGTAGGAGTTTTGGGGCATTTGCAGAGGTAGTTTTATGGCCCTTCTGGTAGTCTGAGGCAGTAATCCTCCCTTAGGTACGTTATTTAGGTGTGTACTGTGATATTAACCTACTATGTGTGCTATATGGGTGTATGGGATAGTGTAGACTGCATGGTATTGCCTTATCACCCTTGTATTTTATTGGGGTGTATAGGGTGGCGGCGTAATGGAAGTGTATGGGCTGTGATACCCTCTATGTCATTGTTGCCAGATTGTCTAACTCAGCCTCTTACATTTCCCGACTTCCGACCCAAAAACTGTCTCGGATTCACTTATAATTATCGTTAAAATAGTTAATTCCTGATGTTTCTTGGCAATAGTTAGGCGTCAGAAACCTGTAAATACTATGCTCTGAGTACGACAATCTGGCAACGGTGCTCTATATATGTAAAATTGATGTATATATGCGTAATAAGGATGTGTAGGATTGATTATTCCATCTTTCACCCCTGCTCATGTCTTCACCCCTATTGCTTTATATCGCCTCGTAGGTCTACCTCCTCATCTGTACCGATTAATCTCCTTTTTCGCCTTTGGAAATAGTTAACGTGAGAGGTAGATGCGTCTGAGAATAGCGACCTGTCATTCATTTCTTAAGGCCAATAAAGAAGTTACATTCGTTCTCATGAGTTTTTTTTTTCACGTTGATGGTAGGTATAGAAGCCTTGCCAAACTTCCACCAAGGCCACAAAAGGAGATTAGTCGAGTTCTCATGATCGTTTTTTTTTCACGTTGATGGTAGGTATAGAAGCCTTGCCAAACTTCCACCAAGGCCACAAAAGGAGATTAGTCGGGTTCTCATGATCGTTTTTCACATCCATGGTTCAGAAGCCTTGTCAAATTATTACTAGGCTCGTAACACTACCCATGGAAATGCCCACAACTTCTACGAAAGCCTTGTCAACTGTGAGCGTGTAATGTCCTTAAATGCTTGAGAACTAACTGACTATCCACGTGTAACAATGGACAGCGACATATTAGAATCTATGGAAAGGGTAACACATTTTAGGCTATTCAAGGTTAGAGAAACTTGCCATATAGGTTTAAACGTTTCAGTTGCATTCTCTATGAAGTCGAAAGTAGGAGAGTTGTAAAAAGTGACGATTGAAAGATATACAAATGAATGAAGGGCTTTAAAAGGATATCACTAAGATTTTGTAGGACACGTAGCAATGAATTTAGATTAGACAGATTCAAATTCAGCAAAGAACTGGTTGACGAATAGAGGAATAGATCGGTGGTAATAGACTGACATTTTCCCTCTTTTTTTTTTAAGGGGGGAAGGGACACACACACACACACACACACACACACACACACACACACACACACACATCGTCATAGTAAAATAGAAAAATGAAACTCAGGTGACGAGGAAGTGACGGAGATGAGTCCTCCGGCACGTTTAGAGGGAGAGGGAGAGGGGGAGGGGGGGCGGAAAAGAGGGGGGGTGACATTTGGGGTGGAGAGGTGGAAGGTGGGGGAGGGGGGAAGGAGTGAGACAGGACGTAGGGGAAAGAGGGAGAGAAGGAGGGGGAGAGGAGAGTGGGGAAGGGGAGAGAAGGAGAGGAGGGAGGAGGGGGAGGAGAGTAGGGAAGGGGAGAGAAGGAGGGTAGGGAGGAGGAGAGTGGGGAAGGGGAGAGAAGGAGAGGAGGGAGGAGGGGGAGGAGAGTAGGGAGGGGAAGAGAAGGAGGGAGGAGGAGGAGGAGAGTGGGGAGGGAGAGGAGGGAACCCAACCACCAGCAGCGCCACCAACGTTACCAGAGATTGTCGTACTCAGAACACTCCATTTCTCGGTGTCAGATGCCCAAACTATCTTACCCACACAAGCAACGATAGTGCATTAGAGCTATTGTTGAAACCTTGAATAATATAGATGTTTTCTGGTAGTAGTTATGGGCCAGAAACAGGGAAAATACGAGGTGTTGAGTACGATAATCTGGGTAACGTTGACCACCACCACCACCATCACCACCACCTCGCTGTCAGTCGTCTCTCAGGAGTCGTCGCGGGAAGACAAAATAACCTTCGCGCCTCTCCTCTCGCTAACTCCTACTAACGTGTGATACTCCATTAAATAACCTTACCTGTGTGTCATGATCGCGTATCAGTGAGGTGAGAGTGTACATTGTGACGGAAGGAAGGAAATAAACGAAGGGAGGGAGTAGACGAATAGTGGAAAGGATAAACGAGATAAACGAAATAGTAACAGCGAAAAGTGAGGAACCGCGAAGGGGACGCCGTTGCAAAGGCTGACGCTTATCCTCAATGCCTGACGGAGTGATGGCGTTGTGACTGACGAAGGAGAGAGCAGTAGGAGGTTATAGCAGCAGAAGGAGCAGTAGGAGGTTATATAGCAGAAGCAGAGCGCCCTTGCCTTCCACCTTCTTCGTCTCCTCCTTCGCCCTCTTCTTTGCCCTCTTCTTCGCCGCCTTCTTCGCCACTCTCGCCCCAACCATGGTCACAGCAGATGGTGATTTTGGACCGTGGGTGAGTATTGTGTGTGTGTGTGTGTGTGTGTGTGTGTGTGTGTTAATTGAATGTAATTTGATGACCTTTTGTTTAGTTAAGTAATCATATATGCAGTTACCGGAGACATGATATGATTTTAAGCTATTTCTAGAATCACTAATTAATTTCCGATGTTGGAACTCTATTGTGTGTGCTTTGATTGGATGTATATTTGATTTGATTACCTTTAGTATTCGTATATATGCAATTTACCTGGGCTATGATAAACGTAGGGTATTCTTATCAATACTAATTTTCGATGTTGATTTTCTATTTGTGTGTGTGTGTGTGTGTGTGTGTGCCTTGATTGAATGTAATTTGACGACCTATTGTTAAGTATTCATCTATTCAATTTACCGTGGATAACATAATCGTAGGCTATTTCGAGAAACACTAATCTCCAATGCGGTTCTATATTATGCGTACCTTGACGGAATGTAATTTGGCGACCTTTTGTTAAGTACTCATCTATGCAATTTACCGTGAACACATGAGCTTTGTTGTTTAATGAAAGCCAATGAAAATAAGCAAATAACTGACGTCTAATACAATTAAATCTGACGTAAATCACATCCATAAAGCCACTGAAATGCCGTAGCTCCCGAGTTGACCTGATGTTCTCCTTAAGATTGTTATGTTAAGCCAATAGAAAAGAGATTAGTGACCTCTTAACAATAAAAAAAACTAACGTCATTTTTTACCATAGAGCCACAGAGATGCCTACTCAGTGTCGCGTTGAAATCCACACCTACACTTTCTCGAGCTCGTATTCTTAACGTCTCGGCACCTAAGTTCGCCTGTTTGAAAAGCGTCTCGTAGGAGTTATTTGGGTTTTCATTGTCTGTTTTATGATGCCAGGAATAGTTTCACCCCACTCCTGCATCTTGAAGGGGACAATCACCCAAGAGAACCTGGTAAATCTTCTTTGTGGCCTTGAAAAAAAGTCATAAAAAAAGTCTCGTAGAAGTTGCTGGGATTTGCATAGACTGCTTAGTGATTCCAGTGATAGTTTTACCCGACTCCTGCATCTTGAGCGGAAAAAAATCACCCATAAAAAACTTGATAAATCTTTTCTGTGGCTTTGAAGAATAGTCGTAATTGGAGCTTGATACGTTTGTCTATTTGAAAAGCCTCGTAGAAGTTGCTGGGATTTGCATTTGCATTTGATAGTTTTACCCGACTCCTGGATCTTGAGCGGAAAAAAATCACCCATAAAAAACTTGATAAATCACCTCTGTGGCCTTGAAAAATAGTCGTAATTGGAGCTTGATACGTTTTTAAAGAATACTTGCCCTGGTTCAGTATAGTCAGGTTATTTAGAGCATTGATTGAACATTGAACTGAGGTGATTGCAAAGTGAGGTCAATTCAGGTCAATGTTCTTAACCTTAGCGAGGGAGAAAACTGGGTGTGGGGGGTGCAGTGTTGGGGCGACAGGTGTGTGTAGGATGCAATTTTGGATTGACAGGTGTGGAGAATGCTGTGTTTAGATGGCAGGTGTGGGTGAGGCAGTGCTGGGATGACAGGTTTGGGTGATGTTGTGTTGGGATGACAGGTGTGGGTGAGGCAGTGTTAGATGACAGGTGTGGGTGAAGCTGTATTGGGATAACAGGTATGTGAGCTTGAAAGATGTGGCCAGGTGTGGGTGATGCTGTATTTGGGATGGCAGGTGTAGGTGAGGCAGTGTTGGTATGACAGGTGTGGGCAGGTGTAGGAGTGAGGAGGAGGAAGATAAAAGAAATATCACATCAAAGTTTGCATGCATTAAATTTTCCTCGTACGTAATGATAAAAAAAAATCATTAGATAATCTCGCCTTATTAAATACACAACCTTGAGATGAGAAAGAGTCGAATTACGCGGAGTTAATATAATTGTCAAGTCGGCGTTAGTCAGTCATAAGATTATTGAATCTAATCAATTTAATTTTCTGCTTCCAATTATAGTTTTCTCTTGAGGGGGAAGAACGATTTGATTTTAATTAAGGGTGTCTTCAAGGTTTTCATTTGTTTCGTTCTATTTTTACTATTATTATTATTATTATTATTATTATTATTATTATTATTATTATTATTATTATTATTATTAATGGTGGTAGTAGTGGTAGTAGTAGTAGGATATGGTAGTAGTAGTAGTAGTAGTAGTGGTAGTGGTAGTAGTAGTAGTAGCAGTAGTAGGATATGGTAATAGTAGTAGTCGTAGTAATAATAGTAGTTGTAGTAGTTGTGGTGATTTTTGTTTTAATGTTACTGTTGTTGTTGTTGCTGTTGTAAGAATTCAATACATGCAACGGAAAACGGTTAAAATAACTTCGCTAAAATACTGGCTCCTCCCTTCCTTCCTCCTCCCTCCCTTCCTTCCTTTCTTCCTTCACTTTTGCTTCCTGCCCTCGCTTCCTCTCTCACCCCCTCCCCTTTCCCCATCCTCCCTCCTCCCTTCCTTCCCCCTCCCTCTCTTCCGTCCCCTTTTCCTCCATCCTGTTTTTTCCTCTGCCTTATTTCCTTTTTCCCTATTTTATTCCTTCCTCTTCTCCTTCCTTAATACTTCCATTCTTCCTTTCCCTCGACACATCAATGACCCCTGACCTGATCCTCTTCCTTCCCCCCCTCTTCCTCCTCCTCCTCTTCCTCCTCCTCCTCCTCCTTTGCTTTCCTTCCTGTTCATTTCCCTCTCACTTCCTGTCCCTCCTCACCTGTATCCTCTTCCTTCGCCAGGTAACAGTAGTAGTAGTAGTAGTAGTAGTAGTAGTAGTAACAGTCTAAGTAGTAGTAGTAGTAATAGCAGTAGTAGTAATGATGATAATAATGATAATAATAATAATAGTAATACTCTCCCATCAGAATTGTTTATCATTATTACACTGTTTAGGTTATATCCGAATACCATAAACACACACACACACACACACACACACACACACACACAGCGGAGAAGGTGGTGATGGATGGTGACGGTGGTGGTGATGGTCAAGGTGGTGGTGGTGGTGAGGAAGTGGTCAGTTTGTAGAGGTGGCGGACAGCACCTGAGTATACGTAGTCATATAGTTAGGGGTGGAGATGATGTTAGTGGTGGTGGTGGAGGAGGATGGTTAAGGAGTGGATTGATGCAGGGGGGAGGAGGGGACATAAGTGGTGGTGGTGGTAGTGGTGATGAAATTTGTAGAGAGAAGAATACTTAAATTGGAGAAGTTAGTACGTTATATTATTTCTTTATATGGTTGTTGTGGTTAATTGATAGTCAGGTAACAGGCGTATAAGTGTGTGTGTGTGTGTGTGTGTGTGTGTGTGTGTGTGTGTGTGTGTGTGTGTGTGTGTGTGTGTGTTAGGGGAATGTCTGCAGGTGTGTGGGTGTAAGTAAGACAAATAAGTACTCTTGATCTGTGTTCCGTGTCTGCAGCAAGAGGTCAGTCGTCACCCACTCCTCATGTCCCGTTCCTCTTCCTCTTCTTCTTCCGTTCTTCCTCTTCCTCTTTAAATTGCCTCCTTTTCTACTCATCCTTTATTTCTTAATTGTTTTGTATTATTTTTTGTTGTTGTTGGGCGTTACTTACACTTTGATACCTTGTTCTTCTTCCTCTTCCATCTCTTCTTTCTCATTTCCTCCTCTTTAATTTGATATCTTTTCTATTCCACTAATTTCTTTCTCAGTTGCTTGACAATTATTTCATCAGGCGTCACTTACGCTTTGGTGCCCCGTTCCTCTCTCTATTCTTCTTCCTCTTCTCTTCCTCTTTTATTTCCCTTCTTTTCTTCTTCATTCATTTATTTATCTGTTGCTTTGTCATTTGTTTTGTCTGTCTTTGTTACTTACGTCTCTGCTTTCTGTGTGCGTTTCCTCTTTTTTTCATATTTTTCTTTAATCTCCGACAATTACCAATACGAAGAAGGATTTGCAAGACTGTGGCTCACCCCCTTACCCTCGCCTCCTCTCCTAACCCTCTCTCTCCCTCTCCTTCTCTCTCTACTTGCTATCCAGGAGACGTAGGCAATGTGTCCTCCCTGCTGCCTAGGAATGACTGTCTGGCGTGGGCGTGTGTGCGCGATGCCCGTGAGAAGCCAGACAGCACTGAACGAGCAAGTTTTCCTGTATTGCCTATTCCCTGTCTGTCCTGCCTTTTATAGTGCTATCGCTGGACCTGGCTGGCTGGGGTGGGTTGGCCGTGCATTGTGCCGACCCGGACGCTGCCTGACGGACTGATGCAAGGATAGAACGATGGATGAATGCGAGATGAAGCGACATGTTTAGATGAATGGATAGATAGATAGACAGATACAGAGATAGACATATAGATAGATAGATAGAAAGATAGGTAGATGATATGAAGTGGTAGATATTTACATGTATATAGATAGGTAGATTGATAGATGAATAGATAGATAAAGGAAGTAGGTATTTTAATAGGTGGTTACGTAGATAGATAGATAGATATGCGTAGATATGTATTGGCAGATAAATAAATGTGTATACTATATTGACAAATAGATAAATAGACTATATATAATTGCTAGATTAATGAATATACAAAAAGATAGATAGTACACACTGAATTACAAAAAAAACAACTCCTTATCACATACATACGACCGTCTATCTACAAATCAATATATATCATCCCTCAAGTGAAGTGTATATCTTTCTTCGTTACACCTGAACTCTCTATACCGCGTGGGAAGCTTCTTATCTAACAACATCCTGTCAATCAACCTAACCTAACCTTTATCTCCGTCTAAATCTCCCTCTGTGGTGGCCGGTCTGACTGAACCCTATACTGCGCCACCAAGCCTCGGGTCAGCTCTGGTTTCCTCGTAACACCGCAGAAGGAAAGGGAGAAGGTAGCAGGAGTGGCAAGCCTATTCTCAGAAACTTTTGACACCCACAATAACTATCTCCAAAGCCCACAAAGGAGATTAGTCGAGTTCCCATGACTGCTTTTTCACATTCATGGTGCAGAAGCCTTGTCAAACTATCACTAGGCCTATACAACTACCCCTGGAAAAGCCCACAACCTCTAGGAAAGCCTTATCAAATGTGGGTGTTTAAGCCCTGAAATGTTTGTAGACGACAGTGAGGGTTGTTGATGTAGTGGTGGTGGTGGTGATGTTTGTGGTCGAGGGTGGTAGTGGTGATGGAGGTGGTGATGTTTTAACAGGAGGAGGGTTGGCTGAAAGGTGGAGAGAATTGTGATGTATGGTGGTGATGGTGGTGATAGTGTTGGTGGTGAAGGGAAAAAGGGAAACTGAGGTGGAGGTGGAGCTTGAGATAATGGAAGTGTTAGTGGTGGTAATGAGGGAAAGGTGGTGATGGAAGAGGGATGAAGAGGAGGAGGGGGATGGAGGTGACATACATAGATACATAGATAGACAGTGGTGGGGAGGGAATACTGGTGATGAGGAAAGAGTGGTGGTGATGATGGTGTTAGTGGTGTTGAAGTCACTGTCCCCGTGCCTTCTTGTCCCTCCTTTCCTCACGTTCAGTTCCCGCCGGACAAGTTAATTTTTCGCTGCCTCAGGATGTGGTGGTGGTGGTGGTGGTGGTGGTGGTGGACACAAGGGAGAGTTTTGTTACTTGAGAGGGTGGGAGTAAGCAAGGGCCGAGAGATATTGTATGTGATTAGTCTATTTTAACCCGTTTTTCAAGGCGTGGTTAGTTTGTTTTGTTGATTTTCTTGCATAACTTTCTACGACTAAGTTTATAATATATCGACCTTGTGGAAATCGAACACTTAACCTTTTAATTATCATCGTACGTCAACTTTCTGTGATCTCTATCTTTTTACCTTTAAATGTAACTCCTGTCAACGTTGCCAGATTGTCGTACTCAGCCGCTTACATTTCCCGACTTCCTACCCCAAAACTGTCTTCTGGGCTCCAATAACGAAACTCATTTATAGTTATCGTTAAAAGAGTTAGATCCTGATGTTTCTTGGCAATAGTTAGGCGTCAGAAACCGGTAAATACTATGTTCTGAGTACGATGATCTGGCAACGGTGACTCCTGTCTATTACAACCAATCAGTCGACAGGTATACAAACAAGGACTTTTATGCGGTCTTTTATATTATTTTTCCTTTGTTTTTATCCTTGAGTTGCATGTTTCCTTTACTGTTTAAAAAAAAAACTATTCCCCATTCACACTCGATCTTGAAACACACCTGGCGCACCTTCAATCAGACAGGTCGAGGGAGAGAGGGAGATGAGGATATTAGGGCTTTCTTTCTCCCATACCTGTACCATTACTACTCGTACTAACCCACTCCCTCTTCTTACTATACCCTTGACAGAAAAAAAAAGACTGCGGTAGAGGTGGTGGCGGCTGTGGTGGTGGTGGCGTCGGTGGCGGTGGTGGTGGTGGTAGTGGCGGGTCTTCACTCTTCACACACTCCCCGTAAAACTTTAACACGGCGCCACGAACGAGGTAATTAAGGCAGCGGCAGGAGCACCAGTTCGCAAACTTTCACGAGCGGGGGACGTGTGTCAAGACCACCCGGGGTCCTTAGAGGCGGAGCTCAGGTGTCACCGAGTATACGGGGCTGTGGGTAGGCTGGGGAGGGTGAAGGTAGGCTGGGGTGGGTGTAGGGTGCTGGGGGTGGTGCGTAAGGGGTATGGGTACATTGGGGAAGATCAGAAAAGGGTGTGGGTGTGTTGTAGGGTGCTGGGGAGGGGTGTGGGTGTGTTGTAGGGTGCTGGGGAGGGGTGTAGGCGGCATGGTGACGCTGGGGAAGGTCTGGAGGGGGTGTGGATGTGTTGTTGGGTGCTGGGTAGGGGTGTAGGGAGGCTGGGGTGGGGTGAAAGGGGTATGGGGACACAGCGTAAGGTCACGGAAGGGTGTGGGTGTGTTTGGTCGTCTCCAACAGCTGGTGAGCACGACTTGGAGGGCCTGAAGCTGTGAGGAAGTTGACAGTAAACAGAGTAGGTCGAGACTCCCTCCCCGCGGCACCCCAAACACTGCCTGCCGGGGGTTGCGTTGCGGCTCGCGTGACATCCCCGGCAGCGTGTGTGGTGCGCCCCGGCCCCACGCATGGCACCTCTCAGCGACAACAAAGATTGGCTGATGAGGTTTGCGGTGAATGGCTTGCGTGACAGTGTGTGCATGTGTGCGTAAGTGCGTGGTGGTGCGTAGCCTGGAGATCCTTGCAGAGGCCCCACGCATGGCACCTCCCAGCGTTATGGAAGAGGCCGCGTGCACGGGAAGTCGTAAATAATGTGGTTACCCTTTAAAAGACAGTGTTGCCAGATGGACTCACTCGCTCAATCACTCTATTTACTTTTCGATGAGTATTTCGCAAAACTCTCGCACTAACGCCTGATTTTTCAAACGTCGTATTAATCCTAAGTAACGTTAATGTATGTGATTAGTCTATGTTAACCCGTTTTTTCAAGGCGTGGTTAGCTTGTTTTGTTGATTTTCTTGCGTAACTTTCTACGACTAAGTTTATAATATGACGACCATGTGGAAATCGAACACTTCTAATTAACCTATAAGTCTAAAAAATGGAAGGAAAATGCGAAACCAGCCACAAAACTTAATAAATACTAATTCGACGTTTAAGAAAGCTGGCGGCAGAGTTAAACCGATGAGAAGGACAGAAAAAAAAGGAAAGTATAGCAAGACAGGAGAGTTTCGAGACACCTCTCCTGAAATTGACCTCACTTTTGGCCGCTCTCCTAGAACTCCTTTTATACAGTGGTAGTGATTAGCTAACTTTTCTTTCTCTATTTCCCTTTCCTTTACTGTAAAAAAATAAAATCCGTCTAATGGGTGAAGCACTAGCAGCAACCACAACGTAAAAGCGAAAAGCAGGGGTGTTTAGTCTGCTTAGCATTCTCCAAAAACAAACAGCGTAACATTCCCATTATCCAAGAGCGAGAGTGAGCGTTGTGGTGACGGCCGCAGCCCCGGAGCGACCAACATAACCAGAGTCAGTAAAGGGAAAGGGATGCATTGTCATAACTTTTTGCCGCCGCGCACTTTACAGACCCATGACGCCCGCCTCCACTTTTTACGCGGCGTGAGTAACAGTGTGGCTTTGCTTCGTTCGCTTGTGAGCACTGACGAAGGTATTGCAGGAGAAGGAACGAGAGAGGGAGAAGAAGAAGAAGAACGATGGCGAGGACGAGAAAAGGAAGAGAATGAAGACGAGAACGAGGACAAGAAGAAGAGAACGAGAAGAGGAAGAAGAGAACGAGGACCAGAAGAAGAAAAAAAACAAGAACGAGAAAAGAATGAACAGCACGAAGACTTAGATGACTTAGATACAGGAATTAGTAGTGATGTCAGTAAGTTTGCAGATGATACCAAGATCGGTAGAGTAACTGAATCGGATCAGGACACTAGTATTCTCCAGGGTGAACTAAACAGATTGTATGACTGGGCGGATAAATGGCAGATGGAGTTCAATGTAGGGAAGTGCAGTATTCTGAGTGTAGGTAGGAACAACCCCTCTCATAACTATTGCTTAAATGACACTCTCATAAGCAGGTCTGGGTGCGAGAGGGATTTAGGGGTCTTAGTGAGCTCTGATCTCCGTCCAAGGGCACAATGCATTCAAGCTAGAAATCGAGCAAATAGGGTACTGGGATTTATTTCAAGGAGCGTAAGCAACAGAAGCTCCGAAGTCTTTCTCAAACTATATTTGGCATTAGTTAGACCTCATCTTGACTATGCGGTTCAGTTCTGGTCACCTTACTATAGAATGGATATCAAAATGTTAGAATTAGTGCAGAGGAGGATGACTAAGATGATTCAGGGGTTGAGAAACTTGCCATACGAGGAAAGACTCAAACAGTTAAACTTGCATTCTCTAGAAAGGCGAAGGGTGCGTGGAGACATGATCGAGGTTTATAAATGGATGAAGGGCTTTAATAAGTGAGACATTCATAAGGTTTTGTTGGTAAGAGAACCGGGTAGGACAGGAAGTAATGGGTTTAAACTGGATAAATTCAGATTCAACAGGGACATCGGCAAAAATTGGTTTACAAACAGGGTGGTGGATGAGTGGAATAGGCTTAGCAGTCATGTGGTGAGTGCCAATACAATTGTCACATTCAAAAATAGATTAGATAAATTCATGGACAGCGATATTAGGTGGGGTTAGATACACGGGAGGTACACGGGAGCTTAGGTTCAGAGGAGCTGCCTCGTACAGACCTACCGGCCTCTTGCAGACTCCTATGTTCTTATGTTCTTATGTTCTTAAGACTAGAAAAGGAAGAAGAGAAAGAGGATGAAAAGAGGAGGAAGAGAAGGAAGTAGAGAAAGAGGACGAAAAGAGGAGGAAAAGAACGAAGACTGGAAGAGGAAGAAGAGAAAGAGAACGAAAAGAGGAGGAAAAGAACGAAGACTGGAAGAGGAAGAAGAGAAAGAGAACGAAAAGAGGAGGAAAAGAACGAAGACTGGAAGAGGAAGAAGAGAAAGAGAACGAAAAAAGGAAAAGATAACGAGGAAGAAGAGAATGAAGAAGCAAAGAAGAACGAGAAGAGAAAGAAGAGAATGAGGATAAGACGAAAAACGCAGAGGAAGAAAGATACGTGATTTAAAACGATGAGGAGAGCATGGAACAGGGAAAAGTTGGATTAATATAGATGGAGGAAAACAAGGAGAAAGATAAAAACGAGGAGAAGGAAGAGGAGGGAAACAAATAAGGTTGAGACGAAGAGGAGGACAGGAGAGAAGGAAAGAAAAGAAGGAAGACGACTTATATATGGAGAAACAAGATGAGGAGAAGGAGGAGGCAGAGGAGAACGAGAAAGAAGAAGAGGAACACCAAAACTTAGAACAAAAGGAATACGAGGATAGAAATAAAAAAAGGAAAAGTAGAAGGCTGGTCAAAGAGATAGATACATGACACAAGAAGAACGAGAACTATCTATAACATTTCGAAGATGAAGAGGCAGACAAGGGCAACGAGTAACAAAACTAAGATGAAAAAAAAGGAAATGAGAGTATAAAAAAAATGAAAAGTAAAAGACTAGACCGAAAAACAGACACATGACACAAAAGGAGCGAAATCAGTCCATTGTAAGCCTTCCCAAACCCTCTCTATAGAACGTCTTACTAACATGGAGGACTTCGAAGCTATTATATTCCATGGCACGCCGGGCAATCAAAAGGCCAATGATATGCGGAGCTTTCTATTGCCCTTCCCCCGCCCTCCCCACCGTCACCTGCCACCCGCCTCCCACGACACTTCACCTTGTCATGCGGGAAGGCAAAAAATGACCTCACTAGCTTTCCCAGTGACTTGGGACTGAGAGAGAGAGAGAGAGAGAGAGAGAGAGAGAGAGAGAGAGAGAGAGAGAGCACCCATCATCATCACTGTCACCTCCTCCTCCTCCTCCTCCTCCTCCTCCTCTTCTCTCTTCTTCATTTCCTCCTCCATCTTCTAGTTCTTGTTCCTCGTCTTCAAGGTCTTGTTCTTGTTCTCCTCCTCCTCCGCCTCCTTCCTCTTCTTTTTTTTTTACTGGTCTTGTTTTTTTTGTTCTTTCTCCTCTTTCTCCCGCTCTTGTTCTTGTTCTTGTTCCAATTCTTCTTGTTTTTCATTATCCTCTTCTTCTTTCTCTCATTTATTGTATTGTTTTTTTTTTTATTCGTGTTTTTCTTGTTCTTCCTTTTTCTTCCCCTCTTCTTTCGCACTTGGTCATACTTTTGCTGTTCTTGTTCTTCTTGTTCTCATTGCTGTTCTTCCTTCTCTTCTTCTATCTCCCTCTCTTTCTCCGTTCTTCTTGTTCTATGCCTTCTTGTTCTTCCTTCTCTTCCTTCTTCTTCCTGGGATTGTTTTCGTTATTCCTGTTCTTGTTCTTTTTGTTCTCATTTTTGTTCTTCATTCTCTTCCTCTATCTCCCTCTCTTTCTCCGTTCTTCTTGTTCTATGTATTCTTGTTCTTCATTCTCTTCCTTCTTCTTCCTGGGATTGTTTTTGTTGTTCATGTTCTTGTTCTTCTTGTTCCTATTCTTGTTCTTTCTTCTGTTACTCCTCCTCTTTCTTCCATTTATTCCGCCTTCTTATTCCATGCTTCCTTATTGTTCTTCCTTCTCCTCCTCCTCAGTCTCCAGCTTATGATTGTTTTTGTTATTCCTGTTCTTGTTCTTCTTGTTCCTATTCTTGTTCTTTCTTCTGTTACTCCTCCTCTTTCTTCCATTCATTTCACCGTCTTCTTTTTCCATGTTTCCTTATTCTTCTTCCTTCTCAGTCTCCAGCTTATTATTGTTTTTGTTATTCCTGTTCTTGTTCTCATTCTTCTTGGTCTTCCTCCTCCTCTTCCTCCCTCGGGCAACACCTTCAAGTCTTGCAGCAGGAAGCCCCACGATGATGCCCGGCCCCCGAGGCTCTGCTATGCTCCGGAAGGTCTCTCTCCGCCTGGGAACGCCGCCGCACCAACAGAGATTCAATGCGAAGTTTTCATCGTTGATATTTTTCACTTGTTATGCGTGTATTGTTACGAGGCAGCCTTGTGTTGTGTGCGTGTGAACCGGGAGGAAGGGAGGGAGAGAGGAGGAGGAGGTTCGGGAGGGAGTGTTAGGGAGGTAGATGGTTGTGAAGTGGAGGAATATATGTTGAGGAACTTTTCTGTCTGAACCATAAAGGGAATGAAAAAAAAAAAAACGTAGAGGGTAATGTAAAATGATGAAGAAGAAGAAGAAGAGGGGCGTGTGTTTGTGTAAAGAGACTCCAGTAAATCGAAGTTATTTTGTAAAAGATTCTTATTTGTAGAAAGTTATGGAATGTGTTTTTGGCATTTATGTTATTTTACTTCATATATATTTTTGTTATTAAACTAACTTGCTAAATGTGTGTGTGTGTGTGTGTGTGTGTGTGTGTGTGTGTGTGTGTGTGTGTGTGTGTGTGTGTGTGTGTGTGTGTGTATTTCAAGCCCAACATCACCCGTCTTCAACCTGTCTTGCTATCCATCATCAAGACTGGGTCCACAAACTTGACTATTGCATTAGAGTATGTTTTCGTGATGACATATTTCTCGTGTATGAGGTGGAGAGTATCAGACTTTTAACGTATGGCAGAGGGGGCGTAGCAGTATTCCCTTCTCTTCCTTTAGTATACCTCTCTTTTCTGTATATGTGGTGTTGAGGGGATAGCACGCTGGCCAGGCAATCGATGTTCCGTGTATCACCACCAATCCACCGTCGTGTAGGGGGTAGGGGTCGGTATGTGTTACGATGTTATTTAAAGAGCGCGGCCCGGCGGAGGCGTGAGGCCGTGACCTGAGAGTGCATGACTTGTGATGGGAGGGGAGGAGCGCCTGGGGTAGGGAGGGAGAGATTCAGTGTCAATTTCTTGTTTGATTTCAATGTGTGTGTGTGTGTGTGTGTGTGTGTGTGTGTGTGTGTGTGTGTGTGTGCGTGATTAGTTCATTTCTTGATCATATGTAATTTGTCATCATTACAATAGATAATGTGTAATTAGCTCCAATCCGTTACCTTGTACACACACACACACACACACACACACACACACACACACACTGGCAGGCTTGCACTACCTTGCCCTTGTAGACGCCCCTGCCTTGCTGACGGTGCTCTGCTGACGCTTTTCTCTCCCCCGCAGAAGTCGCTATGCTGAAGCACGCCAGCCCTCTGAAGCCGCCACCAGGCACGCCCCAGCCCCAGACGCAGCCCCCGACAAGCCCCGAGGAGGACACCCAGGCGGCGACACATCTGCGGGACTCGTACAGTGAGCGCGGCGTGGACTGTGACAGCCTTGTAGTGCCGGCGTCTTTCGCGCGAGCCGAGCGGGCGGCGGGCTACCAGGTGGGCACGTGGTCAGGCGTATCCCAGGCCAGCGTGCGCCGCGGCCTCTCCTTCAGTGCCCGACGCGCCCCCGACGCCGTCTCCTTCAGGTCTGTGCGCAGCGAGGGCCAGTCCAGCCTCCCGCCAGCCTCGGGGCCGTGCGCCAGCACCAGCATGACGGACGTGGCCACCCTCACGAAGCAGGAGGAGGCGGGGCGAGGCGGCGAGCACTCCCTCAAGCACTCCCTCAAGGGTGACCTGGCCAGCCTTAAGAGCCTCCTGCGGCTGCCGGGGGTGCGGGGCCACGCCAGGATCATCGAGGTCACCAAGGACGGGGTGCTCCTCTCCCCGGAGACCCTCAGCCTCAACTCCGCCGACAGCTTCTTCTCCGCCAACAGTGGCCGCACGTCCTCCAGGAGCTGGTCCTCCAACGCGTCCTCCAACTCCAGCGGCACCAATGCCTCCAGCGGCTCCAACTCCTCCACCTCAGAGCCCGCCTCGGTGAGTACCCGTGACGCCTTCATCTCCCCCTCAGACGCTGCAGGCTCATCACCATCATCATCATCCTACCTCTGCATTTACCTAACCGCACACTTCCCCACGGTGCTGACGGGCTAGCCTGCGGGGGTGTGGCTGAGGGGGGGAGGGTGAGCGTTGCGGTGGGTGGTTCACGTGAGGACTTTTCGCTTCCTTGTCCGGCAGAGTCTTGGTGTGGGACGTTTGTGGGGGGGGAGGGGGGAGGTAGGGAACTGGCATCCATGGGTGGTCTAACTGGATGTAGTGCTTTTGGCGTGTGTGTTTGTGGCGGGAGGGATGGGGTGGGGGAGAAGTGTGTGTGTGTGTGTGTGTGTGTGTGTGTGTGTGTGTGAGTGTGTGTGTGTGTGTGTGTGTGTGTGTGTGTGTGTGTCCGGGCCAGTCAGAGCCCAGGGAGTCTTGTGGTGAGGACTTCGTGACCCAGAATATTAAGGGCGTGTCTGTGTGTAGAGGGAGGCTGCTAATGAAGAGGAGGAGGAGGAGGAGGAGGAGGAGGAGGACCCAAGGCACAAGGAGGGAAAATGTTAGGGGTGGAGCCATGAATAAGAGATCTTTGTCGGTGTTACATTTTAATCTTCATCATCATTATCATCACCATTATCATCACCATCATCATCACCATCATCATCACCATTACTGCAACCATTTAAGTACTCAAATTCGTGCTAGGCTTTCACTTACTGTCATTATTTTCACCGCCACTTCAGCATCGTGTCATATATTCGTTTAAACTTTTTTCGCCTACGTCAATTTCCACATTTCAAAGTCACATCCAATCACTTTTTTTCTTCACTTTCATATTTTCCGCAACCAATTATTCCTTCCATTATTTTCATCGTCATTTCAGCATCGTGTTATATTCGTTCAAACATTTTTTCGCCTCCATCAAGTCCACGTACCAAAGTCACATCCAGTCATTTTTTTTCTTCACTTTCATATTTTCTGCTTCCAATTATTCCTTCCATTATTTTCATCGTCATTCCAGCATCGTGTTATATTCGTTCAAACATCAAGTTCAAACATCAAGTTCCACGTACCAAAATCACGTCCAACGACATTTTCTCTTCACTTCATATTTTTTGCGACCATTCAATTATTCCATTTGCGCCAAGCTCTCATTCATTCTCACCGTGTTCACCGTCATCTGGTTCGTTATTTTCATCTGTTATTCATTTTCTCCATTCATATATTCATTATAAAGTCACTTCAACGTTTTTTTTTTTTTTTTTGTTTTTTGTTTCTCATCACTTTCATATTTCCTGCGAGCATTTAGTTAAGTCTTCTATTTTATGCTAGCTTGTCATTCACCTTCATCATGTTCCCCGTTCTCTCGGCATGCAGTTACATTCATCTTTTATTCACTTTTATCGTTTATACATTCATTCACTTCCATCGTTTTCACTATTTCTCGGCATCCGGTTATATTCATTTTTTACTCACCTGCATTCATTTCATCCATTCATCATTCCATTCAATAATTCACCTCCGACATTTTTTCAGATCCGGTATTTTGACATCCAGTTAAGTTACATTCTTCTCTTATGCGCTTTCATCGTTTTCACATTCATTCACGTCCGTCTTGTCCACCGTTATTTCGGAATCCAATTTTTTTTTTTTTTTTATTCAGTTTTCTCATCCACACAAGCATTCCTTCACTTCCGCATCTGGTCTGCAATTCACTCATCTGTTACTCACTTTTTCACTCACACCCTTTTTTTCTGTTTTTATAATGCCAATAAATATTAATCAATCAACCAGTCACTTCTAAAACTTACCGGGTTCAGTTTTTTTTTTTTTTTTACGGCTAAGGAAACTGCTCAAGGGTAACAAAAAAAGTGTAAAAAAAAGCCCGCTAATTGCTGTTCCCACTACATTACTTTCATTATTTACTCATTCATTCACATCCTTCATTTTCACTGTTTTTTTTTCTGCATCTATTTGGTTATATTTGTTTGCTTATTCAATTTCAACACTTATCAACATTCATTCACAACCTTCATTTTCACTGGCGTTTCTGTATCTATTTAGTTATATTTGTTTGTTTATTCAATTTCAACACTTATCAACATTCATTCACTTCCGTCACTTCCGTATCCGGTCGGCAATACATTCATATATTACTCACTTTCTCACTCACTCACTCATTTTAAAGCTTACCGGGTTCAGTCAGCGGTCAGTTTTATAAGAATGCATTTGATTTCGTTCTTTTATTTAATTTCCTCATCCATATATTCATTCACTTCCACATACGGTTTGCTACACTCATCTGTTATTCACTGCCTCACTCACTCACTCATTCGAAAGCTTACCGGGTTCAGTCAGCGGTCATTTTTATCAGAAGGCGTTTGATTTCGTTCTTTTATTTAATTTCCTCATCCACATATTCATTCACTTCCACATACGGTTTGCTGCATTCATCTGTCACTCACCTACTCACTCACTCATTCGAAAGCTTACCGGGTTCAGTCAGCGGTCATTTTTATCAGAAGGCGCTTGATTTCGTTCCTTTTATCTAATTTCCTCATCCACATATTCATTCACTTCCACATACGGTTTGCTACACTCATCTGTTACACTCACTTTCAACACTCACACACTCATTCTGAAACTCACCGGGTCCAGCCATCGGTCAATATTGTGTCTGAATGCTTTGGTTACCTTCGTTTTTTTTATCCACTTTCATCATTTACACATTCATTCACTTCCGTTACTTCCACATCCGGTCGGCAATGCACTCTCTGTCACCCACTTCCCTCACTCACACTCACTCTTAAGCTCACCGGGTCCAGCCATCGGTCAATTTTGTGTCTGAATGCACTAGGTTACATTGCTTTTTATTCAATTTCCTCAACCACACCCTCATTCACTTCCTCCATTTCCGCATCCGATCGGCTACACTCATCTGTAACTCGGTTCCTCATTCACACACATATTGTAAAAGTTTGCTAGCCATCGGTCAATATTGTGTCTGAATGCTCTTGGTTACATTGCCTTTTATTCAATTTCCTCAACCACACCCTCATTCACTTCCTCCATTTCCGCATCCGGTCGGCTACACTCATCTCTTACTCACTCCCTCACTCACACACTCATTCTAAAGCTCACCGGGTCCAGCCATCGGTCAATCTTGTGTCCTTGAGGTCTTGGTTCCGCTGCCGCCAATCTGTCGCTGCCTCGCCCCACCTGCCGCCCCCGTCCTCTTTGTGTGCACGGCAGCTGTTCGCGCAGACGGCCGCCGTGTTGCACGTGGTGGTAATAGTCACAGCCTGCCCCGCGCCGCCCAGCCCTCCCTCCCTCAGGCGCTTGGGGCGTGTGGAAGGGTACGCCAGGTGGGTGCTCACCTGGCGTAGGGAGACAGGTAAACCAGCGTCCCGCCCCCACTTGGAATACTGATTATGACCCAGAGGTTGCTTGGGAGTGGTGCTGGTTCGGGGGGGGGGGGGGTAGTGAGAGTGATAAGAAATGGGGTTTTACGTGCTTGTTTTATAGTTTATTTATCGGGTTGTGGGTGACGGTGAGGAAGAGACGAACAGAAGGAGGAAAGAAAAACAGAGAACGAAGAAATAAATAAATACAGAGAATGAGGAAATAAGAGAAAATCAGAGAAGAAGGGGATGAGGAGGTAAGATGACGTTAAAGAAGGGATAAAAAAAGGGAGGAGAGGAAGAAGAGAGGAAGAATACACAAATCAAAACAGAGAAAGGGAAATAAGAGGGGAAGGCAGAAAAATAGAAGTGAGGGAGACAGAGAGAAGAGGAAATGGGGTGATGGGAGGGTCAGAGGGGATTGTGGGAGGGGGAGGAGGGAGGGAGGGAGGAGGTATGATAGTAAAAAAGGAGTATTGTGATTGGCTATGATGGTGATTGTGAAGGTGAGAGAGAGAGAAGGGAGAAGGGAGAGAATAGAGATGATGGGGGAAGGGGAGCAGAAGGGAAGGGAAGGGGGGGAGGTGGGGAATAGGCGGAAAAAAAGTAGAATGGAAGGAGGGCGATGGGGAGAAGGGAAGAGGAAGGAGGAGGAGGACGTGAGTGGGAGGAGGGAGGGTGATAGAGTGAGAGGGGGTTGGGGAGGGGGTGGCAGTCCGCGGTCCGTCGGCGAGATAAATTGGGGGTGAGTCAGTGGAGGGCGTGCGTGCGTGCGTGCGAGAGAGGGGAGGAGGAATGAAAGGGGAGAAGGGGGAGAGAGAGAGAGGAGGAAGTAGAGAGAGAGAGGAGGAAGGGGAAAGAGAGAGAGAGAGGAGGAGTGGGAAAGAGAGAGAGAGAGAGGGGGGGAGGGGAAATAGAGAGAGAAAAGGGAGGGTAAAAGAGAGAGGCGAAGGATCGAGAGAGAGAGAGAGAGAGAGAGAGAGAGAGAGAGAGAGAGAGAGAGAGAGAGAGAGAGAGAGAAGGAGAAAGAGAGAAAGGGAGAGAAGAGAGGAGAAGGATAAATTAAGAGAGGAGGAAGGGAGAGAGAGGCAGCAGGAGGGAGAGAAAGGGTAGAGAGGAATGGGATTGTATAGGGGAAGAAAAAGGCGATGAGAGAGAAAAGAGGGGAAGGAGTGGGAAGGAAGGGAAAGGAGGGAGTGGTAGAAAAGAGAGGGAAGAGGAGGGAGAGGCAGAGAAGAGAGGGGGAACATAGCACTATTTTCCTCTCTTCCCTCTAGTTCTTTTTTTTTTCTTTTCTTTTGTCTCCCTTTCCTTCTCTTTACTATTTATTTTCCTTTTCTTCTTCTTTCTCCTCTTTTGTTTCAGCGTCATTTGTATATTCTCTTTTATCACCGCCTCAAGAAGAAGAAGAAGAAGAGCCGCTATTTTTTCTCTTCCTCCTCTTCTCTTTTATATTTGTTCCGCTTCATTTCGTCCATTGGAGTGAAGGAGAGAAAAAAAAAAGCTTGGTCACCGCTACTCCTTTCTTTTTTTAAATTTCTTTTTTTACATTTATATTTTTTTCTTCGCTTCAGTTTCCTCAAATATCCAGGAGCTTAAGTTCACCTGCTCTCTTTCTCTTTCTCTCTCTTCACGCTTCCATTTCCTCTCTTCCTTTCTTTCTTTTTAGTATCTTTTTGTTTTTCACTTTCATTCACCTATCTATCTCTCTCTCTATCTATCTATCTATCTATCTATCTATCTCTATCTATCTATCCATCTATCCACCTTCTCTCTTTCTCTTTCTCCTCTTCCACTCTTCCACTCTCCGCTTCCCTCCTTTCTTTTTCCTTTTTTATTTCACTGTGTCACGTATACATTCGCCATCTACCTATCTATCTATCTATTTATTTATCTATCTGTCTTTCTGTCTGTATATGTATCCTTCTACCTGTCTGTTTGTCTTTGTAACTTTCATCGTTTTTTTTTTTAAGAATTCGTTCACATATTTTCCTTTTTTATATACATATTTTTTTATTCTCGTCGGTTCGTCAGTGTTTCAAGATTGCTTCCTTCCTCTTTCTACATTCTTTCCTTTTTATTTATTTTCATTCCATCTTTATCTTCTCTCCCTTCCGCGTTCCATTCCTTCCTTCCGTTCCTCCTATTTTTCCTGCTTCATTTTTTTTTCATTTCATTTTCTTTCTTTTTTTGTCCTTTCTTCCCTCTTTCTTTCTCTTTCTTTCTTTCTTTCTCTCATTCTTTTTTCTCTTTTTCCTTCTTCATTATTTTTCCATTCATTCCTTCTTTTCTTTCTTTCTTTGTTTCTTTCTTTCATCCTTTTGTTCCCTTCATTTATTCATTCTTTTTTCTTTCTTCCTTTTTTTCTTTCTTTCAACTTTTCTTTCTTTCTTTTCTCTTTCTTACTTACTCTTTCTTTCTTTCCTTCTTTCCTTCTTCCTTTCTTCCTTCCTTCCTTCCATCCATCCTCCCTTCATTCTCTCTTTCTTCCTTCGGTCTTCACTTTCTATCGTCCCCTTCCCATAATATCCATGGAGCCTCTGAGAACACCTAAGGCACATTATCAAACTCCTCGAAGGCTAAGTCCGTCAAATCCTAAAAGGCTCTCGCAGAAGTTGTCGAGGGAGGGGGGGGGGGGGGGGTTACATGCATGGGTGGTTTCCTGAGCCAGGCGGTAGTTTTGCAAGGCTTCTGCGCTGTGAACGGGACAAACACTCTTGACAAACCAACGTAGCTCTTCTCTGGCCTTGAAAAACGTTCGCAGCAAGAGCCCAAACGTTTGATATAAGTACGAGTGATTACCCTGGGCAGCTCTCTCTCTCTCAGTTGATTAGGGGAAGGGAGGGGAGGAACAGGGTAAGGCAGGGTGAGGCGGGAAGGTCCTGGTTGGAGGGAACTAAATGAAGAAAACCTCACAAGAAACGGGTCCTGATGTAGGTTGGGAAAGCGAGGGAATAGGAGGAGGAGGAGGAGGAGGAGGGGTTGGATAGAAAAAGCAGGAGGAGGGATAGAAAGAGCAGGAGAAGGAGGAGGAAGAGGAAAAAGAGTTGAGGTGGTAGTAGTAGTAGTAGTAGTAGTAGGAGGAGGAGGAGGAAGAAGAGGAGGAGGAGAACGGTAAATAGAAACACCAAATAACATAAAGGAAAAAAATGAGAAGAAATGGAGGGTGAGAAAGAAAGAAAGAAAGAAAGAAAGAAAGAAAGAAAGAAAGAAAGAAAGAAAGAAAGAAAGAAAGAAGAAAGAAAGAAACAAAGAAAGAAAGAAAGAGAGACAGACAGACAGAAAGAATGAGACAGGTGAGAAATTCTGGCGCGCTTGAAAGATAAAAGGAAATGACGAAGACGATGATGACGATGATGATGACGCAGACGAAGAAGGAAGCGATGAAGGTGATGATGGGAAGCGGAGGGTGACAGACGCAAGGACGAAGAGGGGGAGGGGGCATAAAGGGCCATAACGACGCAGCAGGAGAGGTAATAGTAGTAGTAGTAGTAGGAGGAGGAGGAGGAGGAGGAGGAGGAGAACGCAAATGTCTTGTTAATTTCACACGCAATGGTTAGTTTTTTGTTCTTATATTCCTTTTCTTCCTTCACTCTTTCCTCACTCTTGATATTTCTTCCATCTTTCCTCCTCCTCCTTTTTCCTCTGCTTCGTTTCTTTTTTTTTTCAGCCATTTCCTCTTTTGTTTCCTCATTTTCTCATTCTTAATATTTCATCTTTCCTCCATTTCTTTCTGCCTCACTTTTCCCATTTTTTTCTGTTAATTCTCCTCTTAATTCTTTTTTTCCTCATTATCTCCTCCTTAATATTCCTCATTTTCTCATTTTCTTTCTTCTGCTTCGTTCTTCACCTCTTTATTCTAACTATTCTCCTCTCATCCCTTTTTTTCCTCATTCTTTCTTCCTTAATACTCCTCCGTTCCTCATTTTCTTTCTTCTGCTTCGTTCTTCACATTTTTTTCCCATCCATTCTTCTTTCATCCTATTTCTTACCTCATTCTCGCTTCCTTAATATTATTCTTTTTTTACATATCATCCTTCAGCTTCATTTTCTCACTTTTTTATCATTTATTCTTCTCAACCATTTTATTCCTTCAGTTTCCCGTCTTAATATTCTACCTTTCCTCCTTCCTGTTCTTCTCCTTTGTTTCTTCCTCTTACCTTTGTTCATCCTCCTCTCATCGACCCCCTTCTTAGTACCCCTTCTTAGTATTCTCTCTCCATCTCCGCGGCTCACACGCAATTAGCACATTGTTTTGCTATCCTTGACGGACGATAAATTCCTAGCTGTTGTATCATCGTGGCCGTGAGGCGAGGAAAGACACAGCCAGCCTTGGACACAACAGCCTGGGAGCTTCGTTGTTTGCTAAAGAGCGTGTTTAAGGAATGTTCTTAGTGTCTGCAGGATGTCTTGGGAAGGTCAGAGTAACTAAAGGACTTTGCACCCATGTTACAAGGTCCCTCTTCCTTGGTTATTCCCCTCAGATCAGTTTCAACGATGTTAGTCAGTCAAATCGTGCTTCCTGTGAGCTTTCTATATACCAATTTTACGGGTTAATTAATGGCTACTTTGAACATTTTAATTTTCAGTGTTAATAATAGTCTGGCCCAAGTAAATATGTCAAGGATAAAGAAAGCAATTGAAGATCTAATAACTTTCCTGCCGATTATACTACCAAATTACATGTTATTTACTGTTTATATCGTCTACGTAATAACAAAAGCGATATTCATGTAAAATTTGGTAGCAATGCACTACTTTACATTATTTACATTATTTACATATCTGATAACTTTAATGCTGATTATACCTCCAAATTACATGTTATTTACTGTTTATATCGTGTACATAATAATAAAAGCGATATTCATGTAAAATTTGGTAGCAATGCACTAGTTTACATTTATTATTTTTACCCGGAGAAACATATATTTATCCTCACATGTTGTTGAGTATATGCGGTATGCAGTTCCGTGTCTTGGCTAGGGGAGCGGTGTTCCTTCCCACGCCCCGCGGCCAGAGGGCACGCCACTAATTGTTTGCTTTTCGGTCTATTTCATTATTTTAACTGTTCCTGAGACCCTGAGTCCGGTCACTGCTGTTAGCGGCCTTTACACGGGACCTCTCTGCTTTGTAAACTGTAAAAAAAAACCTGTAAAAATTCATACTTTGGTCAGGAATAATTTGAGTCCCTTGTTAGCTCAAAATATGTCCGAAAAGTCAAGTCTACAAACGTACTTCTAAATGAAAACTCCCAGCTCTTGACCTCCCTCCATTTATTGCCTTATTTAGAAGTTTATGTCCTTTTGCTTTCGCCCCACGGTCTCGGCGCCTTGTGGACCCGCTGCGGTGGTCTGTTGTGGTGGTCTGCGGGTCTCGTCCAGGCATTATACCAGTCAGTGAACTCGCCTGGCTGTTAACACCCCCCGCCGCCGCCTTCTTCCGCCTCCCTCTCCTGCGTTTTTTTCTTTTACCTTCTCCTTTTCGCTAGTATCACGTGACGCTACGCTCCCACACCCTCTTCCTCCTCCTCCTCCTCCTCCTCCTCCGACAGGTTTTCTGGTGTCTGTTCTTCCTATGTATTCCTATGTATTCCTCTGTATTCCTCATCCTCCTCCTCCTCCTCCTCCTCCTCTTCCTCCTCCTCCTCCTCCTCCTCCTCCTCCTCCAGCGCATTATCAAGTTGTTTTAGCCGTCACTCGAAAAGTCGGTACTCAAAAGGAAAATATAGAAATCAAGGCTGAATTTTTTTTATTATTATTATGGAGAGAAGCGTGATTTTTTTTCAAGCCGGGGTTATGTGAGAAGAGTTCCAGCTTTCACTCGTGTCCTGGACCTGATCAGAACACTTTCCTCGGCACGTAAGAGAAAAAGGTTGGGAAAGTTGGAATGTTGAAAATTATATAAAGACAACGGAAATTCGTGATGTAGAGATTTTATTTTTTTTACACCTTAATTTTTTTTTGTTCGTTCCTTCTTTCCTTCCTTCATTTTTTCTTTCTCCCCTTGTCTTTTCTTCCTTTCTTCCCTTCTTTTTCTCTCTCCTTCCTCAGCTCTTTTTTTCGTTCTCTTCTTCCTTCCCTCTTTCCTTGTTTCTTTCCTTCTCTCCTTCCTTCCCCTGTTTCTTATTTCTCTCCTTCCTTCCATCCTTCCTTCCTAACTTCTTCCTTCCTTCCCTCTTTTCTCCATTCTCTCTCTCCTTCCTTCCTCTTGTCTCCTCTTTTCTCCATTTTTTCTTTCACTTTTTTTCCTTTCTTTTTTCTTTCCCTTCTTCCTTCTTTTCTAGTGTGACGGAGGTGAACGCCGAGGCCACGCGTAGCTAAAGTGTATGCCTTCAACTTCACTTTATTTCCCTCTTTCCTTCATTGTCTCCCATTAGCCTTCAATGTTTTCTTCCTTCCTTCCTTCCTTTCTTTCTTCAGTCTGTCCTTTCTTCCCTTTCCTTCCATCCTGTACTCTTTCTTTCCCATTCACTCCTCCCCTAATTTCTTCGTTTTGCCTTCAGTGTTTTTCTTTCTTTCTTCCTTTATTCTCTCATTTCTTTCTTATTGCCTGTTTTTGTTCTTCGTTGCCACCCATCCTCCGTTCCCACCCATCCTCTCGCTTTCTTTCTCGAGTGTGAGGAGGAGGAGGAGGAGGAAGAAGACAAGGATTCATACTAAAAACAAAGTAAACAGGTGAAGGAAAAACAGGAAAGCGAAAGTGTGAGAAGAGAAAAGTTAGGAGATGGGAATGAAGACAAATTGAGGGAAAGGAGGAAGGGAGGGAGGAATGTAAAGGAAAATTTCAGAAGGAGAGGTGGAGGGAGGGAGGAGGGTCAGAAATGCAGCAGAGAAGGTTATCAAGAAGGGAAGGAAGGAAGGAAAGTAAGTGAAAGGGAAAACAGAAGAAGGAGAAGAAGGAGAAAGGGGAGTAGGAGGAGTAGGAGAATTAGGACAAGGATATATATACAAGAAACTAAATTAATATATGAAAGAAGAAAAATACGAATGAGAAAATGAAGGATCGAAGGTGGGAGGGAAGGAAGAATGAAGAGAAGTTAAGAAAAAAGGATCAAGGAAGGAAGAGGAGCAGTTTAGGGGGAGAGGTGGAGGGAAGGAGGGAGAAGGAGGGTCAGAAATGCAGAAAGAAGGACTAAGGGAAAGTAAGGAAGAGGGAAAACAGGAGGAGGAGGAAGAAGAGGAGGAGGAGGTATAGGTGGGCAGCCCTCATATTGGAACTTACCTGTGGGAGTGGCGGCAGGGGGGGGCGTCTTACCTGTGGCCCACGGTTACCTGGGTATGGGTTACGCAGGTAGTCCCTCACCTTTGTTCCTTCTCCCCCTCCCCCCTCCTCCCATATCATTCTCTTCCTTTCCTTTTCCCTCCCTTCTTTAGCTTTCCTGCCCTCTTTCCGTTCCCTATAATACCCTCCTCCTCCTCCTTTTCCTCCCCCTCCTCCTGTTTTCCATCCTTACTTTCCTTCCTTCTCCTCTTCAAGATTTCTCTCCGGCTTCTCTGACTCCCTCTCCCTCCCTCCTTCCTTCTGAAATTATCCTCTTCCTTCCTTCTTTCCTCCTTTCTCTCATCTTATATTCATCTCCAACTCTCAACTTCTCTCTTTCTCTTTCCTCTCTATTTTTGCTTCACTTATCAATTTATTTCGTTTTTTTTATGTATGTATCCCTGGAATTCTCTTCTTTTCCTCCTCCTCCTCCTCCTCCTCCTCCTCCTCCTCTTCCTCCTCCTTCGCCTTCTTACTCACTCAAGAATAAGGAAGGCGGTTAGGGAATAATGCTGAAGAGGAGAAGTTATGGCGCAGAGGAATGTTGGGAGTAACGGCGAAAGGATTGTTGAAAAGGAGAAGGAAGAGGGGGAGGAAAAGAGAGGGAGAAGGAGAAAACGAAGAGGAGGAGGAGGAGCTTGAGTCTAGTTGTTTTCCACCTCATCAGCATTTTTTTTCTGTATCTCTCAAATTCCGACAGGGTGCTTCTTACCTCGCTCCCTTTTATCGTTATTTTCATGCTAACTGCCTGGCTTCACCCTTCCCGTGGTCTCCCTTCACACACTTTCTAATCTAGCTCTCATCCCTAACCTGTCCAACCTCCTAGTGTAAGAGCTAACCGATATTCATGCTCTCACCTCTTTCAGCCTTCTAATTACCTTCCTTCTTCCTCCCTTTCTTCCTTTCTTCCCTCGTCTGTGTTTTCACCTTCCTGCGACTTGGACGCTTAGAAGAGGGGAGTTTCAAATTGCGTCTCGTACTTAAACTGACTATAATTGTGTTGCTTAATTTTATGCTTTTATTTTTTGCTATATTTTTTTGTTTTGTTTTATTGAGTGGGAGCAGAGTTTTATGTGTGTGTTTTCCTTCCTGTTTATTTGTTTACATTTGTCCTTGAACTGCTTTTTTTTTTACTATTAAGAGAGATAATAATAGTTCGTCTCATCTCATTATCTATATTCAATTCCTTCTGCTTTCTATTTTGGGATCAGAGTTTGTGTGTGTGTTTTCCTCCCTGTTTTTATATTTGTTTTGTCCTTGGCCTGCTTTCCTCCTTCACCATTAAGAGAAATAACACTGATTCATCTCACTCACCTCATTATATTCAATTACTGTATAATGAGTCGTTTGTCTAATGTCGCACTTTGCTCATCATCTTTTCCTGCTCTTCCTCTCCCCCTTTTCCTCTTCCCGCCTTGCCTGCTCACGTCCCTCTTATCTCCCGCTCGCTTCCCGCCAAATCACCGGCAGCAGAAGTGGCAGCATCCGCTCACCGCACACACCTGAGGCAGTAGTAGTAGTAGTAGTAGTAGTAGTAGTAATAGTAGTAGTGGTGGTAGTAGTAGTAGTAGTAGTAGTAGTAGTAGGAGGAGGAGGAGGAGGAGGAGAAAGAATAAGAAAAAGAATAAGAAAAAGAAAAAGAATAAGACATGGAAAAAACACCGGCAAAGACAAAGAAAACGACAAAAAAAAAGAAAAAAGAGGAAGAAAAGAGAAGAAGAGGAGGAGGAAGAAAAAGAAGAGAAAAATTTGAGCTCCTGTGACGGTGGAAAGAAAGACACCTGTTGAAGAGATGATGATGCATATCGAGGAGGAGGAGAACACCTGTGGAAGGCAAGGGCGGGGTGGGCGCCTTCCATACGGTCAGGAACTACTGGGGTGGAAATACAGTGTCCCATTCTTCCCTTTGTCCCTCTGTCGCCCATATACCCCTCCACCCCATACCCCGCCCCCCGCCCCTACAGGAAGCGAGGGGTTAGGGCGCGCCATTCCCCGCCCCGCCCCGCCCCGCTGTGGAGGCATCACGGGCCGGCACCACCTGTTCTCACGCCCCGATGATGAGTGGCAGGATATGCGGGGCAGGTCGATGGGGCGGGGTGGGGTGGGTAGGTCGGATGGGGGTGGCGGGGGGATAGGGGGCAGGTTATATGGGGCAGGGGGGAGGGGATGAAGGTAGGTTATGTAGGGTAGGTCGTTGCACATGGGGTGGGGTAGGAGGCAGGGGGCAGGCTGTGCGGGGTAGGCTGTGTGGGGAAGGTCGGCGATACGGGGCAGGGCGGAGCATACAGGGGGCGCTACCGTATGCCCCATGAGGCTGCCCGGGCATAAGGACGTGAGATGAAGCGACCCACCTCATGGCCTAAGTCTGCAATGTCTTTTTTTTTTATTCTGTTATCTATAGGGAAGAGGTTTTTGGGTTTTTTCTTTTTACTTTATTTGAAATCGAAAATAAAAGGAGTCGTCAACTGGATTGTGCGTTTCTTAATGGCCACGAATGTTATAATATTTTACTCACCTCTTTTTACTCCTCTTTTTCTAACTCTTTTGTCATCCACAGCGAAGAATTTTTGGGGGTGCAACATGGGAGGTTTTGTATTTTTTCTTTGGTTTCTGAACCGAAGAATAAGTAAACTGGATTATGCCCTTCAATGATCACGAATGTCATAATATTATACTCGCCTTTTTTTAACACTTGTCATCTATAGGTAAGATTTTTGGGGGCTGGGGATTTTTGTTTTTTACGTTGTTTGGCTTTAGAAGCGAATATTGGTGAATTGGATTGTGCGTCTCAGTGATCACGAATGTTATAATGCCATGCTCACTCAGCTCTCACTTCCCCTCGCCTCACCGCAGCCTCACTTCATCCAGCCAGCAACCCCAAACCCGTTTCATTCCCACCCCATCATCTCCCCCATGAAACTATACCCTGGATCCGGCCCCCCAAAACGTTTATGCACCCGGCCCGCCCTCCTTCGCCCCGCCCCGCCCCACCATGCCCCGCCCTCGCTAGGGCCTTACCGCATCCTTCTTCTCAAACTTTCTTTTTCACGCTTGGGCCCCAGCCTGTTATTGGCGCGGGCAAGTGTTTTATAGTGGTGCCATTCTTCCTTGGCTCATGCTGCCCCCGGAGCTTCACTAGATCTTTTTAGAGAATTTCCCAAGAGTCCTGGTTGGTAGGTGGTCAGGACAGTAGGTGTGTAATCTTCGACCAATCGGCGATGACTGAAAATTGTAAACTTGTAGCGGCGGGCGGGCCTCGAACCCGGGTCCTCCAGGACACTGGTCTATAGCATCGACCATCCTAAGCTAGAATTTCCCCGTCTGGTGTAGTGGACCCGCTGGTGCTGTAAACCTCCCAAACTCACTCTGCCAATGGGGTACTTCTTTTGCCGACTGGTTAAGGAGTGGCTTTCCCGTCTCGCCGGTCGGGGGTTCGATCCCCGGCACCGGTAAATTCCTTTCCGGGTCTTGATTAAGTTCTCGTGTGTTTCATGACACGCAGGTGTCGTGTGGGGGCATGGTAATGTGGTTTTCAGGCATTACACTGGAACCATACCAAACCTATGAGCACTCCGCTCGCGCCCCGCCCAGCCCCGCTGTAACCCCATTCGCCCCGCCCCGGGAAGGTGTGTCATGGGGTCGCTTAAGTTCACGAGTAGCGGTGAGGCACGGCGTGGGAATGAGGTGCGTGAAGGTGTGCGTTGGGTCAGGTGAGGCAGGTAGCTAACGAACCCCGGTAAAGGTTCGACTCCGAGACTGAGCGAGGAGGTCAGGGCGTGTGTAGTAGTTGTAGTGATAGGAGGAGGAGGTGAGAAAGATTTCAACTCCTGCGACGATGGAAAGAAGAAGAAATGATGTTGCACGAGGTAGAGTTGGATGGGGGGTGTGGGCGTGGGGTGGGGTGCGTCAGGTGTGTGGGCGGGGCAGCCAGGTGTGTGGGTGGGACAGCCAGGTGTGGGGGGAGAGGGTGTGTCCTGACAGGTGACCAGCCCTCCGCCCACCACCTGACGCCCACCTGGCCCCCGGTGTGTGTGGCTACCCTGTAACACCCGACAGCCCACGTGGTCACAGGTGCTAATTAACATGACCTTCGCTGCTGGAGAGAGAGAGAGAGAGAGAGAGAATAGCTAAACCTAAAAAAAGGAGAACGGAGCCGATAGAAAGGGAAACAAGACGAAAAGAAAGAAAAATATCCAAAAGAAAACTGAGAAGGAGGAAGGAAGATAAGAAAGAGAAAATGCCTAAAATAAAAGAAAAAAACCAAAGAGCCTGGAAAGAAAAAAACTACAGAAAAGAAAAAGAAATACAGAAGAAAAATGAAATAAAGATGAAAAAGCAAAATAAAATAGGATAATGAACCCAAGGAATTCTAATTACGCCCAAAACACACAAAGAGGAGAATGTGGGTGGTTACTCTCATTATAAGGGTGAAAGGAGCCTCGGGGGGACAGGTACAGGGGGAAGGGGGAGGGGGAGGAGAGCTATTGGTGTATGGACAGGTAAAGACAGGTGAGGAGGGGGGAGGGGGGCAGATGGGGGTCTTGAGAAACAGGTAAGATTGACAGGTATATATTTGTAAAGGGGAGGGAGGGGGTGGGGGGTCTCTAAAGGAGGGGTCATCAGGGCAATACAATCATGAGTTACGTATGTCTCTCTCTCTCTCTCTCTCTCTCTCTCTCTCTCTCTCTCTCTCTCTCTCTCTCTCTGTTTATCTATTTATCTATCGAATTATCTCTATTTCTCTCCTTTATCTCCTGCTTTATTTTTTTTTCCTTTTTCCCTTCTCTCTTTTATCTGCTTTCTATCTTTCTTTTCTTTTTTTCCCTCCTCTCTCCTTTATCTACTCTATCTACCTTATATATTTTTCACTATTTTCCTTTCCTCCTTTATCTTCTGCTTTATATCTTGTTTTTCCTTATTTTCCCTCCTCTCTCTCTCTCCTTGATCTCCTGTTTTCTATTTTTTTCCTTTCACCTTCCCTTGGCCTGAGTAGTTACGTGAATGACCGCCAGAGGGAACGAGTGGGCAGCGGCGGCGGCGTGGCGGTGGTGGCGGCGGAACACGTGTGCGAGAGGAAAAGAGAGAGAGGGAGAGAGAGAAAGTGTCCCATGGCGCAAGCGGAAGGAAGGAAGGAAGAAAGGAAGTGGATGACAATAATAACCGTGTTTCTTCCTGTCATCCATTCATCCGTCCGGTTCAACATTGTGCACTGTGACCCGTGTGTGTGTGTGTGTGTGTGTGTGTGTGTGTGTGTGTGGCCAAAACAAACGAGGGTAGGCCTAAATCACATACAAAATGGCTAAATAAACGAAGAAAATATACGGGAAAAAAAAAAATCAGTAAACGCTTGTCAACACTAATATCACAAAAAGTTCTCCTTCACGATTTACTTCAGTCCATAATCGAAAAGAAAAAAGAAAATGGGATATACAGCTACTGCCGAAAAAGAGAAAATGGGTTAGTTAGTGCGGAAAATTTGAACCATTCTTTACAAATTAGGGGAAAAAATCCTTTACTAATCCTTTCCAAACTTTCCTTTTTCTTTCTTTTCCTTTTTTCTTACCTCTTTCTAATGCATGTTTTTCATTTAGTCCCGTTCCTTCTCTCTCCTTCTTTCCCCCTTCGCTCTTCCTCTCTCTCTCTCTCTCTCTCTCTCTCTCTCTCTCTCTCTCTCTCTCTCTCTCTCTCTCTCTCTCTCTCTCTCTCTCTCTCTCTCTCTCTCTCTCTCTCTCTCTCTCTCTCTCTCTCTCTCTCCCCCTCTCTCCCTCCCTCTCCATCCTCCTCTCATTCTCCCCCCCAATGTGCTTCTATGAAAGGGTCACGCGAGGTCAGGTGTAACAAGGTCAGGTGAGGCCATACAGGATGCTCTCGCTAGCCTGTGAGCCTATAAAAGTAACCCAAATCACCGTTGCGTCACTCCTCTCCGTGCAACACCCTCCGTGAGCCGTGGATGTGTGTCAGCCTTCCGTCACGCTTCTGCTGATGAAAACCCGACGAAGGGAGGACGTGAGGGAGAGAGGCACGGATGGAAAAGGGACTGATGATGGAGGGAAGGATGAAAATAGGAGACGAGATGGAAAGGAGAGAGACAGAAGGAGGAAAAATGAATTGCAAAGAAGTGGACGTGAGGGAGAGAGGGACAGAGGGAATAAGGAATAAAGGCGAAGAGGTGGAAAGAGAAGAAAGTGGAGGGAAAGAGAGGTGGAAGGAGGAGGGAATGGCGACGACGGGAGGATATGGAGGAGCGAGGGACGAAGGGCAAAGGAAATATGGGCAAAGGAGTGGAAGGAAAAGATAGATGGAGAGGAACAGAAATGGCGAAGTGAAAGGAACAGTGATGAGGAGATGGAAGGGAAAGAGAGACGGTAGGAAGGAGGAACGGAGACAAGTTGTAAGAGAAAGAGAGACAGACAGAGGGACGAAGAGGTGGAAGAGGGGAAAGAGAGACGAAAGGAAGGAGGAACGGAGACAAGATGGAAGAGAAAGAGAGACAGACAGAGGGACGAAGAGGTGAAAGAGGGGAAAGAGAGACGAAAGGAAGGAGAAACGGAGACAAGATGGAAGAGAAAGAGAGGCAGACAGAGGGACGAAGAGGTGGAAGAGAGGAAAGAGAGACAGACGCAGGAATAAAACAAAAAGTGGAAGAAAGGAAAAAGAGACAGAGGGAAGGAGGAAAAAAAGGGAAAGAAGGGAAAGAGAGACGGAGGGAGGAAGAAACAAAGACGGGATGGAAAGAAAAAAAGAAAAAAAATACAACCTCGAGGGAAATAGAGACTGATGAGAGGTAGAAGGGAGGTCAGAGAGGCGGAAGAATAGATTGGTGGAAGGAAGGATAGATTGCAATAAAGAAGGAGGAGGAGGAAGAAGAAATAAAAACAAAGTGGAAGAGAGGATTATAAGTGGAAAATAGAATGGGGAAGGGAGAAAGGAAATTAAGCAGGAAGGAAGGGAGGAAGAGGGAGATTAAAGAAGGGAGGTATGGAAGAATAAGGTGAGTAAAGCAGGAAGGAAAGGAAAGAGATAAAGGGAGATAAGCAAGACGGAGAAAACGAGGAATGGAGGCAGAGAAGCAAAGTAGGAAGGGAGAGAAGGAGAATATCAGAGGGAGAGAGAGAGGGAGGGGGAGGGAAATGAAGGAGGGAGGGAGGGAGGAAGAGAAGGAGGGAGGAGGGAGGGAAACCACGCATGACGCCAGGAGGAAAGAGCCGAGATCAACCACGCCTTTACCTCCTCCTCCTCCTCCTCCTCCTCTTCCTCCTCCTCCTTATGTCGTCTTGCAGTTTTCATAGCGAATCGGTATTTACTCTCAAGATAATTTTTTCCTCTTCCTCCACTACCTCCTCCTCCTCCTCCTCCTCCTCCTCCTCCTCCTCCTCCTCCAATGTGTTTCCTTCGTGTCTCCAGTCGATGCGTGACACGAGCGGGCGAAGGGGCGTGACCAGGGAAAGGTTTTGTTACTGAAGAAGGAGGAGGAGGAGGAGGAGGAGGGACGGAAGGACTGGATTAAGGGAAGAGGAGGGAACAAGAGCGGTAACAAAGAGAGGGACAGACTCGAGTGGAGGAAAGAGAACAGGTGGAGGGAAGAGAGGTGGGAGGAAAAGGAGGAAAAAAGGCGAAACTGAAGGAGGGAGGGAGAGAAGAAAGAGATGGGAGGAAATGGACGAGACATAGGAGGGAGGAGGAGGGAAGGAGAGGAGAAAGAAAGATGGAAGAAAAAAGAGGAAAAGGACAGATATAGGGAGGAGGGAAGGAGGAAAAATGGAAAGATGTCAGGAAAATGAGGAAAAAGACAGAAATAAGGAGGAGGGAAGGAGGAAAAAGGGAAAGATGTCAGGAAATAGAGGAAAAAGAAAGAACAAGGAGGAGAAAAATTATGAAAGAGAGATATACGGGAGGGAAAAAAGAAGAAAAAGGGAGAAGGAAAGAAAGGAAAAAGAAAAAAAACAAGGATATACAATGAAACGATACAAAACGAGTTATTTATCATCTTCCCTTCTAAAATAACTAACATTTTAACTCGCCTACCTTATCTAACTTAACTCCTATCTACGAATCTATGTTATTTTCCAACTCTCTTCTCCACCCATAAAAGAATCGAGACCTCCATTACAAAACGAGTTATTTATCATCTTCCCTTCTAAAATAACTAACTTTTTAACTAGTCTACCTTATCTAACTTAACTCCTATCTACGAATCTATATTATTTTCCAACTCTCTTCTCCACCCATAAGAGAATCGAGACCTCCAATACAAAACGAGTTATTTATCATCTTCCCTTCTAAAATAACTAACTTTTTAACTAGTCTACCTTATCTAACTTAACTCCTATCTACGAATCTATATTATTTTCCAACTCTCTTCTCCACCCATAAGAGAATCGAGACCTCCATTTAAAGGTTCCAATCGTGTTTACATCAAGAGGAATGGAAAGGCAGACAGGGACGCTGGAACAGGGGGCGAGGTTGCTAGAGCGAGGAGAAGGAAAGTGAGGGAGAGAGGAGGGAGAGAGAGAGAGAGAGTCCCGGATGGAGGGATTACGACGGGCAGGAAGCGAGGTGGTCACACACACACACACACACACACACACACACACACACACACACGCGACTAATAATGGAACGCTTCTTCGTCACCCCCAAGAGTTTGTGAATAGAGCAATTTTTAGGTGAAACTAAGATTTTTTCCCCATCTAACCTGCGTGTGTGTGTGTGTGTGTGTGTGTGTGTGTGTGCCCCCCTTTCCCCCCTCGCTGTCGGGCGCGTCGTCGGGACTTCGCAGCGGATGTAGTCAAGGTTAGCGATGGACCTTTAACACCCAACTGGCGCCTAAGGTTTGGGGGGCACGGGGGCACACACATACACCCCTCCCTCTCCCGCCCTCCCCCCACACGCCTGAGGGTTCGGGGGCACAGGGCACACACAGACACACTCCCCAAAGGACGCTCAAGGGCACACTCATCAGGGCATTGCAGGAATACAAAGGACTCTGCAACAAATATCCTTCTGCTCCTACACTCCTTTAGCTCTTTCTTGGCCCATGCTACCCCCGAGTTCTCCTCTTGACCGAAGTCGCTAAAGTTAAGGTTAGGTTAGGTTAAGTTAGGTTAGGTTAGGTTAGGGTACACACAGACACACTCCCCAAAGGACGCTCAAGGGCACACAGTGACTCATCGGGGCATTACAGGAAAACAAAGGACTCTGCAACAAATATCCTTCTGCTCCTACACTCCTTTCTTGGCCTATGCTACCCCCGGGTTCTCCTCTTGACCGAAGTCGCTAAAGTTAGGGTTGTCTGGAGATCTGGGCGATGGTTGAAAATTGTCGGCTTGCGTCGGTGGGATTCGAACCTAGGATCTTCTGGGTCACCACGCCCGAACGCTGACTACTCGGCCACTTTGCATCTCCTCTCTTCTCACATTACTCTTTTATTTCAAGCTGTTCCCAAATACACATCTCAATCATGTCTCCTCTTCACTCTTTCCTAACTTTTCTCTCTTTTCTGTCTCTCCTGTCTGCTCTTTATCTCCTCTTCCTTCCCTCACTCTTTACGCTCTTTTATTTCAAGCTGTTCCCAAATACACATCTCAATCATGTCTCCTCTCCGTCTCCTCTTCACTCTTTCCTAACTTTTCTCTCTTTTCTGTCTCTCCTGTCTGCTCTTTATCTCCTCTTCCTTCACTCACTCTTTACTCTCTTTTATTTCAAGTTGTTCCCAAATTCACATCTCAATCATGTCTCCTCTCCGTCTCCTCTTCACTCCTTCCTAACTTCTTTCGCTTTTCTGTCTCTCCTGTCTGCTCTTTATCTCCTCTTCCTTCCCTCTTCCCTAATACACTGCCTCTCTCTCTCTTCTCTTTTGTCCCTTTCTCTCCCTCTCCTTCCCACATCACATCATCCTGTCTACTTTGCGTCTCCTCTTCACTAACTTCTTTCTCTTTTCTGTCTCTCCTGTCTGCTCTTTATCTCCTCTTCCTTCCCTCTTCCCTAATACACTGCCTCTCTCTCTCTTCTCTTTTGTCCCTTTCTCTCCCTCTCCTTCCCACATCACATCATCCTGTCTACTCTGCGTCTCCTCTTCACTCTTTACTAACTTCTTTCTCTTTTCTGTCCCTCCCGTCTTCTCTTTATCTCCTCTTCCTTCCCTGTTCCCTTATACAATGTCTCTCTCTTCTCTGTTGTCCCTTTCTCTCCCTTTCCTTCCCACGATACTCTCCCAGCAGGGTGTATAGTTATAGTTACTTATGCTCCCCACTCACGTTCCTTTCTCCCCTACCTTTGAATAATCACCCAAGCACCCTTCTCTTTCTTCCCTATTTGCTTACGTCTCCCCTTCACTTACCTTAACGCCTGTAGTGTGCCTCTTTTGCCTCTTCCTGCTTCCTTCATTTTTGCAGCCTTTTCTCGTATCCAGTTTGTGATGTGACTCTTCTTTCTCCTTCCTTCGCCTTGTTCTCTGTCTCTCTTTGCGCTCTCCTCAGGTATGTCTCTGATTTGCCTCCCTTCTCCTCCTCCTGCTCCGTCTTCTCTTCCTCCTTCTTGTATACTATATCCCAAGCTTTCTCAAGTGTCCCCTTCTATCCTTTACTTCCTCCTACGCCCACGACACTCTCCCACCCTTACTCAATCACCCTCCCATGCTATCTACTTTCAATATAATCTCCCCCACACCCTCCCACCCTTATTCAATCACCCTACCACCCACCTTTGTCACCCTCCCACTCACTCAATCGCCTTCCAATGTTCTCTACCTCCTCCTTCACCCACTACACTCTCCCACTCTCACTCAATCGCCCTCCCATGTTCTCTACCTCCTCCTTCACCCACCATACCCTCCCACCCTCACTCACTCACTCACTCACTCTCCCACGTTCTCTCCCTTCCCCGGCGTCCCCCACACCCTCCCACTTGTCCTCAGCGGTGTCCCTCGCCTCCCCCCGCGGTGTCGATGGCAAGGCGGCGACGCTAAGGAAATGCGTAACAAGAGACCCCCAGGTGGAGCCCTTTAAAGCGTTCCAGCCCACCTGAGTCGCCGCCACCACCGCCTCCTCCTCCTCCTCCTTCTCCTCCTCTTCCTCCGCCTCCTCTTCCTCCTCGTCCTACTCCGCCGCCCTCACCGCGTCGTCGCCACAGCAGCGCTCAGCCTCAGGGACACAAAAAGGCCGTTTGGGAGCTTTTCTGCCTCAGCGAGTCTCTTGTGCTGGCGACAAAGACGATGCGACGGGGATGAACTGCCGTCGCCGCCCGTCTGTCTGTCTGTATGTCTGTGTCCTACCTGCTACCCATACTTACCTGTCTCTGCCTTCCTACCGACCTATCTACTTAACCTAGCCAACCACCTACACCAACATCTCTCCCCTCCCCTCCTTCTGCCTGTTGGCCCCCCTACTTCTGCCTTACGCATATCTCAACCCCCCCCCCCCAGCTTTCATCTCCAGCCTATTCCCCAGCATCTGCCACCCACGATTCGCCCCTCCCTCAGTTCGTATACCATCGCCTGCCCATTCTTACCCCAGCCTCTATCCCCCTACTTCAATCTTTACCATTTCCTGCCCATTCCTACCCCAGTCTCTATTCCGTTCAAGTCTCCCCTCTTCCAGTCTCCACTCCGCCAGTTCCTACCACCCCCTGCCCATTCCATTTCCTGCCCATTCCTATCCCAGTCTCTATTCCGTTCAAGTCTCCCCTATTCCAGTCTCCACTCCACCAGTCTCTACCACCCCTGCTCATTCCTCCCCCAGCCTCCACCACCCACACCTCCTCCTCCCTTCACGACCACGAGAAAGCAAAAGACAATATCCCCAGCTCTTCAAATGGGACGGCGGGGGTGGGAGGGAGGGGGGAGACTAGCCGCCCCATGCACCCTGACCGCCCCACCCTGACCACATCCCCAGAACTTTCCTCTCCGTCCCTCTCCCTTTGTTTACATCACCTCGGCCCCTCCTCTCTCTTCTAGCCCCTCCCCCACTGCCCCCGTCCCCCCACCTCCCTCCCCCTGTTCGCATCCCGCCGCTCAGCCTCCCACGCCCGGCCTGAGAAGCGCCCTGAGCACCTGAACACTTTAATCAGATTCCTCAGGTGTGTTGTTGATTGCTTCGACTCACCTGTGCTTGAGCGAGGTTTTGTTTTGGTTTTGAGGTGAGAGGGAGGAGGAGGGGAGAGGGGGGGAGGGAGGAGGAGGAGGAGGAGGAGGAGGAGGAGGCTTACACACACACACACACACACACACACACACACACACACACACACGAAACAAAAAGTGATTTCCTGGGATTGTCTTTCTTTTTTCTTCCTTTTATTTTGTTCCTTTTTTTTCTATTTCCTCATTCGGCTTCATTAATGTGTAAATGATGAGTGGTGTGCGTGCGTATGTGTGTGAGTGTGTGTGGGGGTGTTTGTTTGTTTGTTTGTTTGTTTCATGTCAGTGGAGGTGTACTTCAATCCCCTCCTTACCCCCTCCCCTTCAATCCCCTCCTTACCCCCTCCCCTTCAATCCCCTCCTTTCCCCCTCCCCTTCAATCCCCTCCTTTCCCCCTCCCCTTCAATCCCCTCCTTTCCCCCTCCCCTTCAATCCCCTCTTTACCCCCTCCCTTCAATCCCCTCTTTACCCTCCCTTCAATCCCCTCCTTTCCCCTCCCTTCAATACCCTCTTTACCCCTCCCTTCAATCCCTCCTTACCCCTCCTCCCTTCAATCCCTCCTTCCCCCTCCCTTCAATCCCCTCTTTACCCCCTCCCCTTCAATCCTCCTTACCCCTCTCCCTTCAATCCCTCCTTACCCCTCCCTTCAATCCCCTCTTTACCCCCTCCCCTTCAATCCCCTCCTTTCCACCTCCCCTTCAATCCCCTCCTTTCCCCCTCCCCTTCAATCCCCTCCTTTCCCCCTACCCTTCAATCCCCTCTTTACCCCCTCCCCTTCAATCCCCTCCTTTCCCCCTCCCCTTCAATCCCCTCTTTGCCCCCTCCCCTTCAATCCCCTCCTTTCCCCCACCCCTTCAATCCCCTCTTTACCCCCTTCCCTTCAATCCCCTCCTTTCCCCGTCCCTTCAATCCCTCTTTACCCCCTTCCTTCAATCCTCCATTCCCCTCCCTTCAATCCCCTCCTTACCCCTCCCTTCAATCCCTCCTTACCCCTCCCCTTCAATCCCCTCTTTGCCCCCTCCCCTTCAATCCCCTCCTTTCCACCTCCCCTTCAATCCACTCTTTACCCCCTGCCCTTCAATCCCCTCCTTTCCCCGTCCCCTTCAATCCCCTCTTTACCCCCTCCCCTTCAATCCCTCCTTTCCCTCCCCTTCAATCCCCTCTTTACCCCCTCCCCTTCAATCCCCTCCTTACCCCCTTCCCATCAATCCCCCACTCATCCCCTCCCATTCAGTCCTCCACTCACCCCATCCCCCTCATTCCCCCCTTCCCCCATACCCTTCACCCACACAGACCCCCACATATACTATCCCCAATCCCTAACCTCCCACAGTGTCCCACCTTCACAACCTCCCAAGCCAAGAATACCTCCCTCCTCCTCCTCCTCCTCCCCCAATTACCTGGCCTCGTAACTGCCCTCGTAGGCTCGGCAGGGCAGGAGGAGGAAATTACACGCCATAAAGTAACAGGTAAGAGGAAGAGAGGCTCCGGAAACAGATGTGTGTGTACCGTGTGTTGTGTTCCCCGCCCTCTTCCTATACCTGCCCCGTTTAGCAGTTTGTTTAGCCGGCCGTACACGCTCACACCGGGTTTGTCCTATGGGTGAAAAGGGGCGGGGCTTCGTTTTTTTTTATAGCAAGGGAGGCAGCTCAAGGGCATAAAACGAAAACGGTAACAAAAAAAGCTTGCTAGATACTTTTTTCCGACAGAAGAAAACGGCCATACACGCTCAGGCTGGGTTTGTCCGATGGGTGATAAGGGGCGGGGCTTCGTTTTTTTTTTTTTTTTTTTTTTTTTTTTTACAGCAAGGGAGGCAGCTCAAGGGCATAAAACGAAGACAGTAACAAAAAAAGCTCGCTAGACACTTTTTTCCGACAGAAGAAAACGGCCATACACGCTCAGGATAGGTTTGTCCGATGGGTGAAAAGGGGCGGGGCTTCGATTTTTTTTTTTTTTTTTTACAGCAAGGGCATAAAACGAAAACGGTAACAAAAAAGCTTGCAAGAATTTTTTTTTCCGACAGAAGAAAAAAGGCCATACACGCTCAGGCTGGGTTTGTCCGATGGGTGATAAGGGGCGGGGGTTCGCTTTTTTTTATTTTCTTATTTTTTTTTATTTTTCAGCAAGGAAGGCAGCTCAAGGGCATAAAACGAAAACAGTAACAAAAAAAGCTCGCTAGACGTTTTTTTCCGACAGAAGAAAAAAGGCCATACACGCTCAGGCTGGGTTTATCCGATGGGTGATAAGGGTCGGGGGTTCGTTTTTTTATTTTCTTATCTTTTTTTATTTATTTTACAGCAAGGGAGGCAGCTCAAGGGCATAAAACGAAAACAGTAACAAAAAAAGCTCGCTAGACGTTTTTTTCCCGGCAGAAGAAAAATAACGAAAGACCAGCCCAGCCCCAGACCAAGGCCTTCTTCTGTGCAATATTGTCATTCTGTCGCCTTCCCTCCCACTATCGTTCTCACCTTGGCTGTGTAGTAATGTCTTGTCCGCCTTTGTATGAGCAGGCATCCGTGACAGAGCAGAATATTTTTTTTCTCTAAGAACATTCCTTTGCTTCCTACACTTTCCCTTTTCAAACACTAAATAATTCACGTCTGTTTGGTCCTTGGTGCCTTGTGTGAGGATACCAGTACAGTAACCATCACTACCTTCGCCTATTAATGTTCCCTTATACCTCCCCTGTTATCCCATTACTCCATTATTCCACCCTCCACCTCCTGCTGTCTATATAATCTCTTTCACACTCACTCTTAGGCTGTATTCTGAGACGCATTTCGCTCTCAACAAATATTTTCACAGGCCGCAGAAGTGAGTAATCGGGTTCTGATGACCATTTTTCACGTTCATGGTGCAGAAGGCTTCTCAAACTATCACTAGGCTCATATAACTACCCATGGAAATACCCGCACAGCCTCTTCCAAAGCCTTATCAAATGTAAGTGTGGAAATGTCTGAGAATGAGGGGCTTTCACACACACATTAGATAAGGCTTTCGTATATAGAGGTTGTGGGTGTTTCCATGGGAGGTACTTTTATGAGCCTAGTGATAGTTTGACGAGGCCTTTGCACCAGGAATACTAAAACAAACTCATGAAAACCGGACTACTTTCCTTTGTGACCTTTGAAAATTGGTGTTATGAGAGAATAAGTGCCTGATGATCTCCTTTCTATCGCCTCCACCATCCTTCCATCTCTTTCTCAGCATCCTTCCATCTCCCCCTCTCAGCATCCTTCCATCTCCCCCTCTCAGCATCCTCCCATCTCCCCCTCTCAGCATCCTTCCATCTTCCCCTCTCAGCATCCTCCCATCTCCCCCTATCAGCATCCTCCCGTCTCCCCCTCTCAGCATCCTCCCGTCTCCCCCTATCAGCATCCTCCCATCTCCCCCTATCAGCATCCTCCCATCTGATCAGTCTCGCCTATCCATCTCACCTCCTTAACCTCTGCCCTTCTAGCCCACCAACCACTCACACCTGCTTCACGGTCCCCCTAACTCATTATTCCACCCTACACCGCCTCCTGCTGCCCCTTAATACCCTTCACGCCCTGGCCCGCTCGCTTCACCTTACCGCCTTACCTACACCATTGTTCGAAGTCTTAGTGTATCCTAATCCCTCTTTTTCTCTAATATTTCACCTGTCCGAACTTAATTGTTGTTTTACCTATTCCTTTATGTCCTTCCTCGCCTGACCTGTGTCCCAGTCCTTTTTTTTCTCATCTTCCACCGTTGTTCGAAGTCTTAGTGTATCCTAATCTCTCGTTTTCTAATACTCAGTCTGTTTTCCTTCCTAATTATTGTTTTACGAAGCCCTATCTGTTCTATGTCCTAATTCCTCTTTTTCTAATACCCGGTGTGTTTTCCTTACCTAATTATTGTTTTACCAAGCCCTATCTGTTCTGTCCTAATCCCTCCTTTTCCTTATACTTCACCTTCTCCAACTTAATTGATGTTTTACCTGGCTCAATCTTCCCTTCCTCACCTGTTATACCTTCTAATTCTTCTTTTCCCAATACTCTACCTGTCCTAACTTAATTGATGTTTTACCTTCTCAATCTCTCCTTCCTCACCTGTTATGTCTTCTAATTCTTCTAATTAATGTTTTACCAATCTCCTTCTGTCTTTTATCACCTTTTCTGTCCTAATCCCTTTTTTTCTAATACTCCACCTCTTAATTGATGTTTTGCCAACCCCAATCTGTCCTTCCTTATGTTCTGTGTTTCAATCCCTCTCTTTATAATACTCCACTTGTTCTCCCAACCTAATTAATGTTTTACCTGGCATTATCCGTCCTTCTTCACCTGTTCTGTGTCTTAGTCCATCTTTTTTCTAGTCTTCCTTCTGTCCTGATTCAAGTCATGTTTTTCCAACCCCTAAATGTCCTTTATCGCCTGTCATGTGTCCTAATCCCTCTTTTTTTTAATACTCCACCTGTTCCTCAAAATTAATGATTGACTTAGCCTCTTCTGTCACTCCTTACCTGTTCTGTGTCCTAATCTCTCTTACTAATTGTTCTCTTTCTACCTGTTTTCTTTCCACCTGTCCCCTTTCCACCTGTCTCTTTTCCACTTGTTCCATCCACCTGTCCCGTCCACCTGTCCTCCACCAATCCTCTCACTTGTCCGCTCCCGTCCCCCTCATCACCACACCTGCCCTCTCCATCACCCTTATCATTACAAGGCCATAATGAGGGCTGTTAGGGAAGGGGGAGGGGAGGGGGAGGAGGGAAGGGGAGGAAGATATTTTCCCATCATTATAACCCGATCTGGACTCTAATGGGGAGGAGGAGGAGGAGGAGGAGGATTTTCTCTCACGGGACAGGTGATAGGAGGAGGTAGAGGCGGGGGAGGAGGACGCGGTTGGAGGGCCGTTGGAGGAAGGGAAAAGGAGGAGGAAGAGGAGGAAGAGGAGGAGGAGGAGGAGGAGGAGGAGGAGGTATAGGGGGTCAGGAGGGCATCGCTACCGAAGGAAAAGATAGCCAGTGAGGGCATTATGACCGTAACGGACTGCATACCGCGTGTGTGTGTGTGTGTGTGTGTGTGTGTGTGTGTGTGTGTGTGTGTGTGTGTGTGTTTGTGGTCTAGTTGTGTGGCTTTATATATTATCTGACTATCAGCTAAGAGTAGGTATTTTTTTTATATTTGAAGTAACCAAATAGTGTTCAGTTCTCTTGGCATGATTGAGCAGAATTTGTATACATGGATCAGGTGTTATTAACCGCTTAGGAATAACTCTGCGGAAGCACTGTGCGATATATGAACTATATATAAATTTTTTAGTGGTGGTGATGAGGTTGTTGTTATGGTTGTTGTTGTTGTTGGTGGTGGTGGTGGTGGTTCATGACGCGTCTCTTCATTACTTGGCCATGATGTCACGAGAAAAAAGTGAAAAAAAAGCCGAAATAAAAGAGGAAAAGATAAAATTGATGAAATAAAAAGAAAAAAAATATGTAAAAAGAGGAATTAAGAGAAAAAAATCAATGAGGCAAAAAAAAATCTAAAAATACAATTCAAAAGAAAATGAAAACAAAAATAAATAAATTTAACAGTATGAAACAACTGCGGAAACAAAAGAATTGAATAAGAAGAAATTAAGGAAAACAGTAAAAAAATAAATGAAGACAATTTGAAAAAAAAACTATATGTCAAAAGCAGAAAAAAAATAAAAAAATAAAATAATTCCTCATCTGCCATTATCATCATTTACACCTCAGCATAAACGATGTTAAAAAAAAAATAACTAAGAAAAAAAACGTAAATAAAAACCCAAAGTCCTCCCTCACCCTTCTTTTTTTCCCTTTCCTCCTCCTCTTTCTCTTCTCCCTTCCCTCCACCCTTCCCCCTTCTAATTTCTATTGTATCTCCCTCCCATATCTCTCTTTTTCTCCTCTTCTCCATTTCTCCAGCTTTCCATCTATTCCTCCCTTTCTTTAGCTCCCTTTCCCACCTCTCTCCCTCTCCCTCAACCCCTCTCTCACTCCCTTATCTTTCTCTCCTTTTTTCCACCTTTCCACCTGTTTCTCCCTTTCCCACCTCTCTCCCTTTCCCTCAACCCCTCTCTCACTCCCTTATCTTCTCAACCCCTCCCCCTCGTTTCTCCCTTCCCTTTACCCCCTTGCCTCTCTCTCCCTTTGTTCCGCCTTTCCCTTCCTTTTACTGGCAGACGATGAAGTTAAAAAGAAACCGAGTAGAGAACGAGATCCATGGCGCCTTGGTGTCTTGGTTCCTCTCAGCCCGACTCTCCTCATCTTTGTTCTCCGACCACAACAGCACTCATCTTGCACCCCCTCCCCCCCTCCAGCCCCCCTTCCAGCCCCCCATGCCCCTCCCCTCCCCCCTGATACCCCTCCCATCTCTTCTCTGACCTGCCCCCCTCCTCCCAGTCCCCTTCTTTTTCTCCCCTTCCTCCTCCTCTTCTTTCTCTCTTCCTTCCTCCTCCTTCCCCTTTCCTCCCCCTTTTCCCTCATTTTTCTCCCTCTCCTCCTCCTCTTCCTTTTTTTCCTCTCCCTCTTCTACACCCTTCCCCCTTCTCTTTCCTTCCGCAACACTTTTCCTCATTCTCTCCTCCTCTCCTCCTTCCTCCTCTTCCTCCTTTCCTCCCTATCCCTTCCTTTTCCACTCCTTCCTCCTCCTCCTTCTACTCTTCTTCCTCTCAGTCCTCTCTTTCCTACTGTAGCCCCTTTCTTTACCTCTCCCTTCCTCCTCCTCCTTCCCTCCCCCTTCCTCCCCCTTCCCTTCCTCCCCTTACAGCAGAACTCGACAACCTGTTCCCACTTTCCTTGGGGCTACATTAACCAGCCCCGCAAGCCCCCCCCCCCCCTCCCCTCCCCCCTCCACCCCCTTCATCCACTCCCACCCTTTCAGTCATATCAAAGCACTGGGAGAGAACGAAGGGGGGGGTGAAATTGAGGGGGAGTTTGTGGGAGGAAAGGAGGGATGGGGAGTGGGGTGGTAATGGGGAGGGAGAGAGGTGAGGGAGGGGTTGAAGAGAGGAAGTGAAAGAGAGGGAGAGGTGGAGAAAGGGAGAGAAAGAGAAGGGAGAGAGATAAGAAAGGGGGCTGAAGAGAAAGGGAGAAAAGGTTAGATAGGTGGAGAAAGGGAGAGAAAGATAAGGGAGTGAGAGAGGGGTTAAGGGAAAGGGAGAGAGGTGGGAAAGGGAGCTAAAGAAAGGGAGGAATAGGTGAAAAGCTGGAGAAATGGAGAAGAGGAGAAAAAGGGAGATAAAGGTGGGAGATACGATAGAAAATAGAAGGAGGAAGAAGGGTGGAAGGAAGGGAGAAGGGAGAAGAGAAAGAGGAGGAGGAAAGGGAAAAAAAGAAGGGTGAGGGAGGTAATTGAGGAGGGTGAATGAGGTAACTTACTGAGAGAGGGGAGGAAGGAAGGAGGAAGAGGAGGAAAGGGGGGGGGATGGATCTCAATAAAAGGAGGAGGAGGAGGAGGAGGAGGGGAAGAAATGATGAAAGGGTGAGGGAGAAGGCGGTAACTTACTAAAAAGAAGAGGAGGAGGAGGAGGAGGAGGAGGAGGAGGAGGAGGGACGTTAAGGGTTGGTGCGACACGTAAGAGGGGGGGGCGGGGTCAGAGGTCATGGGTCACGGGATAATTGTGACCCGCTGTGACCTAGAAATGCTTGCCCTTCCACCCTCCCTTCTTCCCCCTCTTTCTCCTCATCACCCTTCCCTCCTTTCTTCCTTCCCCTTCGTCCCTTTTTCCTCCCCTTCCCCCCCTTCTCCCTCCCTCCTTCCTTTCCTTTTTGTGTGATTTGTTTTTATTATTATTATTATTATTATTATTATTATTATTATTATTATTATTATTATTATTATTATTATTATTATTATTATTATTATTATTATTATTATTATTATTATTATTATTATTATTATTGTCTGCCTCCGTGAACTTAGTCTAAATCTTTCTCTAAATTCCGTTCCGTTAATAAAACAAAACAAAAAAAAATAAACTTGAATACGTGAGAATTTTACGCATATATGATTTTTTAACGTTTTTTCACTTCCTCAAAAATATTTCCATCAAATTCCTTTCCTTCAATAAAACTAGCAAAGAAAAAAAAACGAATGAATGAGAATTTTACGCATTTATGATTTTTTTTCTTTTCTTTACTAAAAAAAAACTCTCCCTAAACTTTTGTTCCTTCATTATAAATAACAAAGAAAAAAAACACTAAAAACTCGAATGAATGAGATTTTTCTGAGTTTGTGATTTCATATATATTTTCTTTCTTCACTAAAAAAAATCTCTCCCTAAACTTCTGTTCCTTCATTATAACTAAGAAAAAAAAAAAAAAACGAATGAATGAGATTTTTGTGAGTTAGTGATTTCGTTTTTTGTCTTCTCTTTAATCAAAAAAAAAAAAAATCTCTCCTTAAAGTAAAATAAATAAAAGCAAAATAAATAAAGTAAAGTAAGTAAAGTAAAATAAATAAACAAATAAACAAATAAAATAAAATAACCCTCACACACGAACAGGCGACACATCCTACGCAGTTGTGATTCTTTTTATTTTCCTTTATTTATTTACCATTTTCTTTTACCTGTGAGGGGGAGAGAGAGGTCGTGTTTACCCTCCACTTCCTGCCTTTGTTTACACCCTCCCTCCTTCTCCTCCTCCTTCTCCTCCTCCTCCTGGGATAATCAACAACAGTACTAGACTCGTGCGAACTCGAAAGAGAATAAATGTGGAAAAGAAATACAAGAAGAATCGTTTCCTTTATTTCTGAGGTGATTTTAGGGTAAGAGAGAGAGAGAGAGAGAGAGAGAGAGAGAGAGAGAGAGAGAGAGAGAGAGTGTTTGGTTAGGCTTTTATTTTTCTCTCTTTGACAATCATCATTTTATCTCACTTCCTCTTCCTCTTTCTTCTCCACCTAAGCCTCCTCTTCCTCCACACACTTCCTTTCCTCCCTTCTGTTACTGCCAATCTCCCTTCCTTCTTGTCTTATTTTCCTCGTTTTATTTATCTTATCTTTCTTTTCTTCTTCCATCTCTTTTTCCACCTTATTATCCTCACGTCTTTCCATTACTCCGTCCGTTCTCTCCCTTTCTGTCAGTCTCCCATTATTATTATTTATAGTTTCTTCTTTTCCTTCTCTTGTTTTCCCTTCCTTCCTCTTTTTCTTCTTGCTGTTTTCCCTTGATACCTCTCCTTCCCTCCCTCTCTGTCTGTCTCCCATTTTTTTAACATTTCCTTCTTCCTTTTCTTGTCTTTCTTTGCTCCTTCCTCTCCTTCTTCCCCTCTCTTATTTGCTTCCTTTTCTCCTTTACGCTAAGTCTTCCTTCCTTTTAGCATTTCTGCATTTCTTTTCTTTTCCTATTTTCCTTTGCTTCTTCCTTTTTTCCCTTTTCCCTACATCAGCCATCCCTTCCCTCCTCCAGCCTTCCTTTCCCTCCCTTTTTCTGCTTGCTTTCCTCCCCTAATCTCAGTCTTCCTTCCTTCTTAGTTTAATTCCTCACAGTCGGGTATTACGATATTTTTCCTCTCAAATCTCATTAGTAAAGGATCGAATCGCTTCACCTTTGTCTTGCCCGGAGGAGGGAACGAGGCAAGAAGATGATCCCTCATCCGAAGAAGACGGAAGATCATCAACTTGGTTCTTGTATTTTTTTTTGTAGATTCCGATGCGATAAAAAGGAGGATCAAGAACCTTGCAAAGTAGTATTCAGTTCATTGTCGCTTGGGAGATGGTCTTTGTTTCCTTTTGTTTTTATACGCGTTTCTCCTCTTGTTGTTGTTGTTGTTGTTGTTGTTGTTGTTGTATTTGGATTTCTTTCAGTACTACATAATCTTCCCATTTTATCATCTTACATTTATCATTAGGTTGACTTCAGATATTATAATTTTTTCCTGTTTTCCCTTTAATTTTTTCCTTCTGCGGTATTATTCAGCACAATTTCGCTCCTGTGATCGCCTTTGTTTCCCTTTTTCTTTTTCGTATATGTTTTACGTGTTTCCCCTTCCCTTGTTTCATGACTGGTATCAACCGGACTATTTTGTTTTATTTTTGTATCGTGTGTGTGTGTGTGTGTGTGTGTGTGTGTGTGTGTGTGTGTGTGTGTGTGTGTGTGTGTGTGTGTGTGTGTGTGTGTGTGTGTGTTTCTCTTTCCAGGTTTTATTTATCACTGGTGTTACCTATATTTGCCTTCTACTTCCTCACTTCCCTATCACACAACACACCAAACACACAGGAAGCAACGCAAAGCAACACACGGCAAAGCAACACAACTGATTTCTTCCTCCTCTCCTCAGACTATATGAAATCTACTGGTTCTGAATAATTCCTTCGTCCCTGTCAGTGCCTATCTCACAACACAACACACAACACCCACAAGGCAACGCGAAGCAATACCAGGCAAAACAACACAAGGTAAAGCAAGGCAACTGGCTAAATTCTTCCTTCTTCTTCTCCCTGGACGCATAAAATCTAATCAACTCGTTCTGAATAATTCCTTCGTCCCTGTCAATGCCGCAACACAAAAAACAACATAGCACACACAAAGCAAAGCAAAACAAAGCAAAACAACACAACTGGCTTCTTAATTCCTCCTTCCTCTTCCCAGACGCATATAATCAAATCAACTGGTTCTGAATAACTCCTTCGTCCCTGTCAATGTCACAACACAAAAAACAACACAGCACACACAAAGCAAAGCAAAACAAAGCAAAACAACAGAACTGGCTTCTTTTTCCTCCTCTCCTGGAACGCATGCATCAAATCAACTGGTTCTTAATAATTTCTTCATCCCCGCCAGTGCCTATCTCACAACACAACGGGCAGTACAACACAAAGCAACACAAACCAACACCAGGCAAAGCAACACGAGGTAAAGCAATGCAACTGGCTTCTTGATTCCTCCTTCCTCTTCCCAGACGCATATAATCAAATCAACTGGTTCTTAATAATTCCTTCGTCCCTGTCAATGCCCATCACCCAACATAACAAACAACACACACACGGCAACGCAAAGCAACACCAGGCAAAACAACAAGAGATAAACCAAATGCAACTTGCTCCTTAATTCCACCATCCTCTTCCCGGACGCATAAAATCATATCAACTGGTTCTGAATAATTCTTGGTCTCTGTCAGTGCCCATTTCACAACACAATGAACAACACAGCACACACAAAGCAAAGCAACACAACGAGCTGGTTCTTCTTCCTCCTCCTCTCCCCGGACGCATAAATCAAGTCAACTGGTTCCTTAGTAATTCCTTCGTCCCCGTTAGAAAGCAAAAAACAAACGCTCTCTCGCTGCGCCCAGACCAAGACTTATTATTTTCACGCTTCCTGGAATTCCTGAATGACGAATACCAAAGAAGATTACTATTGGTGTTATTAGTGTTATTGCATTTAATCTTGTTGTTATTGTTGTTGTTGTTGTTGTTGTTGTTGTCAGTCTCGTAGCCTCCTTTTTGTCATTTTACTCTGACATATTCTCGCAAAAAACAAAAACAAAAACAAAGACGCATCGGAAAAAGCAAATACACGCAGAGAGAGAGAGAGAGAGAGAGAGAGAGAGAGAGAGAGAGAGAGAGTAAACTATGTAATAGCCTAATACTTTCCCACTTTTTCTCCTTTACGTTTTCTTTTCATTGTACTTTCTCTCTCTCTCTCTCTCTCTCTCTCTCTCTCTCTCTCTCTCTCTCTCTCTTTGTGGAGGATGCTGACTGGCGCGGAGGTGATTAACTTTTTTTTATTTAACTTTCTTTTTGTTACCTGTTCAGCTTCCGGTCAGAGAGAGAGAGAGAGAGAATGTGTGTGTGTGTGTGTGTGTGTGTGTGTGTGTGTGTGTGACGCATTGTTATTAGTAAAGATATAGCAAAGTATCACACGAATTTCGAAACACACACACACACACACACACACACACGCACACACACACAAAGTACCTGAGACTCCATATATCATCTACCGTGTGTGTGTGTGTGTGTGTGTGTGTGTCCTTCGCATGTGTTCAGAGCCACGAAGGTCGTCACAGAAGTCTGGGTGTGACTCAGGGAGGAGAAGGAGGAGGAGGAAGAGGAGGCTGGACAAAAAAAATGAAGCGTGTTAATGATAAAAAAGAAGAGAGAAGAAAAAATAAATAGTGAGAGAAAATACAAACAACCAATGAGAAAAAAAAAACAGGAAGAAGCATTAGAGTAGGAGAAGAGGAAGAGGAGAAGAAGGAAGATAATGTGATAATATTTAGTACAGCTTGGGGGGGAAGGTGAGAAGAAGGAGAGGGAAAGAAGGAAAGAGGAAAGGGACGAAGGTGAAGAAAAAGAATGGAAATGAGATAGAGAAGAGTGAGTGGGGGAGGGAAATTGGAGGAAGGGGATTTAAAAAGGGAAGGGAGATAAGAGGGAATGGAAAGGGGAAGAGGTGGAAAAGGGGGTAGGGGGGAGATGGTATTTCCTGCTGCAGCGCCGACTTCAGTATGTGTCTTCAGGTAATGGCTGGGAAGACGGCTTTCTCAGTACGTAGGTAGGTAGGTTGCTCACATCCGCCGCCTCCTCCTCTTCCTCCTCCTACTCCTCTTCCTCCTTCGTCTGTTCCTCCTAATCGTCGTCATCGTCATCTTCATCGTCATTCTCCATTTTTCTATTTCTTTTTTCTCGTCCTCGTTCTTTTCAGCTATTCCTTTTTTATTTAGTCTTTTCGTTCTCGTACATTTTATTCATATCTCTCTTTTTTCCTTTACTCACATCAATACTCTTCCATCTTCTCATCAATGTCGTTCTCTAGCTCTTCCTCTTTCTCCTCTTCCTCCTCCATCTCCGCATCTTTTTTTTTTCTTCTCGTCTTTCTCCTCCTGTTCCTTCTCCATATCTTTCTTTTCTTGCTCCTTTTCCGCCTCCTCCTCCTCCTCCTCCTCCCCTTCTCGTCTTCCTCCTCTTGTTCGTTCTCCTTAAATACCTTTCTCTTCTCTCTCCTCTTCCGCCTCCTCCCTTCTCCTCCTCCTCCACCTCTTTTTGTCTCTTCTTCCTCCTCGTCAACTTCTTTCCTACCTCCTCTTTCTCTTACTCAAGTCTTTAGGTGCTGAACAACTCAAGAACTAGTAACAATGGGCTACCTATTCAAGCGAGGTGATGTAATACAGATATTGGCAAAGTTTTTTTCCATACCGAGTCATACGTCAATGGAACAACCTCCTGGCTGAAATAGTTAGTGCAGAAACCTTCGACTACTTCATAAATCGCATTGACCGTTATTTCTTTGCAACAGGAGTAAACTGAACGTACGCGCGGAAGAGCTTTGATCTGCGGACACTATCACGAGAGCGGGCAACCTCGTAATGAGCCAATAAGCTTCCTGTTGCCTGTCTTTTCACGTTTCCTCCTCCTCCTCCTCCTCCATCACCTGCATCCTGGTTCCTGCACTTCTTCCCGTCATTCCCGTTGTGCTCCCGTCCTGCCCCGACCTGACCCGCTACCCGTGACCCAGCCAGGAATGTTGGGGCGCTATGCCGCTCGTCCGCTTGCGTGTTATACCGCTCACCGGCGTCAATAAGATGCGATATAGGTCAGATGAAAAGAAAGGGTGTAAGGCGGTAATGTCAATAGATCAGGTAAATAAAAGTGTGAGGAATGTATGCATAGCTCTGTGTGGCGCCACCTTGTTTAGACTGGTTATTTTGAGAGAGAGAGAGAGAGAGAGAGAGAGAGAGAGAGAGAGAGAGAGAGAGAGAGAGAGAGAGAGAGAGAGAGAGAGAGAGAGAGAGAGAGAGAGAAACATGGAAACATGGAAACGCAGGCAACAGAAAGCCTATTGGCTCATTACGAGGTTGCCCGCTTTGGTGATTTAATCTGCTCGACAGCCTGGGGCCTGGGGAGCAGATGAAAGCACCTCGACATTGAGGAGTAGATGAAAGCACCTCGATATTGAGGAGCAGATGAAAGCACCTCAATATTCAGTTTACTCCCGACGCAGCGAAGTGACGGTCGATTCTATATTTGAAGGAGTTGATAGTATTCGCATTTACTACTTCTGAAGGAAGATTGTTCCAGTGACGGATGACTCGGTTTGAAAAGAAACTCCTTCCGATGTCTGTGTTACATCGACTAGACTGAATGGGTAAACCGTTATTTCTAGTTCTTAGGTTGGTTTGCAATTCAAAGAATTTGGAGTAATCGACGTTATTGAATTTTTTCAGATACTTGAAGACTTGAATCATATCTCCTCGTAGGCGTCTTTTCTCTAATGTAAAGAGATTGAGTCGCTTGAGTCGTTCCTCGTACGGTTGAGCCCTTAAGGTTGGTATCATTTTCGTGGCGCGTCGCTGAATCCTTTCCAGTAAATCAATGTCCTTTCTGTAATTAGGAGACCAGAACTGTACGGCATACTCGAGGTGCGGTCTTACCATGGAATTATACAAGGATAGCATCACGTCTGGCGTTTTACACTCGAAGTTCCTCGCTATGAACCCGAGCATAGTGTTGGCTTTGTTGTATGCTTTTTTACAGTGATTCGCGTGTTTCAGGTCACTGCTGATAGTGACTCCAAGATCCTTTTCCTCCTGCATCGCTTGCAGAGGTCTCCCATTCATGATGTATGTGTGGTTACTATTTCTGGACCCAATGTGCATGACTTTGCATTTGTCAACATTAAAGGACATTTGCCATTTTTCCGACCATTCGATGATGTGACTGAGGTCTTTCTGAATGATTTCGCAGTCGGTCTTTGTGAGGGCCTTTCCCCCCACCTTAGTGTCATCAGCAAATTTCGATATTGTGGATTTCAGTCCTGCTTCGAGGTCGTTGATATATATGATGAAGAGAATGGGTCCCAGCACTGACCCTTGAAGGCGGAGGAGATGGAGAAAGAGAAGAAGAAAGAAAGAAGAGAAGAAGCAGAAGAAGAAGAAGAGAAAAATAAAAAGAAAAAAGTAGAAGATGGAGAAGAAAAAGATGGAGAAGAAAGAAAAGAAAAAAAGAAAAAGCAGAACAAGAAAAAAAGAACAAGAAAAAAAATGACATGGAAAAACAAGAGAACGGAAAAGAACACGATTAACACTGCTTCAGACTCCTGTGTAGTCTTTTTAAGTAGTGGTGGTGTGGATCAAGGTAAGACTCACACGTTAATTAATTTCTGCGTATCGGTGAAGGATGCTGGGAGGGAGGAAGGGGGGAAGGAGGGAGTAAAGCGACCTTGGTGGTGGTGGCGTTGGTGGGGGTGGTGGAGGTGTTGTTGGTGGTGATGGTGGTGGTGGATGGTCCCCCCAACCCCCCTCCCCCCTTCCCCCTCCTTCCGTCTGACGCCACACACAAAAAAAAATCATCGTCCGGTTACCAAATTAGGAAATCAAAACAAAATGACAGATTGGGGAAGTAATGAGAGAGAGAGAGAGAGAGAGAGAGAGAGAGAGAGAGAGAGAGAGAGAGAGAGAGAGAGAGAGAGAGAGAGAGAGAGAATAAATGAATAAACATGTGAACTTTGGGTTAAATATATAAATAAGCAAAAAAAAAAAAAACTAATAGATAAAGATAATAATGTACACGAAGGCAAATTATACGAAAAGTGACTCACGGTATTGCGTCATTCCGTGTGTGTGTGTGTGTGTGTGTGTGTGTGTCAATCCCTGTGTGTACGTAGTGTGTCTGATTGCTAAGTAGAAACCCCACCCATCATCACCACCATCACCTCCATCACCACCAACACCATCACCACCAAAACCATCACCAACACCAATTCGCAGCCACAAACACCTATCTCCCCTCCTATTCTTCTCCTTTTCTTCCTTTCTTATCTCCCTTCTCTCCTTTTCTTTCTCTTCTTTTCATTCGTTGGGTGATAGAAGAGTAGGAGGAGGAAGAGGTGGAGGAGGAAGAAGAGGAAGAGGAGAAAAGGAGGAAGTGACATAGAGGAGAAAAGGGAGAGAGGACGCGAAGGAAAGTAGGAGCGAAGAAAGGAAGGAAGAGAAAGAGGGAGGGGGAGGAGGGAGAGGGGAGAGGGCGGGGAGGGTATGGGGGGCGTGGGAATATTCGTGACAGGTAAGGTAAGTGCTGGGAGTCACCTGTCCACCTGTCCGGAAATGCCCCGCTGCCGTTGTTGGTTCGTGGTCGATGTTATTTCTCCTTGATTGCCTTCCTCACCTGCCGCCTCACCTTGCGCCACCTGTTAGTATTGCTGCTGCTCTAACTTACCTGGAAGACGCTTTGACTCACCCTCCTCAATCTCCTTTCGTTTTCTTTATTTTTCTTTTTTTTTTATTTATCATTCTTTTTTTATTTTCTTATTCTTTATTTTCTCATTCTCATCTTCGTTTTATTTTTTTTTTTCATTCGTCTTATTTTTTTCATTATCATTCTTGTCTTCTTTATATTTTCATTCTCATTCTCGTTTTCTTTATTTTTTTCATTCGTCTTATTTTTCTCATTCTCATTCTTGTCTTCTTTATATTCTCATTCTCATTCTCGTTTTCCTTATTTTTTCATTCTTATTTTTCTCATTCTCATTCTTGTTTTCTTTATTTTTTTCATTCTATATTTTTCTCATTCTCGTTTTCTCTACTCTCTCATTCTTTATTTAATCATTATTTCACTCACTCACTTTGGTCAATCTTCTTTCGTTTTCCTTATTTTCTCTATTTTATTATTTTCTCATTCTCATTTTCATTTTTTTATTTCCTCATTCATTTTTGTATCATTGTTTCACTCCCTCACTTTTGTCAATCTTCTTTTATTCCAAAAAATATAAAAATAAGAGCAAAATGTACCAAAAAACAAAGATAACAATGACAAACTGCACCAAAAATGACAATGACGATACCAAACTGCATCCAAAACTACCTCAGTGACTCCATAAACAAACATCCAACATAAGTATTCACTCCACCACACCACATCATCATACCATCACTATATACTTAAAACACGAACTCAACATCACTGCCAGAGTCCTACCACCACCAAATCCCACAACACACTCACATCCCTAACAACCTGACCCCTGTGTTCCTCCCTCCTTTCGCAGACCACCATCCGTGTGTTCGCCAAGTGCCTTCGTTCGGACATCGAGTACAAGACGATCTCCGTGAACACGCGCGCCAGCTGCCGGGAGGTGGTGGCCCTGCTGCTCTCTAAGTACCGCATGAGACACCGCGACCCCAACCTCTTCTACCTTACCATGGAGGTCACCGTGCGGAGGTTAGTTGGTGCGGGGACTGTTAGCTTTTATAGGGGGATGATAGGCAGGTTAGGCTTGTTGGTTTTCCATTTTTTTTGCTCTGTTGAACGAATCTACCGTTTTTTATTATGCCCTTGAACTGTCTCCTTTGCTGTAAAAAAGAAAAAAAAATCTCCTGGAATCAGTTTACCAATAGATCCTAATGTTCCGTTCCCTTGGTTGTTAGGCTTGTTGTTTTCTTCTTTTCCTCTTTTTTTTTTTTTTTACTTTTCTGCAACTATTTATATTTCTTCCCAGAGTCAGTTTCTTACGTTATGTACCACTTATTGTGTTCCATTTCCTTGGCTTGTTAGTTATCCCTTTATCTATTTTTTGGACTTTTCTACAACTAAATATCTGGAATCATTTACTTAGCAGATTCCCAAATTCCGTTCCCTCAGTTACACGCGTACTTGTTCTCAGGTGTTCCGGCGCGCCCGTGAGGTCCCTGCTGGTGCTTGAGGAGGGCGCGCGGCCCGCCCAGCTGGCCCTCTGCAGGCCGCCCGGGGACTCCAGGTTCGCGCTGCAAATGCGTCGCGGCGGCGTGGTGAAGATCCACGACACGGTGCTCATGCCGGGGGTGAGTAGAGACTCGTGTGGTCCTCATTCTGAACCAATACTCAAGGCCTCTAGAAAAGACTACTATGAACTACATATTTCTACTATTGAGACCCTCTCCAATAACATTCTCTTTCCTTGGCTTCGTTCTCCCCGCTGCTTATACTAAAGAAATATCAAGACGCTTCTCCAACCCATTTTTTATTATTGGTTATTCTTATACTTAATGTTCTTGGGGGAGCGGCGACATCACGAGCCTTTTTCTTTGTATCTATTCTTTCCATTGAGCTATCTCCTTTCCTGTTACAATATGGCCATGGTAGGGTCATGTCAAGTATTCACCCTCTTTTCCTCCCTCTTGTCGCAGTCGCAATACAAGTCGCTGCTGGTGTCGGACAGGACCACGGCGGAGGAGGTGGTGCAGCTGCTGCTAAACTGTTACAACAGACGCGACAACAAGTGTTACTACGCCATACACGAGGTAAGGGCCAGTATCAAAACCTCTCCCTGCTTTAGCCATTCCCTTGAGCATAAACTCTTCCTGGTTAAGTCATTCTCCTTATAACAAGCTCTCCCTGACTAAGCCATTCCCTTCATCACAAGCTCAAGCTATTCTCCTTACAAACTTTCCCTGGTTAAGCCATTCTCTTTATTAAAAACTCTCCCTCACTAAGCCATTCCCTTCATCACAAGCTCGCCCATACTAAACCACTCCCTTTACCACAAGCTCTCCCCAGACTAAGCCATTCCCTTCATTACAAGCTCTCCCAGACTAAGCCATTTCCTTCATCACAAGCTCTCCCCAGACTAAGCCATTTCCTTCATCACAAGCTCTCCCAGACTAAGCCATTCCCTTCATTACAAGCTCTCCCAGACTAAGCCATTCCCTTCATTACAAGCTCTCCCAGACTAAGCCATTCCCGTCATCACAAGCTCTCCCAGACTAAGCCATTCCCGCTAACACAAGCTCTCCCCAGACTAAGCCATTCCTTTCATCACACGCTCTCCCTGATTAAGCCATTCCCGCTAACACAAGCTCTCCCCAGACTAAGTCATTCCTTTCATCACAAGCTCTCCCTGATTAAGCCATTCCCGCTAACACAAGCTCTCCCTCACAAAACCATTTCCTTTACCACAAGCTCTTCCTGCATAAGCCATTCCCTTTGTCATAAGCTCTCTTTAGTTAAGCCATTCCCTAGATATCAGTTCAACGGTATCACAAAATTGCTACTACATACCTAAAATTTATCATATTTTTCACTTGAATTTTGCAAAGGAAAGAAGCAGTTTACAGTGAGTGGTTAGTAACGGGGAGGCTTGTGACAACTACTCTATTATACGACAAGATTACCAGGAACGCAAAATTTTCCACTTCCTTCTTTGAGAATACGAATATCACGGCGGGAAAGTGAGGAAAACTACGATGGTTAGCGACGATGAAAATGACCAATTGAAGCTTGAACACGAACCCTCATCTGTCTCTTTTACTGGCTTCTTAAGTTTTCCCTCTCTAACGGTTCCTCTTCCGACCTAAACTTATATATCTTCTGTCTCTCCATAATTTCTTTCTCTTTCTCCTTCTGTTCCTCTTTTCATAATTTTTTTCTTTCTTCCATCTCTCTATTTCTTTCTCTGCTTCCTCCTTCTGTTTCTCTCTTTTCCTTTTTATCTTTTTGTTCTTTCTTTCCATACTTCCTTCTCCATATCCTTCCTCTGTTCCTCTTTCTTCCATTTTCTTATATTTCTTCTGTCTCTTCATACCTTCCTTCTCTGCCTCCTGTTTCCGTTCCTCTTTCTATACCTGTTTAACCTTTCTTTTTTTCTCTTCATGTCTTTTCTCTGTCTTCTCTGTCTTCTCCTACTGTTCCTTCTCCTACTGTTCCTCTTTCTACCATTCTTCTTTTTTCTTCCATTTCTCCATGTCTTTTTTCTCTGTCTCCTGCCTTTGTTCTTCTTTCTATACCTTTTTAACCTTTCTTTTTTTCTTTTCATGTCTCTCTGTGTGTTCCTCTTTTTACCGTTTTCTCATTTTTCTTCCGTCTCTCCATGTCTTCGTTCTATGTCTCATCCTTCTGCTCCTCTTTCTATGCATTTTTTCTGTTTCTTCTCTCTCCACGTCTTCTTTCTCTCTTTACTTCCTATGTTCCTCTTTCCACCAGTTATCTCCCTCTCCTTAAGTTCTTCCGTCTCTCCATGTCATTTCTCACCTGTCTCTTTTCACCATTCTCTTCCTCGCCAACGATTAACGAAGGCAGGTAATAGAGACGAAGCTCATGAAAGAAAAAGGTATATGACCATTTCTCTTTCCTTCGTACATTGCCCCAAGTGACTGTGCATGCATGGGCTGTCTGTGTCATGATTGGTTCCCACGCAGACACCTGGCGAGCCGCAACCTACCTGTGGAGGGGAGTGTTGCACGCGAAGAGGGAACGAGCGAGTGGTGTGGTGATGGTAGTGGTAGTGGTAGTAGTAGAAGTAGTAGTAGTAGTAGAAGTAGTAGTAGTAGCAGTAGTAGTAGTAGTAGTAGTAGTAGTAGTAGTAGTAGTAGTAGTAGTAGTAGAACAAAAAGAAGAAAAGGGAGGCTGGAAAGTGAGAGTAAAAGCAGCATTAATTGTAGTAGTAGTAGTAGTAGTAGTAGTAGTAGTAGTAGTAGTAGAACAAAAGACGAAACGGGACACTGGAAAATGATAATAGAGGCAACATTATTTGTATGAGTAATAGTAGTATAGAATAAAAACGAGCGCCATTTTTTTCCCCCGAGTAGTTAATTTCAACACTCCAAGATTAATACTAGTGCCACTTCAAGAGCGCTTTCACAACAAGTATCAAATTTCATCCACGAGACTCACTTTTCAAGACTCGCCATAAATTTCTTCCCGGAAGCAGCTCCGCGGTAGCCGTCAAAGTGCGCTGTCAAGAAAATTACCTGAGGCTGTTTGTTTCGCATGCCAGCTGTTAGGCGAACACCGCTACTTATGTTTTGTGTGGTGTTAGGCGGCGGACAGGATGACTGGCTTGCAGGGTGACGTAGAAAAATGAAGAAAATGGAGTATACTGATTAGTAGTAGTAAGCGAGCGTTGTTTTGTGTTGAGTTGGTGTATCCATTATGTTACGCCGTTGTGTTGTTTTGGTGGTAAGAGAGCCAGGTATATAGGACACGTAGCAGTGGGTTTAAGTTATATAAATTCAGATTTAACACAGACAAAGGCAAGAATTGGTTCACCAGCAGAGTGGTGGATGAGTCGAACAGGCTCGGTGGCCATGTTGTAAGTGCCAATAAGATTGCTACATTCAAGAAGAGGTTAGATAAATTTATGAATAATCAGATTAGTTGGGATTACGTTTACAGAAGCTGCTTTGTACAGTGCCTACAGGCCTCTTGCAGACTCATCATGTTCTTATGTTCTTATGTACTGATGTGTGTGGCGGGGGTGTTGGGGGAGGTGCTGCGTATAGTTTTATGTGCTTGATGTAACAAAAGATAACCTCGTTTATTATGATATTGAGTGATAGGCGAGTTCTTGAGGTGCCTCGCGTGTATAAATGAGATGTTTGGTGTGTGGAGGAACAGAGGTAAATACGACGCTTCGTGTGGATGTGCGAATTAAAGAGATAAGAGAGCTTTCGTGTTTTGGGTGTGGTGCGTGCGAGAACAGATGCAACAGGTGTGATGTGAGGAACTGACATGCTCTTTTGTTGTTGTTATTATCACAGGTCCGACGCAGCCCCGAGTTCAGCGACCGCATGATCCAGACGGAGGAGCGGCTGCTGGAGGTGAAGGCGCGGTGGCCGAGGGACAGGCAGGCCGAGTATGTGTTCGTGTTGAGGCGGAACATGGCGCAGGCGCTGTCCCTCCGGAAGGTGAGATAGATAGATAGATAGAAAGATAGATAGATAGGTATAGCTATCTACACTTACAGTAATAATAACGAAGTGTAATGAAAAATAGGTGAAATGATGAAATATAATGATAAAGAAGTGTAAATAACCTATGTAAATGAGAGCAATAACAGTAGTATTTCATTTTTCTTTCTTTTTTCAGTTGTCTTTGCGAACGGCGGAGGTGAAGTGGGCGGCGGACTGCGTGGGGGAGGCTGTGAACGGCCCTGTCAGCAGTGCCCCGCCCCCCCGCCCCGCCCCACCCCTACAGACCAACCTTCACCCCCAACCTGCCCCGTCCACACAGCTCCTCCCTTACACCCCACCCGCACCCCATCCACAGGCTCCTCCCCACCCACAACCCACACCTTTCCCTCAGGCCACCCACCACCCTCATCCCGTCCCCTACCCCCAGCCTCCTCCTCCCCCGCACCTACAGTCCATACTCAAGCCACACCCACAACCCACTCACAAGCCACACCAACAGCCCGCCCCGCCCCGACGAGGAGTTCTTGAGGGCGCCGTGATCGACTGCACCGACGTGACCCCGAGAATGACCACCATCAACAGGACGCAACCTTCCACCTCCACCTGCCCCCCTGTCAACCCTGCCGCCCGCTCCTGCCTGACCACCCTCACCACCACTGCTGAAGTCTTCCCCGTCAAGACTCTCGCTAGTGGTGTCCCTGCACGGCCTCCACCACCCCAAATGGCCACCACTCACGCCCCTCCTTCAGGCAACACTTATCACTACCCGCCTACCTCGTCTCACGCCCTTCCTCCACCCACGACGCGCGTCCCTTCGTCTGCTACCCATGGCCCTCCACCACACACCTATACCCACACCCACGTCTCCACGCCCACAACTACCGCCTCCCCGCCGTCCACCATCAACGCCCCCGACACCAGGGACTCCGCCACCAACACCGAGGTCAAAGAGGTGTCCAATAACAGCACGCAGACGGTGGTGTCCAAGCGAGTCGTTGTGCCGCCTTACCCCGCCACCCAACCCCTCTTCGCTAACCTCCCCTTGAAATCCCTCACTCTTTCTTCCACCCCATCCAACCCTCCTTCAGTACCTCCACCCTCCTTCACGCAGCCCTCTGATCCACTTCCCCTCTCAAAGTCACACCCTCTATCTTCCACCCTCTCTAATCTCACTTCCATCTCCTCCTCCACCCAGCATCTCCTTCCCCCTGACTACCCACCTCCCCCTCCACCTCCTCCTCCTCCGCCGCCGCCGTCAGAAGAGGCTGCACGGCTCCCCCCACCCAGCAGAACGCCCCTCCCTTGGCAGCATAAGGTGGGGAGCAGCGCCCCCTCCACGTCTAAGAGGGAAGAAGCGGACGGGGTGAAGGAGGTGACGAGATGTGAAGAGTGGCGCCTCATCACCACCAACGCCACCCCTTCTTCCTCTTCCTCCTCCTCTTCCTCCACTATTTCCATCCCATCCACCACTTCCTCCTCCTCCTCAGCCTCTTCCGTCCTCTCCACGTTATCACCGGCCACTTCATCTCCCTCCACTACTTCCTCCGCCACCACTGTCACCTCCTCCTCCTCCTCCTCCTCCCACTCCTGTATTTCCTCCTCCTCTGCCACGTCCACCACCACCACCACCTCCACCTCCACCACCGCATTGAAGACAGACACCTGCAAGCACAACTGTCAACACTGCTTCTACATCTGACAATGAATGCTGCGGGGGGCGTGCGTTGAGGTGCGTGTGCTGGCGTGTGTGTGTGTGTGTGTGTGGGCGTTCGTGCTGCGTGTATACCTAAGATTATATGAGTGTTCCCGTGGGCGTGTGTGAGCTGTAGGTGCTGCGGTAACGCCCGGGGCACACCGCCATCGCACACCGCCGAGGCCTGAACTCCATCCCGCACAAATAAGAAATAGTCGTTGATTAGTACTACCTATTCTGTACATTTTAAAGAGTGGAGACGGATACGAATGGGGGGTTTCATACATCCACTTGTGTCTCTTACTTAGCATTCCTTAGGTACCGGGTGTATATATGCTGTTCTGTGTGAAGTGTTGACGCAAATCCAAAAAGATGCTGCAATGGTTTTGGTTTAGTGGACCGAGTGTCAATGCATCCCTTTGCCCTTTTGTGTGTATTATAAGGAGTTCCAAAGATAAGATTATCCTTCTCCAGTGGTTCTTGCCTTGTTTATGTACAAAAACAATAGAGATGAGAGAGAGATGAATGTATGAATGAATGAATTAATGATGTATGAGTGAATGTATGTATGCATAATGCCCTGTATAGTGTCTTGCCCCATCTGTTTCTTGCCTGATGTATAATTAAGACGGTAGAGTGGAAAGGATATTAGCGATACGATGGTCTTTGTACAGTGTTTTGAGCCTCCAGAGTCTTGCCCAGTGAATGACCGCAAAGGTGAAGTGGGCGGTGGGCTGTGTGGGGGAGGCTGTGGGCGGCCCCTTGAACAGTGCCCCGGTGACCCTACAGACCATGCATTTTTTTCCCCAAACTTGCCCTGTGGGAGAGGCAGTGGATATATAATGATCAATAATGATCAATCAATGTGCTTTGGCCTCACATTTCCTGACCAGTGTAAAAAAAGACTACAAATCCGAATGGGAAAGAGAGACATCAAGTGCTATTTATCAGTCCGTCGTGTCCTTGTGTGCCTGGAGCTGCAGGACAAGATGAGGAGGTGCCTGTACAGTGTGGCGGTGCGTGGCCTCTGCAGCGGGCCAGCAGGTCCCCGATAGAGCTTTAACTAATGGAACCAAATGTTTTTTTAGACTTGTATAGAAAATGACTGATCAAAGTTATTTCTAGTTCTGTAGACCAATAATAAATGGATTGTTATAAGTTTTGTTTGCCTTTCTTTCCATCTTATTGTGATTTTTTCCTCCTACAAAAACAGGTAGGTAACACAATTAACCAGCAGTGCGTCCTGCTTTCATGTAACAAATGTATGCTAAAAAATGTAGTAAAAAAGAAATCTGACCATGAAAAACTAGTGGTCAAAATACCTCAGATACCAGGCATTATGGGGCTGAGATACCCCGTCCTCCCTCCCCCGGGAGTGAGCTCACTCTTATACGAGGTACGCCCCATATAGGAGAGGACAGAGCCGCTTTCAGTGTTCAATATACTTTGGCTATAATATTATATTTGAGGACATTTTATACGAGGTATCGCCCCATACGGAGGTGTCGAAGCAAGTCTGACTGATGGTAGGCTGGCTGGCCGCCGTCGGGACCAAAGCCAGCATGCCCGGCGGGTTGTGTGCAGCAGAGTGCGCGGGAGGAGGGAAGAGTGAAAAGGACAAATGGTGTGTGTGTCATTCTCAGGGGTAACCACGGTGGAGCGCAAACGCTCACTAGTTGTAGTCAAGGCTTGATTAAGTTGAGTGGTGTTAAGACCGAGTGAGCAGGTTTGTTACCCCGTGTTAATGGGAACACTTGACAGGTTTTCTTCGTGTGTTGGTGCTACTTATACTTGTGTTTACATGTTAGTTTAAACTGATAGTTTATCCAGTGTGTTTCCGGTAGTTTATAAGTAATAAGACTAAGCTCTAAGTGTTACGAGTCACCACAATTTATTCCCCTAAGGCTGGACCTCAAGTAGGTACCTAATATTATTAAAGTCACGCTACCCATATTATTTGGCAGATGATAATTCTGTGTGCGATAATGGTGAATAATAAGACTTGGTAAATAAACTGCTAATTTTACTCTCTGGTTTAAGTGATCAACAATTATTTCTGCTTTGAGGTGTAATGAACCTACATAATTAAGGAGTGCCAATGAAAGGCACGACACCGGGTTCGAATCCCGCCCGGGCAGACGGCCTGCAGCCCACCCAGCTGTTCATCCTTTCTTTCGGGATGATCGATAAAGGGGCACCTAGGTAAGGTTAACTGTGGGAACCCGTTCGTCACACCTTCCGTGTGTGTGTCCCGGGGCATATGGGTTCCATAATCAACGGATCCTGATTTGGGTTATTCTTACCCACCACAGTTTAATTAATTATGTGACGGGGATGAGCACCGAAGCCATGCGCAACTATATATAACGCATGCCCTACTTTACCTGCAATTCATTATAAGTGTGCACAAGCCGTTCATCAGATAAGCCAGAGTGTGTGGGTGGGTGTGCATACGTGGGTGTGTATGCCTTGCTACTCTTAGCGACTTTTCTCGCTATTTATCGTCAGGTTATCTTGATGCTGATAACCGTGGCCCTCGTCAGTGACGTTACGGAGGAAAACACAGGAGGCAGGCGCAACACAGGGGCCGTCCATGCCTAGACACTGCCGCACCCGCCTCAGGATGGCCACACCCTCGGCAGTGCCCACCCACAGTGGCAAAACACGGCCCAAGACACACTGCAATGGTGCCACCCACAGCCTGGCACGCCGGGACACTCCTCCGCTGCCCAGACTGCACTGCCTCTCCACCTCCAAAACCTGCCACACCAAGTTCCATATTCACAGACCATCGTTGTAAATACAGTAACCACTCGTCCACTCCAAGAGGCTCCATTTTATATTGCAGCCACAGAGTTCAGAAGCTATACAGGTTATAAATATGTGGCTCCAACTTCCACATCAGCTAGAGTGGCACCATGGGGAATGCATTCTCTTCTAAATCTACTCCACCATCTCCTCTCTAACCGAAGCTGGCCCTCTCTTTATAATTATTCTCCTTATCATATGCTACGAAACAGCAGGTAGCCTATAGGGAGGAATTAAAAGTGCGGATCGATATTGTATAGATCTATAGTATAATAGCTGCCTCCTCTTCGATCAGCAGCCCCCAAGTATCTGAGATGCCACCTCGTTCTGTATTCTTTTTGCTGGGACAACGCTTAGCTGGCTTTTTTATTTCTTTTTTTGTTACCCTGAAGTTGCTTCCATTGCTATTGAAAAAAAAGCGTAAAACGTTTGTGTTCCGCTACTTTTACTATCTGCCCGCGCTACTTTTGATGGCCTGACAATACTAATGGGTTGCTGTGAGTTGTAATCTTATGATGTTAACATGAGAGAAAGTCGTAATATTAAAGTGCTGACGTGACAGAATTGTAATAATAACGATGATAATGTCTTGCACTCCCTACTTTTCCAATCTACTTTAGGCCAAATGGCAACCCTGGCGGCGACGCTGAGACCAAGACCAAGACCAAAGTGAGGGAGCCAGAGACAGCCCGGCGGGAGACTCTTAGACAGCCACATTTTGCACCCTTTGCCACCACTTCCCAAGATGACGAGCGTGGAAAGACTCTACACGCTATACAACACCATAGACGACGCCAAGGACAAGGCAGGAGAGGTGAGACGCGGCCCGGGGCAATGGTGTGAGGGGGGGCCACGCCGTGCTGGATAGAGGATCGATTATTTCAGCTATTAACCACATTTTTTCCCACCAGTCTGTGTTTTATTTGTGTTTTGGAGCTCCAGGGGTGGTTTTGTGTTGCTGGGTGTTGCGGGGGTCACTGGGGTTGTGTTGTCGTGTGTGCGTGGGTGTGTTGCATGTGAGGGTGGATTTTTTTCTGCCAGTTGTGTTCTATGGGTGTTTTGGAGCTCCAGGGATGGTTTTGTGTTGCGGAGGTCACTGGGGTTGTGTTGTCGTGTGTGCGTGGGTGTGTTGCTTGTGTGGGTGGAGGGGACGGGATTATTTCAGCTGTTAACCACATTTTCCCCACCAGTCTGTGTTTTCTTGATGTTTTGTGTTGCGGGGGTCACTGGGGTTGTGTTGTCGTGTGTGCATGGGTGTGTTGCTTGTGTGGGTGGAGGGGACGGGATTATTTCAGCTGTTAACCACATTTTTTCCACCAGTCTGTGTTTTCTTGATGTTTTGTGTTGCAGGAGTCACTGAGGTTATGTTGTTTTGTGGGTGTGTTGCCCAGAGGTAACATTTTGGTTGTTGGGGATAGCCAGGTCAAGTTTTAGATAGGGCCTTCTGTGCTAGAGATAGAAAGCGTAGGACCCGTGTGTGTTTTCCAGGGGTGGGGATTAGGGATGTCAGCGATAGGGTAGAGACTTGCATGGCAGGCAAGGGAGTCAAACTCATCGTCTGCCTGAGCGTGGAAGGGAACGACATAGGCAGGGTAAGTAGTGGGCAGCTTCTGCATCACTATAAGGAGGCTCTGCGTAGGGTTACGTTCAGGGGCGGGGTTCTAGTGGTGTGTGGGGTTCTGCCAAGGCGGCGGTTGGTGGCATTTGGTTGTCCAGGGCTTTTGCATTAAACTGCAGGTTTGCAGATTATTGCAAAGCCAATTGATGGACATTTGTCAACACCTGGGATCAATTCTATGGCAGGAACCACCTTTACCAGAGGGTCTGATTCCCTTGAACGTGGATTGGGGGCCCTACAGGGTTTTTTAGGGTAGGTAAGAGTGGGCCTAAGGTGGCAATAGCTAGTGAGAACATAAAATTTAATAATAATGATAGCAGTAGCAGGGTAAATCAAGGGATAGGTCTAAATGTATACTATACAAAGAGTAGAAGAATTAGGAATAAGATAGATTTAATGTGGGGAAAGGCGTGCATAGAGAAATTTGATATGATAGCGATCACAGAGTCATGGATAAATGCTGCAGACAGGCACTTTCTTCCAGAATTAGAGATTGAAGGATATAGATTATTCCACCAAGACCGAATAGGCAGGAAGGGGGATGAGGTCGCACTCTTCATCAGGGACAATCTTAAATGTGTCATTAACAACTCAAATCAAGGTAGATAGTAATACAGAATCCCTCTGGGTAGAAACAATAGGTAGGAAGGAGAAGCTTGTCATAGGAGTACTTTACAGACCGCCCAACCTTAACAGGAATAGTAGCTGACCCTTTTTACAGGAAATTAGTTGTGCATCAAGATATAGGAATGTGTGTGTAATTGGGGATTTCAATTATAGGAGCATGAGTGGGATACTTTTATCAGGAGACCAGGAGGTGCAGGATTTGTTAGATGTGATACAGGATAGTTTCCTTAAGCAGTTGATTAGAACACCAACGAGGGAAGAAAACATTTTGGATTTGTTGTTAACTAATAGAGAGAATGTAATAAGCAACATAGAGGTTGGGGATTCATTAGGTAACAGTGACCATAAGGAAATTAGATTTAATATTAAATGGGAGGACAGAGTCAGCAAAAACAACACATTAATACCTGACTTCAGGAAGGCGGACTACTTGGGGTTAAGAAAGCAGCTGCAAAGGATTATAGGAGTAGGATCTGAAGTAGGTCAGGACACAGAGCAGGGAGGGGCGTTAATCTCTGGTGAGATCACTAGTCAGGTCAGTAGCTTGGAGGGTGAGTACAATAGTCTGGTCAGGGAGATTAAACTAGGTCAGCAACAGTTTATACCTCACAGGGATGTCAGGTCAACAGGTAATTACCTGCAACTTGTCTACCTTATCAAAAATAATTCATGCCAATATTGTTTACTCTGTCTTGTAACCCTAGCACATGCCCATGCTTCAGAGACACTTACAGTCAACAGAAGGCAATAAGTGGATACTAAAGCAAATAACTTTAATAATTTAACCATAACACATACCACATAGTTTAGAGAATCATTCTGTCAATACCAATCTTTACACTCAAACAACTTCACAGCTGTATTTACACATCTTCCTGGCGAAGGTTTTGTTCATGTGTATGTCCAGTGGTGGCTGTGAAAGCAATTAATTTTTTCAATGAGTTATTTCTCAAAGCACCTGGTAGCTCGTGGCCCAGAAACAGGTTCATGGGTTAAGGTTGATTTTATTAATGTGGCGGCATCTTATTTTCTGCTTGTCCATTACACTTTTACCTATGGTCGTCTGAGAGGTTTGAATGTTAGTGGAAGACGTATATGACAACATTATATGGCATTGACATGACCCCACCCCCCTCCACCAGTCCATCTGTATTGCTCATCATTGTAATGTCACGACCTTCTGCCATCTTTCCCCGTCAGCATGAGGCGGAGTTCCTGGAGATCCTGAGTGGAGTGAAGGGTGGCCCCGGGGAGAGGCGCCTCACGTCCCAGTTCATCGCTCGCTTCTTCCGTCACTTCCCCAGCCTCCAAGAGCAGGCCCTCAATGCCCTCTTTGACCTCTGTGAAGATGCGGATATAGCTGTAAGTATGGACAAGAGCAGTGTGGGCTGGCTGTTTGCAATGTGTGGGAGAAAAAATATGTTAGCTGCTCAGAATGAATTAAAATGTGGCAAAATTGTTTTTTGCTATCATGTCATTGTCACATGATATAGACAGTGTACTTTATCAGTTTATTGTGATGAAGGAGAATAGTAAAGGTAAAGTTGGGGGCATGCACTGAAGCTGTGCCTGTTAGTAATTATTTAGAGAAGAAAAATTTTGCCTTTTTTGAAATGTAAAAAACACTGGGAGGGCAGCACATTTACTACCAGTCTTTTTAACCTTTAGCACACACTCCCTGTACACATATCCCTTCCCTGCCTTGCACACCGATTTTGCCAATTTTAGAAAGGAAAACAAGCAGGGGCAGCACATTTCATTTTGTTAATGAAAGAGATGAGCACCGAGGTCACGTGCAGTTGTAGCATGGCCCCCCAATTTTACCTTCACCTTACGCAGTACCTTTACACTTATCCCTTCCCCACTTCACACACACAGATTAGGAAGCAAGCCATCAAGGATCTGCCAACACTATGCAAAAGCAAGACGGACCTTGTACCCAAGGTGGCCGACATCCTGGCACAACTACAGCAGGTGGAGGACCCGGTGGAGCTCTCTACAGTACAAGGCTCCCTGGTCACCCTCCTCAAGACTGCCCCCAAAGGTAGGAATGCTGGAACCTCTTGTATGTATCAAATGAAACATCAGAAATTCATGCTTTTATGGTAGAGTATAAAACCTGTAACCTTTCGTAGTAACTGATTAGCAGAATTTTTTTTTTCTTTTCTTTTTTAGCTGCTTCCTTTATTATGAAAAAAAAGCCAGTACTGAATACCTCAGTCAATCCATCAACCTTTTGTATGGATAAAGCAAATATCAGAAATTCAGTTTTAATTACATCTAACAAAGAAAAAATTGGAAAGTAACTCTGGTATGATAAGACAGTCTTTTTCAGTTGAATGGATCAGCTATGGTTGCAAGAAAAATTAGTTAGCTGGTGTGTTTGTTATACTGACTTACCTTCTTGGCCTTAAAACCTAATGGGGTCAACCACTCGAATGTTGTCACCAGTAGCTTTTGTTTTTTGCATCCTCTTCCTCCAGACCCTACTGCCTCGTGTTGCAATTCCATCTCTCCCTCTTCCTCCAGACCCTACTGCCTCGTGTTGCAATTCCATCTCTCCCTCTTCCTCCATATAATCAGTGTTTAATTTCTCTGTGCAGGAACGCTGACAGGGCTGTTCTATCAGATGCAGCACAGCGAGGATGACCTGGTGCGGGAACGATGCATCCGGTTTGTGCATACCAAGTTGCGCTCCCTTGGCACCCAGGTGTTCACGCCACAGGTGGAGACACTCATCCTCTCTGAGGCCAAGAAGGTTTTGCAGGTAAGCCCATGAATTAAAGTAGCTGTGTTTCTTTTTGCCGTGTCATGCATATAAGGGCCCTCCATCTCTGTGCACACCCTGTGTTTGGTTACTTTTTTTTTGGGTGGGGTGGGGAGTAGAGTGTGTGCAAAAGTATGTGTAAAGTGAGTGGCAATATGCAACAATTTTTTTTTTTCTATGTATGTATCTTATTTTGAAATCATCTCAAACTACTTTGCTTACTTTCCCATCATACATCTCTCCAACTGTCACTATTCTTGTGAGATTTGTTGGGGAAGGAGGCATACTGTGTGTTATCTAATGCTGTGTCCTCTCAGGCTGCGTCTTCAGAGGACGAGTTTACCCTCATGATGGGAATCCTGCGTGAGCTGAAGACGTGCCAGTCAGTGAAGGGCTACCAGCAGCTGGTGGACCTGGTGATGGAACAGGTGGACTTGACCCGCTCTCTGGACCCTGCTGACCTGGAGGGGGTTCATCGCCTCATCTCGTGCACCAAGCAAGCACTCCCTTATTTCTCAGTAAGTGCATCATCATGTTCTGTTTTTGTATCTTGTGTTTCCAACTTTCCAGTGTCAAAATTTAGAAGAGGAAATGAATTCAAATGGATAGATAAAAGGCATACATACATGGTTATTCTTGCAACTCTGACTCAGATCTATCATCTCCCATCATATGTATATGAAATTAATTTGTGAGGCTATGTAAGAAACATTTTCATCGTATTTATGAAACCATGTCTCTTCCCCCAACCCTTCAGTCTCAGGTACGGTCAACAGTGTTTGTGGAGTACATGTGGAAGGAGGTGTTGCCGGTGCTGGACCAGATAGAGAGCACCTTGGCGGGGAGTGGCACACAGGGAGCAAACATTCTCGACCTGCTCAAGATCATCGCTGAGCTGACCCCGCACGCCGGCAACCTGGAGGATGTCCCGGGGAAGGTGCTGGTGGTGTATGAAAGGCTGCTGGTGAGTCAGAGGGAGCTTGTTTTGTTTAGGTGCTGGCATGAAAACAGCATAGCCTGTGAGAGTTACACGGAATAGGAAGGAAAACATTCTAGGTGGCCAGACAACCAACACCTACTCACTGTTTTCCTGTTGCTGTGTTAGTGAGGTACAACCAATGAGCTTATCAACATTATTGTGCACGGCACTTCACTACAATTTGAAATTTTGCATTATTCATGATTATTTCTCCCCAAAGCTTGGTTTGTGAGCTTTCCAATAAATGAAACATACCAATGGGTTATGAGTTAGAATAAATGGCTTGGGTTTCTTCTTGTCAGGTTCGAAAGGTCTGCACACAATAGAAATGCTTACACCGGGGCAAAATTTAGGTTTGGATTGGTGCACATTGTTTTCCTGGATTTTAATTCGTTATCCTGAAACAAAACAAGGGAATAATTATTTTCATGTGGCTCCTAGAACTGTTATCACTAAGGGTTCTGCTGTCCAATGGCAGGAAGTGATGCCACCGCCGCCTGAGGGAGATGCCGCCACTGAGGCGCTGGAGGGCGGGGTCAGCCTGGAGTTCTCAAGAGTGGAGTGCTTGCTCTTCACCTTCCACCAGCTTGCCAAACACCAGCCAGAGTTCCTCACAGCAGATCCAGACAGACTCAAGGACTTCAGAGTCAGGTGAGGTACCGTATTTCGTGGCGTATAACGCTCACCCCAAACTTTAAGACAACAGTTTTGGAAGAAAAGAAATAGTTCTTAAAATGGTCAGAAATATGTACGGTTAAAGAACATTGATGATGTACAGTTTCCCGAAATTTATATATTTTTGGTGTAAACTGTAGTGCTTGAATTGACAAGTGTCCTTGAGTAAAGCAATGAAAATGGCGGCCGGGCTGGTGTTGTGAGGAATACATCCCCGTACATACTGATGATGCACAGTTTCTGATATCGTAATTAGCATATTATTCTCATCATCACTCGTAGGTTATGACAGACAACTAGGCAAGACACAATTCACACTGTTCTGGTGACACGCAGCATGCAGCTGTTTGTTGTATGGGTGTGGTTGTGTGGTTTTCAAACAATGCAAATGGCGGCCAGGCTTGTGATGCGAGAAATATCTCCTCATAGATACTGATGATGCACAGCTTCTGAGATCATAATTAGCATATTATTCTCACCATCACTTATAGGTATATTTTTTTTCCAATATGATTTTTTATGTAGCTTGTACTGCTCAAATTGACAACAGTGCTCCTTAGTCATTGAAAACAATGCAAATGGCAGCCGGGTCGTGTCGGCACTCAGGCCCCGACAGAAAAAAAGGATAACAACAAGGCATGGGGGATCCTCCACCAGTTTCATTTTTGTATAGTAGTTATTTATCACCCTGTATTCTATGGTAACATATTATAAGATAGCTATGGACTACGAAGGATCATAAACAAAAATAAAGGTAAGTTTGCAGTTGTTATTGAACAAAACGAAAAAACGACCCTTAAAACACCCCAAAGAAGAAAAAGATCAATAAAATTTGTACATTCAGCATATAGTAAACATTCAGGCATTTTTTATGTGAAAAAGGTGCGCGTTATATGCCACGAAATACAGTAGTTACACAGCTTATGTGTAACAGTCTTCAGGCTTAACCCGGTAGTAGCAACAGGCCAAATTTGTGGCTTTACCGTGTAGCAGCGACGGGCCAAATTTGTGGCTTTACCGTGTAGCAGCGACAGGCCAAATTTGTGGCTTTACCGTGTAGTAGCGACAGGCCAAATTTGTGGCTTTACCGTGTAGTAGCGACAGGCCAAATTTGTGGCTTTACCGTGTAGCAGCGACGGGCCAGATTTGTGGCTTTACCGTGTAGCAGCGACAGGCCAAATTTGTGCCATGATTTAAACCCCCCAAAATAGATGATACATAATCTGATCACAAATGCTTTGATACATATGAAATGGTTTGTGTGAGGGGTGATTTTTTTCTCTTTTTTCTCACTTGGGGGGACCATTAAGAAACATGATCCCCGCTGCTACCGGGTTAATTCAGTTTTACTGGGGGAATGATTAAGTGATGAGTTCACAGTGACCATTTGAACTCAGGAAAGACTTCTGATATTGATTATAGGTAGCAAATATATGGGTTTCCCTGTTTGGGTCCATTGGTGTAAACCTTTTTGATAGAAGTACATCTGGGAAGTGCTGTGATGAGGAGCCAGGTTGCAAAACTGATGATTCCAAGTGTAGTGGCTCTGAAGGAACAGCTGTCTGAGCTGATCATTTGACTTGCACCAGTGCCTTATTGATAGGCAGTAGCATGTTGTAAAGCTGGAGTGCTGTAAATGTTTAAGATTATCACTTTGTTGAGCATTAGGGAGCAGTGTGAAATTTAAATGCTTTGGGTTGTCAGAAGATCACAATAAATTTTAATAAGCTAAGTTACCAATTTAGTATAGATTATGATGGCAGTGCTTATGTTTTTTATAATTATCTTTGTCTAGGCTGCAGTACTTTGCTCGTGTTTGCCAAGCATACCAGAAGAGGCTGAGGGAAGCCCTTGCTAACAAGAAAGGAGATGAACTGAAGACTGAAGAGAACAAGATCAAACTCATCGCTCTCAAGACCACCGCCAACATTAATGCACTCATCAGAGATCTCTTCCACCAGCCGCCTTCATATAAGGTATGCTACTTTCTGTTGTTTGTTCACCTGTTCACTTGCATAACTTATGCTTTGTGTTTTGTAGGAACTACCCTCAAAATCAGTGATTGAGATAGAAAAATGGATTGTCAAGTCTTTGCCATATGCACAGCAATGAGTTCAAGTACAGCTTTTTATACTATGTTTTGTTTTTTGTAGTTTGAGAATGTATTGTATAGACTTAAAGGTTACTGACACCTTGGGGAGGGGATGCTCTCTTACAACCCCGGCAGAGCTGTACTGTCTTAGTCTTAGCCACTTAACTTACCTCCCACTACCCTGACAGGCCACCATCTCGCTGTCGTGGAAGCCGGCCTCCTCAGGGACTAAGTCTGTAGCCAATGGGACGGAGAAGCGCCACACACCCATCACCTTTGACGCGAGCCCAGCCAAGAGCCAAAAAGTTGAGCGCCCCATCTATGCGCCACCGAGGGACAAGTACAGTCAGCGTGCCGGACAATACTGTGAGTTTCCTTTCCTTGCCTTCCTTCTTTCCTTCAGTCTATTCCTATGCCCTCCTTTCACATCAGTCTCTCTATGTATTTACTCCCCTGTTGTAAAATCAGTTATTAAGTACTTGAGTAAAACTATTCTGTGTTCATGCCAAAAACCCTTTAACTATATAATGTTATTTTTATTAGGAAAGCCTAAATTCTCATTTTGAAATCACTTGTTCATCACACAGCTGGAGGAAACTTCCGTGGTCGTGGCCGAGGCCGAGGAAGAGGCTTTGGCGGCTACATCCCAGGGCGAGGCTCACCCTACAGGGGGGGCTTCAGGGGCCGTAGAGGGGGCTTCCGGGGATACTGAGAAATCTGGTTTAGCTGGAAGGACCCTCTGTGAGCCAAACCCACTCTGCCTTGCTTACCCAGTACACATGCAGTGGAGGGGGGCAGTACGTAGACGTGTGAAGTGAGTGAGAGGGAACCAGTGTTAATATGCACTCAAAAGTGTTTGCTGCAGTCCATGATTGTGTTTTGGCAGCCAGCAAGTCTGAGTCTTGCAAGTGTTCCAGTCACTTCCAGGAAGATCACAGAATTATTGACCTTTTTTAATTTGACTTGTAAGAAGGAAGTGCTGCCATTCACATAACATTCTTTATAAGAAAAATCTTTATATTTTTACGGAAAACGAAAGTTGGAAAATGCTCCGCACTGGATGAAAATCCGTAACTGTTTTGGAGTCCAACCTTCCTTGGACGACTGGTCTCCATCAAACATGTACAAAGATTAAAACAAAAAAGGAAACATTTGTTGTTGTAATGTATTTTGCCAGTGATTTACATCAAAGGGACCATATTCTTGAAGATTAATACTGACTAGTATTAATATGAATTACCAATTGTACTGCATTGCTAATATTAACATATAATTTGGTAAATTGTTAGGTTGGTGGCCTTCAGTAATTTTGTGTTCTTGCAGAATTTTCACGTAGAAAAGACCAACACTAATGATACTGTTACAAGTTGTTCTTGTTTGTCAAACACTGAACTGTAGCTCTAGAGCTCAAGCTTTTAAATTTTTTTGTACTTATATGATGCCATCATTTTAATTTCTTACATCTAGTGATTATGTATTCTGTGACTCAAGCTTTAACTCTAAGTAGAGAAGTAATGATGCAAGAAGACCCACACTCATAATAGTGATTATGTATTCTGTGACTCAAGCTTTAACTCTAAGTAGAGAAGTAATGATGCAAGAAGACCCATGCTCGTAACATTAAAAGACTGCCCAGAACACTGCAAAAGAAAGACAGTTATGTCAGACGCCTGCAAGTCAATGAGGACTACATTATCCCCTCCCATCCTCCTCTTCTTCCTACTCCTCCACAAACTCCCTCAAGGCAAGAAGGCTTACTCCCAAGGCAAGAGCTTACCACCAACACCGCCCAAGACAGCAAGGTACTGCCGCCACCACCACCACCACTTCCCCACACCAAGTTAGACAACTATCCCTCAAACCTCAGTGCAAAATCACACCCAGCACATGAAAAACACTCACTGTTTTTTGTATTTTTTACAGGTGTTGTAATGAATAAGTTGGAGGAAGGCATGCCGAGTTGAGCATTAGCATCATCAAACTCTTAATACTTCACTTCTTGATATTTCAGGATGGCTGAATTAGATGATGTGGAGAGCTGTGTTGTAAGAAAAGAATCTATTATGGTGTGCTTTCAAATGTTGGCTGCAGTGGGTCCAACGTGTAACAGTGAAGGAAGCCATGTAATCACTAATTATAAATTTCAATTTCTCCCAAAGGATGGAACTGGCACTTGTGAGCAGACTGAAGGTAAGTTAGCTTGATATATGACTACCACTAATGTCTTCATTTCAGAATACTATTATGATGACAGCTGTGGGAGGCTTTGGAAGCAGATGTAAAAATTGGATTTTGCAGTCCTATGTCACCGATCTCTTTTAGCCTGGGTGTGCTGTCTCTCTCTCCTGTGGGCATTAGACATAAAATAATTGATTTCATCACCTGCTAACTTATCTCTTCATTGGTTTGGTATTGTTTTAGTTTAATATACATAGTACTTCTTGCCTCTTGCTGGAAACGGTCTTACTGCTAAGCTAAAGTAAAATCATGATGCAGAAAATGCTCCCTTCATCAGTGTGATCTTGAATGGTGTAATGGATGGTTACAGAGTTTAGTTTGTCACAATTATTGACTTCATAAGTGTTTGATACTGCCAGATCTACTGCCCACAAGAGCTGAATTTTGAAAATAATCCATTTGCAAAACTTTCCTCTTCAGTACTTTAGTTAGGTCATTACCCTGAACTGTTGTGCTGAGTGTAGAGTTTTCAGTGTGAGTAGCGTGGTGAAGAAGGGACTTATGATGCTGCCTCGGCCCTGCCTCAAAGGACGCAATGCTACCTGGCCCTGATGTAATTTTATGAACACTTTCAGGCTCCAAATGTTTGCTGCTTCCTGTAAGGCACACTAACTTTTGTTTCTGTTTCATGTCTGCCCCTTAAACTTGTGTGGGTGGATGTAGGTGTGCAATCTTCAGTTATACATCGGTAGGAATGTTGTAATATGGCAGCTAATGTCTTGAAATAGCAGCTGTCTTTTCTCCTTTTTTTCTTTTTTCTTTTTTCTTGCTGGGTTTGATTTTGCAATATCTAGCATCAGAGAATTCACAATGGTAGGGTGGATAATTTACTTGTTTGGGAACTTTGAAATATTGTTTATTTTACATTTGTGAAATAAAAGTTGGAATGGTATTGTTTTTTTTATAATTCACCTTAAACCATCCTTTCTTTGTCTGTATTTCCTACTGCCTACGACTTGACCTACTTAAAGAAGGGAGTATCAAAACACCTCCACCTGATATTGACCTCTTTTGGCCATTCTTTTCTACTTCCTTTCACAGGAGCAGTGCTTAGTGGGCTCTGTTCTGGCACTCCATCTCAGCATGCTCATGCTGCTACTTCCAACTCTTGCTCCAATACTCACCCACCCTATTGATCCACCTCACAGGTGGCCTTCCCCTGACACCCCCTCCTTCAATCCTTCCCTCATACACTCTCTTCACAAATTAATTCTCCCCCATTCTCATCACGTGTCCAAACCAACTCAATGCACCACGTTTCACCCACTCCACCACTCGATCCGCACTCCACTCCTTTCACTGTCACCCATACCAAACCGCTCATACTTGTGCATGCTTTCATTAATTTCTCCATCCCATCTGCCCTTGTGCTGCTTCCTTTACTGTAAAAAGGAAAAAAAAAATGACACCGACAGGAGAGTGAGAGTACAGTGTAATGAGTGTAAAGGAAAGGTGGAGCCTGGGAGTGGCGAGCAGCAGGTAGCCACTTGGCATGCCTGCCACGCTACGAGGCGCGTGCGGGGCATTAACTGGACCTTCTTAATGACGTTAGAGCTCATAAGTTTCGGTTATTCATTTCAGATCGTGGTTTGGATTGCTGTTATTTTTCTATGAGAGGGCGGGGCGGAAAGGGTCAGTCAAGCAGAAGTGATGACAGTTGTTTTGCAGGCGTGGCGTGGAAATAAATTGTGATAAGGAACTTGTCAGTGGCGTACGTGTGGACTTCCCTCGGATCTTTTGTGATTCTCTCTCTCTCTCTCTCTCTCTCTCTCTCTCCGTGTGTGTGTGTGTGTGTGCGCGTGAGAGATTCACCACGGCCTGATCACGAGTTGGACTCGTCACCGCTAGTAAATAGGTTACCCTCCCGATAAGGGCACGCCCCTTAGGTCTGGATATCGGGACCTTACGCCCACCCACCATCTTCCTTGCTCAAGGGGAGACAGTAACCGCTCCTTGCTAAGTTGTCACAGGAAAAATCCCGGCCTGAGCGGGGCTCGACCGCCGCTAGAGTCGAACCTACCGGCTGCCACTGCCAGGCCGGAGCTTGACAGGACAGAGCTTTATCCACTGAGCTGTGTGTGTGCGTGTGCGTGTGTGTGTGTAATAAATTTATAATAAAGGAAAATCTTGACTCATATAATTTCCTTGGTAACTCACAAGCATAACAACTGAGAATACCAACGGAAGCGTCAGAGCTAACTAGCCCCATAAAACACCCACGAAGAAGAAGCTCAGAACAGCTGATAGAAAGGGGCGGCGGCGGCGTGTACACAAACCCTGCTGCGAGGAGCCCCGGTGTGCCCCCCAGCCCCCCACGCTGCCACGGGGAGAGGACGCCCCGGCCTGCACACCCCGGGGAGATACTTGGCAGTGACTCGACATGGCTCTGAAGGCCTTTGATCTGGTGTCCGTGGTGGCGCGGGTGGACCTCAAGGTAGGGAGACTCGCCCCCCAGCCACACCATCCATCCTCCACACCCACACCCTTTGTCCCGCCCCCACACCCTTTGTCCCGCCCCCACACCTTTTACCCACATCACCCACACATCCGCACCCACTCCCCAACACCGTCCACCCTCACCCCCATACCCACTGTTTTTCCCCCATTCCACATTAACTGCTATAACACCCACACCGTCATCATGCGGCTTATTTTAGGTGTTGTTGTCATACTCATGAGGCTGAGTACATTATTTACAGGTGATACTAATGCAGTGTTCAAGTAGTCGGTACTGACATTCATCCACTGATAACTAAATATTTGTCCAGTGTGTGCATTCGCTTCTGGTGACCCATCTAGTATTTTGACCAATTTTAGTTTCATAATTTCAAGGTAACAGGGCTACAGCAATAGGAGGCTGAGGTCTGGCTCCTGACTTAGGTAAATCTTAAGAATAGTGGCTCCTAGCAGGTGCACATTTAGGTCACGGTGTGTTCGTAATTACAGTAGTAATACTTACTAAGAAGTCCACCTCCCCCCTCTGCAACTCCAGCCCCCCCTACCCCCCAAGACAAGCCTGGGGAACCGGGGTTTGGGGTGGGAAGCCAAAATCACTGAAAAATGGGCTTCCAAAATTTCCCTAGAAAAATCCCTAAGTGAAGGAAAATTCCCTAATCTCGAAAGTAAGGAAAGTCCTAACTTTATAACCTAACAGCCCCCCTTGCCCCCGTGCTAACCAAGGGGGGCTGCACCCCCCTCTGGACCCCCCCACATGTATGGTGTGCCGGAAAATTTTTTTTTTTTTTTTTTTTTTTTTTTTTTGGTGGGGTGCATATTTAAACTACTCCAACCGAACTTTACGACCTCCTGACCAAGGGGGGGCTGTGCCCCCCCCGTGGACCCCCCCCCCCCCCACATGTAGGTAATTTTCCTTAACTTAGGGATTTTTCTAGGGAAATTTTGGAAGCCCATATTTCAGTGATTTTGGCTTCCCCCCAAACCCCAGTTCCCCACAGTTCCCCAGGCTTGTCTTGGGGGTAGGGGGAGCTGGAGTGGCGGAGGGGGAGGCGGACTTCTTAGAAAGTATTACCGTAATTACAATATTTCTAGCATGTACGATGGGGTTTTGACAAGCAGACAGGCATGTTTATGTCATAAGGAGTGTATTTTTCCATGCTGGCCTCACGATTTCTTCTAAGTCGATGGGCGATGAGACTGCGAGCTCCGAGGTTAAGAAAAGGAAGAGCCCACGCAGAAAAATACACCCCTTGTGACATAAACATCCCTGTCCGCTTGTCAAAACCTCGTTGTATGCGCTAGAAATTTTGTAATTACCACCACACCATGCCCTAAATGCGCACCCACTAGGAGCCGCTATTCTTAAGATTTACCATGACTTCTATCCTCATTTTATATTATTTGTTTTACTATTACTGTAAGTGATTCATAACTTATCAGGGAGGCATTGCCCCTAACCCTGATGGCACTATTGCCCCCTGAATCCTCCCTCCTACACAGGGGACTAATTAGTAATAGCCACACAATGCTCAATTCTGGCAGCAGCAGAGTCTGCCTCTCTCATTGTGTTGTGAGGGTTTAAGGGCTTCAGGATGTCTAGGGGCTTTGACCACCTTTGATCCCCCTCACCTTGATCAAACCAAACCTAACGTTACCTCTTTATGGGGGAGAAGGGACTTCACCCCATTTGTCCCCCTTATCTTAATCTAACCAAATCAGTCATATGGATTTATGTAGACATGGAAATATACATTGAGCCAATAATAATATGATAATTGTTAGTAATAACTGTCTTGCAAACTGCTTAATTATTTAAAATAATAGCCAAATGTTCCTAGTCTATTATCCATGATCTGTTACCAAGATTTTCCTCAATTTTTCCCATCTTTTCCATTCACATTGCTCACTGATTGTTTCAGATTGAATGTTTTGAGGCCAGTGGAAGTGATCTTTATCTTGGCTCAGATGAAAGGTATGGTTCTACAATGCTATCTTTCTCATGTGTTGTATCCAGACATGGGATCTGTACAGGGTTTTTACTTCATCATTATTACTGTTATTATTATGGTTCAAAGAAGTAAAGTCGTACTATTCTTATGAGGTCATGGCAGCCTTTATCTGCTTCCTTAGGTTCACTGTTAAGGCTCTGCTTTCCTCTGCAGTGTGGTGGTTCACTATCTGGTGGAAGAGAGGACTCATGAAACCACCGGCAAGATTGTTTACTCCACCAACAAGATGACTCAGAAGAACCTCGGGACAGTGAGTCAATAACCTTCCTGACAGGTTGAACTGCAGCCAGTCTTGAACATCATACTGTTGCTTTTTTGTATCTATTTTTTCCCCTTAAGCTGCCTCCTATACTGTGTGATCTCATTTGAACGGTACTTCCATTGCCACCAGAGGAAGCCAGTGACCCAGCTGAAGACAGCCTCGGCTCTAGGGCGCCTGATGGCCCTGAGTGATGGGAACCTGTACCTCCTTGACTCTGATGTGCTCAACACCATTGGCTCTGGACCCAAGATCAAGAATGTGACGGTGTTTTGTGTCAACGAGAACCCCAACACCCTAGACCCCTTCACTGTACAGGTGAGGTTTGTGGTTGCTTGTATATTATAGTTGTCAGCCATAATTTCTGGGGGATATGCTTATTTACCAAAAGATCTTGTATTATACTATAGGAATGCAGGTTTAAGTTATTGTTTTGCAAATTCATGTTGTTGTTAGCAATGTGTTGGTGTGTTTGCAGCTGTGTATTGGCAAGAGGCGGTGCATCCAGCTGTGTGCCCTGCATGAGGACAAAGTTTCCTTCCTGAGGGAACTCTCCACCCCAGAGCCTGTTAACATTGCCATGGACGGTAACTTTGTGTGTGTGGCAGGGCAGGGACAGTACTCGGTGTTCAACGTGGAGTCCGGGACACGCCAGGACCTGTTCCCCTATGATGTAGCAAATACATACCCACACGTCAAGAGGATAGCAAAGGTGGAGTCAGATAGTGCTTGATGGAGTCATGCTTTATAATCACATAAGTTTTTTATTCTCTAGTCCATTTGATGAAAAGCTTCTCACTGCAGTTAACATATATAAATATAACTAATCTGTATTGCTCTCTTATGATAATTCAAATAACAATCCTGTCACTATTGTCTTGCTTATTTGTTTAGCTAGATGGGCTCTTTCTTCCTGTAGGAGGAATTCTTGTTGGCTGGGCCCGGCAACTTGGGCATGTTCGTCACAGCTGCCGGCATCTCAGAGCGACCGCCCATCCAGTGGTCCGAGGACATCGTGGCTCTCTCCTACTACCACCCTTACATCATCACGGTCACCAGCCATTTCATACGTGTGTACAGGTGAGGGGACTGAGGGTGGCTGTGATGGGGGGAAAAGAGGAAAGCAGTGGTGGGATAGGGTGCTGGATAGGTGGTTCATGGAAAGCTCCTTGGGAATGGTGTCTTGTGCACTGATATTGTTGGGACTGATCTCAAGGGAATGGCCTGGGATGGGACACCTTGTAATATGAGTAAGAAAGATCAAATATACTAATCTATCAATCCAGTTTACAAAAGATGGTCTAACTTTGCCTAACATAACCTCTCCTATACCCATTCTCTTGGACATAAATTTTACACCTGTTTCGACACCAAATCTAACCTTTCTTCAACTACTTTTACTTGATTTAAACACCAACCTAATCTATACAAAATTCCAGCCTGCCTTACAGTAATCTAGTTTATTTATTTTTTATTTTTTATTTTTTTAGTAATAGCTATGGTTTTTATTATTTTTTAGTTTTTAATTTTGTTTGTTTTATCACATGTGCAATTTGTTCTCTGATGTGTATTCTCATTTTCCTGCAGCTTGATAGACCAGCAACACAAGCAGTCCCTAAACTTCTCTGGCGGCGAGCTGGTGGGTAACTTTGATGGGCAGGTGTACGTGGCAGCCAGCTCCTGTGTGTCCTGCCTCATGCCCCAGCCCTGGACCATGCAGGTGGAGGTGAGTTGAAGGCCTCAGAAAAACTCTTGGTGACCATGAAGTATAAAGAGGAGTTTTAGGTAGCTTTAGGTCAGTTTAACCCATCCGCTGCAATTGACACGGGTTTGGCTTTCACTGGTAGCCTGGTAACATATACTCCTAGGTCTTTCTCTGCCTCTGTGGTGGATAGTAGAGTGTTTCCCATGTGGTATTGGTATGCTGGATATCCCCTTCCAAGATGCATGACTTTACATTTTTCGTCATTGATTTGTAGCAACACTTTTTGTTCCATTTTTGTAGCTTGGTGATGTCTTCTTGTAGGAAATCCACAGTCAAGGGGTTAAGGACCTTCTGCTCATTCTATCACTAATGAGAAATTCATTTATGTCACTGGGGGAACTTTGTCATGGCTGGGAATCAAACCGTGACCAGAGAAACGAGAAGCCTTCACTCTGCCCGTTCATCCAGTAAGAAATGCTGTGGCCAAGTAGGGCTTTGATTGCTCTTTGCATTTTGGTATTATCTTGGGTTTTGTTAGAGTATTCTTTCCTAGTTTATCTTCTAACCTACAACTAAAGATAAGTCAATGATCCTTAAAAACTTTACTGATATTTTTTTCCTTCCCAACCAAGGCTCTGATGGTCAGTGAGCGAGTGGAGGAGGCGGTGGATCTGGCCGAGCACAGCGGGGCAGTGGGCATGAGCCAGGAGCAGTACCAGCAGCTGTTCCGGAGATTGCTGCAGCGAGCGGGCTTCATCAAGCTGGCTCATGGGGTGTTTGACCAGGCACAGGAGTACTTTCTGAAGGGTGGTGTGGATGCGAGGGAGGTGAGTGTGTACATGTGTGTGTGTTTGTTCTGTGTTTGTGTGTGTATTTTCCAAGGTGTAGTAGTATGCAAGATGTGACTGTGCTCTCTCTCACAGGTTATCAGCTTATTCCCAGGACTGCTTCCCTCCTCGATGGAGTTCACTCGTGTCCAGCCACCACTGCACCAACTAGCAGACATCAGCCAGGCCATGCACGGGAACCAGGAGAAGATTGCTGATGCCAAGACCTTCATGCTCTCCTTCCTGCTCCATCTTCGCTACCTTGGGGACCTCACTCACAGGATGGTGCGTTGAGGCATAACCACAGATACACACTTGAGATGATAGCTAATGGTGCATAAGATTAAGTACATTTACTGTAGTTATAATTGTCTCTGGAAAGGGTATGGGAACATTTGCTCTTTGGAATAATTTTAGAGAGAGAAAAAGGTAGTTATTGTTGTTAAGGTTTAGTATTCTATGAGTTTTTCTCACTGTGTAGTTCATCAATAAATAGAGACTCTTGGTGTGTCCTGCAGGAGGTGGACACAGCCATCATCAAGCTACAGGCTGAGGGGGACTCCTCTGACCTGCTACATTTCCTTGACCACACTGACATAGCCTGCAACCTGCCTGAGTGTGCACAGTGGCTGCTGGACCACAAACAATACTCGGCTCTGGCCAAGCTCCACAGGTAAGGCTGGGTCTCCACCTGTTATGAGGAGCTACGCAGGTACTTAACTTGATATTTTCAGCTTCACAGTAATGGCTACAGAGTTCTTATTTTTATGTGATGAATTATGATGCATATGACACATCATTGCCTGTTTTTGGTGACCATATAAATAGATTGTTTTATCTACTTTATAAACTTCAAAACTTCACAGGCAATTTTACAATTCTATGGGTGTGCCTGAACTAGCCTTGGTGTTAGAAGATTGGGAAATGGGGCCACTGATGGTGAATATCAGTCTACATATACTTCTTGTTTGCAGGGTCCTCGGTAACCTTGACAAGTCGTTGGAGGTGCTGACCAAGCTCGTCAGGGAGGAGGTGACAGACAAACACTTCAGGGGAATCAAGGATCTGGTGGACTGCCTGATTCTGTGAGTTGGTTTGTTATGTGTTCGACTGATCAGTGTCATGGTATGCGCACTAATTCCTGCTGTTGGATTAATCTTGAAGCTGCAAGCGTTTGGTTTGGTGTATAAAGGAACACAATAGATATTAATAGTAATGTGTAGTTGAATGCCTTCAGTCACAGTCTTCTTTTCTCAGCTCCTCAGATCCCAGTGTGGTGTGGCGCTATACAGATTTCATTCTGGACCGGGACGCAGCCGAGGGCGTGCGGGTATTTACAGAGACGCAGGCCTCCCTGGACCCCTCCCGAGTGCTGCACACCCTCCAGCGGTACCCGGAGGCCAGGCTGGGCTACCTACACTACCTCATTGACACCAAAAAGCTGCAGGTGATCATTTAGCAGAGTTTTCAGGTTGACTGTGTTCCCTTGCCCTGCAAAGTCTAGGAACTGACTCCTACTCTGGTCCATGATCCAGGTGTTTTGTGGAGGCAGCAGTGACTGAATGAAATGCAATTTCATGATGAGAATGTGTAATGTGGGTGTTAATTGTGTTGATTTGTCTCTTCAGCTTCTGATTGTTCTATCCAGCATGGCTGGGAAGTGAGATTATGATCGTAATTTATTGATATTTCATCTTTTTGTGTATTAGATAGGAACTCTTCAAGTTATTTGAACTTTGAATCATTTGTTGTATGTATAACATAAAGCTATAAGAAAAGCATGATGTCAAGGATCCTTGTGAGCTCGTAAGTGGGAAAGTTTAGCCTCGGGTGAGACACACAAAACTTAGGACAAAACTATTTTTTCTCTGCAGGATGAGAAGTACCACACTGAGCTTGTCCTTCACTACGTGGATGAGGCGGTGCGACTGATGGGTGCCGGGGAGGACGCCACCTCACCTGATCAGCTGGGGGAGGCGCGGACGAAGCTGCAGGACCTCCTCAGCTCCTCCTGCCACTACCAGCCACAGTCTGTCCTGGCACGGCTGCAGGGCACTGACCTTCATGTGGAGACAGCGGCTGTGTTTGGCCGGGTATATGCCTTGTCTTTTTTTATTCATTTAAGAACATATAAAAATCACAGTTTATTTTATTTTGATTGTCAAGTATGTCATCACTTTAGTGGCCACAAAATACTCATTGAATTTGGAATTTTATCTACAGTCATCAGTGGCAGATACAATCTTTGAATATGAATTGTATATTTAAAAATTCCTTCAGTGATATGAGTACATCATCATCATCATCATTTTTGTTTCTCTGTTAAGTCATTTTTACCCTGCACCCCATTCACATCTGCTGGAAATAAATTCATGTTGAATTGGGAATACTATTTTGTTACCATTGCCACCACCTAGATGCATATCATATTTGAATTAGTCCTCAATTTTATCCTGCCTCACCACTGGATGAACAATGCATCGTTTTGTGTGTGGCAGCTTGGAGAGCACGAGAAGGCCCTGTCCATGCTGGTGCACCAGCTGAAGGACTTTGGTGCCGCTGAGCAATACTGCATCACCCAGAGCCGGGCAGCAGCGCACAGCAAAGTCAAGTCCAACATTTTCCTCAAGTTGCTCAAGATATACCTCAGACCTCCGCCTGGGTAAGTCGAGATGGGAGGCACTACCACAGTGGTATGTGTGACAACTAATAGATGTTGCTGTGCTGTAACAAATGTTTTTATTTATGAAATTAAGATCAACCACAAATAGACATGCTACATTTTTCTAAGGTATAATATGAAGATTTTTTTCCCTTGGGTAGTGGCAGTGAGGATGACATAGAACTGGCACCAGCGGTAGAGCTTCTGTCTGTTCACGCGGAGGAGTTGGAGGTGTCATCCGTCCTGGCTCTCCTGCCCCCCACCTGGTCCCTGCCCATTGTTCACCACTACCTTCGTGCCGCCCTCAGGAACTCCATGCATCAGGTGGGGCCCAAGTGCTGTACAAATGCCCTAGAGTAAGAGTCCCAGCAGCGATTGTGTGGCAATTAGCAGCACCAGTGTTATTGATGTTGGCAGTGTTGGTATACCTACATATAGTTTTGTGGTTGGTTCTACATGGAATGTGGTGTGTAGCTGGTTGTTTCTGGTGTAGGGATTATTTGCCTGTACTCACCTTTCTTATGTATATTTGGTTTAATTTTTCAGTGCCATCATTATAATACATAAATTTATCAGCATATTACATACTTTAACTATAGAGTATCTCCATCAGTACATATTAATTGAAATTTGGCATAACTTCCTCAATATTGCAACATTTCAAACCTGCTTAATCCCTTCCTAAGATGAGAGTGTGAGACCTGAGACCTATCTTTTGCCCCCTTAGAGTCGCATCAAGAAGATTCAGCAGACTCTTATACGCAGTGAAAACCTCCAACAGAAGTTCATCCTCTATAAGGTCTCCAAAGACATGGGTCCCATTCCTCTTGCTGCTAACAGGTGAGGTTGTTAAAGACTAGTTATAGGATACCCAGAAATGTCTGATTTGCAGTGTTATAGTACAATAAGTCATCCTAATTCTTGTATTTCGGCTTCATAATCAACCGGGAGAGACATGTTAATATAGAAGATGGCCAAAGCATTCGCTAGCTAGTGCTAAACATTCTTCATCGTAACACTTCATAAAGGAAAGGGAGAGACATAACTGTATTTGATTGATAACAGTAGAATTTCACTCCATGTTTGATATCCACAAAAAAAAAAAAAGGTGTATGTAGGTAGGGGGTTGTGGAGGGGGAAAACATATGTAAATGCAATAACAGAGAAATTGCAACACAAGACATCATCCTATTGCCTGGTGCCTCAGGGTCTGCTGTGTGTGTAACCGGGGATTCACCACCTGCTCCTTCACCATCTACCCCAACGGAGTCATGGCCCACCCGTCCTGCGCCCCAGACCCCAGTGTGTGTCCCCTCACCGGCACTGTCTTCCAGGCCGCCCACGTCTCCCCTACCTCCACACCATCCCGCCAGTACCGGTTGTGATGTGCCGTGCTGCCCAGGGACTCAGAATAAGGTTGAAAGACCAGTGTTCTCCTTGTGAGTGACTTGATTCTGTTCTCGGTCTAACTAGTTATCAGCTGAACTACGCAGTGGCTTTACTCTTACTTCATGTGATTTGGGACCATAGATGGAAAGTTAGTGTTCTAGTCAGGATTGAGAAAACATACATTGATAGACTTAGTCTCGGAGATTATTTATTATTTTGCACAACATTTGATGAAGAATGCTGCCTTTTTTATGTTAATTATATGCAGCAGAGTTGTCAAGTTGATGAACATCTTCGGAAATCACCTTTTATTCATGTCGGTGAAAGCAAGTTAAGTACTAGCTCTTAAGACTAAGTGGAACAGTAACCAGTGATCGTATGACATAAGATTACTTATAAGTAATTAGTAAGAATCATATAAATTTATGAATATAAGTTCTGTCATCTGCATTTATTCCCATAAATTTGTTTTCTGAATGAGTTTTGAAGTGATCCAAATGATAAAGCAAGTACCATATCAGTTTTTTTTATGAAAAGTCTTATAATGACACTTTATGTGTGAACTCTTACAAGACTATCTTAATCCTCAACATGCAAAACAAACACAAGGTGCATTGTATTTCTGACTATATATGATTAAAATTATTTTCAATCCACCTCATTTCACATATACAGAGAACAGAAAACAAAATTGCCTCAAGAAAACAGTGAAGCCAAAATTAGGTGAGAAGTTACTAAGTCAGAGAGGGCATTATACCCAATGAAATGGAACCCATTGCTCTCTGCTGATCACAACATCTTTATAGTCATTCACAAGGTTTATGATATTCATAATAGTTTAGTATTCTGATGGTCATAAGGCTTCTCTAGCTGAGCATGAGAAGCTTACAGCATTTATATCCTTGTGAATACTGGAGTGGAGGAGCTTCTTACAAATAATATTGATGTTCAAATACCAACACTTAATCAGGCAGTAGAAGTCACAGACTGCTCTCTCCCCCATCAAAAAACACCTTGACAGATGGTACGGCTTAGGCCTGGAAGTTGCCCATGGACTCATAGGAATGACCTGATTCTGCTGGGTGAAAAAAGAATAACATTTGAATACTCACAGGGAAGGTATGTCTATATGCATAGCCATAAAACATTTGTTACTGGGTAGAAAACAAGGAACATATGGTTTGATATGAAAGTACAGACTTCATACAATGAATTTGTGTGCAAGTCTGTATCAAACAGTATTTAATTTTGCTGATAAATCACAAATACCCACCTGAGTCCAAGCTGATGTTTTCATAGGGTTTGCTTGATTGGGTGATGTACATGGGAGCCTGAGGCTGGGGAAGTGAAACATGATAGGCACACAGTAGAAAGTAAATTATGCTACTGTGCTATAACTTTCAATTTTTCACTACATAAATATTGTACCTTATAAAAGCAGGGAATTATAAAATTCCAAGTAACTGTTGGCAGTTGAAAGTACCGTAGTAGTGTTTTAGTTCTAAGAACAAATAAGCTCTTATATGGCACATTCTTTTTGAAAGATAATGGCAAGTGTTACTAAGTATCCACAGAAGTGGGTACTTAGTAACACTTGCATGGTACTACAACATTTGTGTGTTGATGTAAGCGCTGTATAAGGAGGGGACTTACAGAGCGAAAGTCTGGGGGATGCATTGGGTGAGTAGCCTGGCGGGGGGCAACGTAGCCGTCATCATCCAGCTTGCCCTGGCCCGGGCCCTTGTTGAGGGTGGCCCGGCGGGTGTGGCTCCTGCTCCTGACTGCTGAGGCTATGTGGGTTAGGGTGTTAATGTACTGGTATGCTTCGTCAGGGATGTCTGTTAGCCCTGCCTTGCTGAACACACAGGTACACACCTGTGCTCATATCCCTACACTCTATGCTACAGCCACAACCCACATTACTGTTAAGGCCAACACAAGTATATCGATGAGGTGAGACGAGGGAAGGAGCTGACCTTCCTGCTGGAGGCGGCGGATGTTGTGGTTGTGGTGCACCAGGAGGCAGGTAATAGCCACCATCACGCACAGCACCAGCATGATGCCGGTCAGGATAACATACAGGAGCAGCTGTGTCTTGGGAAAGGGTGATATTAAGACAGACAGAGTTTAATTATTTCTTATGAGAAGCCAGCATAGAAAGTTGTATCTCACCCTGGTGCAATATTTTGAGTGAAATTTACAAACTCAAAAATTCAAAGTGTAATGGTTTCTCAGTAACAGCCAACATTTAGAACATTCTCAGGTGTGTGAAGTATCATGACAGAAATTTATTAACTAGAAAATATCAAAGAAATAAGATTATGAATTCCTTGCTGAGTTTCTATATAATATATTTATATTTTGTTTACTTCATGGTAGTAAGAATCAGTCTGTCATCAAAGCCCATTCTTAACAGATGATATTTAGATGTTCTGTTCCTGGTGTGCTTACCTGATCAGGCATATTTTTGGCTCCTGTTGCAGGCTGCTGACTTTGGCCTCGTGCTTCAAATCGGATTTCCACTTAAGGAACTGAAAGGCAGTGGTAGGCCAAGGCTAGCAACAGGGAGGTTTTAAAATTTTGGTGACTTATTACTAACTTGACATGCATGGACAGGTTTGTGCTAAATTATGCTGCAACATTTAGGAGCATCAAACCTTACAGAGTGACAGCCAGATCTTGGAACAGGCATAATATGGTGGATTGAGCTGTATTTTGGACTGAATCAGGAGTATGTATCTGGTAGTTCAAGAGAGATGTTAAAGATTAATAGAAAGAGGTCAGTGGACAATCTGTTTTTTACCATACCTAGGTTTTGTTGATTTAGGTGATGCTGGTTTCCTGTGTCTGTGTTGAAGGTAACTTTTATCGCCCTGCTACTGCTGCCGCTCCGTCCTGGTGATGCCGCTGACTGAGAGCATCCTGTTGGTGCCTGGAGATATAGGTTGTGCGTCACGGCTGTTTGTAGAATTGGGATTTCTTTATCATACATGTTACACAGAGGCTGTTGCTCAATTTCTTTGACAACAGGTAATGTAGAATTGGTAAACAGAGTATGCTGGCTGTGTATTTACCACAGGTTCATTAGGATTTTTTTTCTTGTGTTTGTTTCTGCAAGTCCAAGTGAAGGCATCCTCCAGGAGGTAATCATGGAAGTGCATCTATTTTAAAGTGTGTGACAAGCTGGGATCATTGTAAACATAATGAAAATTTCACTAACCCAGGCAGTATTTCGAAACTAAGGAAAAGGAAACTGCCAGAGCTGCATTCCTGTTCCCAGCTGCAGCAGAAGGATAGCTGTCATTACAGTTCTGAATATAAAAGCACATTTGCAGCATTAAGCAGACTTGAAAACTTAAATAGAATAATTCAAAGCTTATAGTAGCTGGTTTTCCACATGGTACCTACTCACCTTGAGAGCTGGAGATTGCAACAGGCAACTTGATTACAGGAAAGTTACACACTTCACAATGCATAATTCCTAACTCCTGAATAAAATACTTGTGATTAAAAGAATCTTCAGGTTAGATTGGGTTTAATGCTTTTTTTTATTGGCAAGTGCTTAAAAAAGTAAAGTATATAAAATTAAATTGTGATACAGGAGGTGATCGATGGTGGTTACTATGATTGTGATTAAAGGAAAGCCTAGGTTAGATTGGGTTCATTCCTTTCTTTATTAGCAAACCAGTTAAAAAAAAATAGTTAAATTGTACTAGAGCAGGTTGTGATGGTGGTGGTGGTTGTGATTAAAAGAAAGCTCAGGTTAGATTGGGTTCATTCCTTTCTTTATTAGCAAACTACTTATAAAAATAGTTAAATTGTACTAGAGCAGGTGGTGGTAGTTACTGTGCTGGCTTCTACATCATAAGGATATCTTTGGCTTGTCTAATCACACAGGAAGAGGCTCAGAGGCAAAACAGGAAGCCGCAGGGAACAGCCTTAGAAATAATAATACCAGACCTCCATACATGTGTGTCGCTATAGAATTTTCAAGAAACATGAGTTCGTATTTGCCAATGTTCTTGTGTTTCATGCAGTAGTTTATTCACGCTGATATACCTTAATTAAGATATGTAGGCTATGTACGTTTGTAGCCCATGTATGTATGTTGCCTATGTATGAATTAATGTATGTGTGTGTCTGAGATATGAGGAATAAGAGTTCATTTTATTATTATCATTATTATTATTATTATTATTATTATTATTATTATTATTATTATTATTATTATTATTATTATTATTATTATTAGCATACACTACCTATAGCTGTGCGTGGCCTCACATTCCCCATCTCCTTACCACCTCTCTCATGACCTTTTTGACTCTGCCTCTGGAAAACAAGGTCACTGAAGATAAGGAGAAAATGTAGGAGGAATATGATGTTAATGCTGCACGTAGTATCTATATAATAATTTATGATCTATGCCTGTATGCCTGTGTTTGTATGCACTGATGGAAGGATGTATATAAGTATGCTTGAGTGTGTAGGTGTATGTATGGTTAAGTTTTATGTATGTATATAATATATGTAGGTAGGTCCCGTCATTTCCTTCCTTTTCCTTTCTCCCTTCCCTTCCCTTCCCTTCTCTTCTCTTCTTTCATCTCAATCAATCAATCATCTCCCCTTCCTTCTTTTCCCTTCTCTTCCCTTTCCCTCCTTTCTCTTACCTTTCCTTTCCTATATGTATGTGCGTATGTTTCAGTATCGTTATATATGAAAACAGCAGCAATAATAACAAAAAGAACAACTGTCAGCATCCGTACAGTAATTATAATCAAGCACCGTACAAAAGAATTACCCGCCAAAAGAAGTTACATGAGTCAGCTGATCCTAACACGCCGCAGACTTCACTTATAAGAGGTAGTGATCAAAAGTCCGCCCAAACTCTTCACCATGAGCGACGAGAACGTGGTGATGCTGGACGTGATCCTCAAGAACATGCAGAAGCTGGAGGACCACATCTCGGCCACCAAGAAGAGGCTGCACGAGGGTGAGAGGAGGGAGAGAGTAATGTTAACAAGGGTGGGAGGCACGAGGCGAGTCATGGTAACTTCAAGCCTTGCCACGCGGTAGAAAGGCGCAGCTTAACGTTAATATACTTTAGGCTAGTGAATAAGTGTGTGGTGACATAGTTCATGGCTGAAGCTGAAGTGTATTAATTGGAGAGAGAGAGAGAGAGAGAGAGAGAGAGAGAGAGAGAGAGAGAGAGAGACGTGCCGATTCAGTAAACTTTAGAATTATTTTGTTTACATGATAAGTTCACGTTTTCGTTCACCTCCTCCTCCTCCTCCTCCCTTCTTCACTTTATCGTCTTCCTCGTCCTCTTCTTCCTCCTCCTTTTTTTTTTTTGTCGAAGCATGTCAACAAAGTGCTTCCTTTGTTCTGATGGGGCGAATTACAGCCTATGTAACCAAACAAATAAGCTACATAGGTATATAGCCTAAAGTGTCATAGGCAGGGGTTGAGGGAAATAATATGTCCGTTAGAAAGAACCAGTTGTCTTATTCCGTTTCATTAATTTACTTTCAGAATATTTTAAGTAGGGATGGCCCAGCTTATCTTTGGAGGACTAGCTAACATTACCTACTATTTGAGTGAAACAAGAGCAAACCCAAAATTAGCTATCTGCTCCTCTTCCACTTCCTTCTCCTCCTCCTATACTACTACTACTACTACTACTACTGCTACTAGGACTACTACTACTAATATACTACTAGGACTACTACTACTAATATACTACTAGGACTACTACTACTACTACTACTACTACTACTACTACTACTACTACTACTACTACTACTACTACTACTACTACTACTACTACTATACTCACCTACACGTCTACCACCACCACCACCACAGTACAGGAGGCCTCACTTCAAGACCAGCGGGAGTACGCGTCCCTCGTGACCAAGAACAAGGAGCTGGAGGAGAGCATCAAGAAGGCCCGGCTAAGCTATGCCACCATCAACACGCGGCTCCGCTCCAGCCAGCTCCTCCTGCACAACCTCAAGAAGGAACTCGCCAAGGAGGAAGAGGAGCAGCAGCAGATACTCCGCGAACTGGTATGTGAAGGGGCCGGAGGGAAGGAAGGTGTGAGGGGTGGTTGTATTGGCTATGGCTAAAGAAACCACGTGATGTACTTGGTAAACTTGCTTGGCCTATACCCTCGAATAGTATTTATCATTTTGTTTTCATACTGTAACACGTTTTTATTTGATATATTTCCCCCTTTCCCTTTTTTAACCCTCTGCAGGAGCCATGCGTTTACTCCTATCTCCTGGTATTTCGTTATATATTTGTGAAGAAGTGGTGGGGTGGGCATTTTGCATAAATAACAATTGTGAGGGAAGGATCGAATCATGCTTCATTACATCTGATCCATCATATTCTTGATAGTTCAGCATATAAGCCTCTTTATAGTTACGACCATTGTTAGTTCAGCATAATATTATAAGCCCCATACAAGTTACGACCATTCCTTGTTAGTTCAGAACATAAGCCCCAAGTCACGATCATTCTTTTGCATTCCTCCATCTGTCCACCTGTACCTCCGCTCTGCAGGACGCCCAGTGCAGCCGCGAGGTGGAGGCCGCGGGAGCGTGCAGCGAGGCCCTGCTGCGGGACCACTGGAGCAGTCTGCGGCTGGACAACCCCGCCATCCCCGCGCGGCGAGAGGCCATGGTGCAGGAGTTGGCCCAGCTCAGGATGGAGGAGACGAGACAGAGTTGTGGTGAGTCATGTTATCACTACTGTTACTACTACAACTATTATTGCTGCTACTACTAATATTACTGCTACTACTACCACTACTACCATTACTACTACTACTACTACTACTACTACTACTACTACTACTACTACTACTACTACTCTTACCCCTCCTCCTCCTCCTCCCACTACTACTACTACTACTACTACTACCATTGCTATAATTAATTCTACTATACCTCATACAATTATTAATCCGGCCATGGCATTTATGTTAACACTGGGGAGTTCCTTGCCTCTTCCCTGTCTGTAACCTTTAGCTCATTAACACATTAACCTCCCTACAGAGATCAAGGTGCTGGAGGACATAGACAAGGAGAGGGAAAGACTGGAGAAGCAAATACAAGGTGAGAAAGAGGAAACAGAGGCACTGAGAAGGGAGCTTGCAGGGCTGAAAGAGAAAACAGCGTCTGTTGAGAGAGAAATTGCCCAAATGGAGAAGCTGAGGGACGAGTTGCAGCAGTGTCCCATCGAGGAGCAGGAGGAGGTGGTGGGGTGAGAATATTCTTCTTCTTCTTCTTCTTCTTCTTCTTCTTATTATTATTATTATTATTATTATTATTATTATTATTATTATTGGTGATATAGCACAGGTAGGCAGGTAGAAGAAAGTACAGAGGCAAGAAGGAGGAAGAGAAGACACCTTTTCTAACTTTTTTTCTTTTGCACCCTGAGAGTAATACTAAGGGGAGTCTTTTGTGATACTCTCATGTGTTCAACTGTCTACCTCTCCTTCTCTGCCTGTTATGTTATGTCAGTAAAGAGGCAACATGAAGGAGGAGGAGGAGGAGGTATCTTTTTAACTCTTCTTTTGCCTCCACCCTTCAGGCTGCAGGCAAAGCTGAGGGAGCTACAGCAGGAAGGAGACTACTTGGTTGGAGGAATTGAAGCCATGAAGAAGGAGTTAAGGCAGCTGGAGGCTCAGAGGGGGTAAATTATTTTTATCTCTTCATTATTTTTGAGTGTGTGTGTCCATGTACATGTGTTCGTGCATGCATGCAGAGCTTCAAAGCTTATTCAGGAAGGGACTGGCTGGGGATCACAAGTTTAAAGTGTAATCAGACTTTGGTAACTTACACACACTCACTCACATGTAGGTGAGTACCTACTTCTGAAATATATTATTTTTTTATATAAATTGAACTATGAGACAGTTTATCAACAATCCTTCATATTATTATCAAAACACTTTACTTGCTCACTCTTTAGCCTTCATACATAGGATACACATAGTACACATCTATATCACTCATGCAAATTCATGGCTGCACACTGACCACCACCTGTTCTTCCAGGCTTGGGGTGTCATCACTTGAGGGCATCACTGACTCCCAACAATCTACAGCTTACAAGAGGCGAGTCAGAGGGAGGGACATGGACTCAGGAGGAACAGAAATGGAATCCAGCGCCAAGAAGGGGAGGACCGCCACCTCATCCTCATCATTACCTTCCACCTCCACCTCGTCCTTGTCTGCCTTCAGAATGTCCCCACACTCCCAGGAACATGCCCACTCCTCAGCCATGGACATCGATGAATCTCTTGATGAAATGCTCAGGGACATCAACTGGACCACAGACATTGATCTTTCAGACACCCACACCCAGAGTGAGCAGGAAAGGAATAGGAGTTCTGGAGGGGAGAAAAAGGTCTCCACTTCTGACCCCGCCCCATCCACTCCTCGTACCTTCACCAGGAACCCAGCCCCGCCCACCCCAAACTCTGAGGTATGTGTGTGTGTGTGTGTGTGTGTGTGTGTGTGTGTGTTCAGAGGAAGGGAAGTGTGGGAGTAGTGTGATATGTTGAACTCAGATTGTAATTGTTTTTAGGTTTATGTGTAAGTGAAAGTCTGCCTTGTAATTCTTTGATTTTGTTTGGGAAAGACTTATCACTGGTGATGAGGATGATTACTGGCATGGCTTTGATTAATAATTTCTCTATTTATGTTAGAAATTGGTTAATTATGATACTTACCATATTTGCTGGCCTGTAAGATGACCTTTGAACTTAAAAAAAGAAATTCATATTAGGGTTTATCTTAACCCTTTCCCTGCGAGTGTCCCATGTATGAGACACAGACTTTGGTGATGTTGCCTGCAAGTGTCCCACATATGGGCCAGGATAATTTCAAAGTAGCATGGAAATTATATGGAAATTAATATGTGGCATCTGCTGCAGTGTTTCCAAACATATATCATATTTTGTTTGAATTGTACTCAGTAGCCCTTATAATGTCGAGTAGGGATGAACGACACTTTCACGCTGAGGTACGGCAGTTTTTTTTTTTTTTTTTTTTTTTTTGCTATAGAATTACAGAAAATTCAGTATCAAGTGATTGAACATAAATACATAAACAGAAAATGTTTTCTTAGTGAAAAGATAATTGCGCTACCTATTATACCCGAAGCATCTGGCATATATCTGTCATCGGCATCTTTCGTCAAGCAGCACGTACAGTATTGCAAAAAGCTTATTCTGCAAGATGCTGATTACTTAGGTAAGAAATGTTGTAGCATTACAATATTTATATATTTGTGCTCAGGAAGCAAAGTTTTATTTATTGAGGGACTTTTTTTTTTTTTTAATGCTCCACATTGAGGTGTTAATTAATTTTAAATAAGATCGCAGGAAAAGGGTTAAGCATTGGGTATAAATTCCTAAACTCTGCATCCTGTTGGCATGGGGGATTAGGGTGAGGCTGGGAGAACAGTGCCAGACACACACCTTTACCATTCATTGCGCCCTGAATATTGTTTAAATCTGTTGAAGGGTTGCTGGATCTGAAGCAATATCTAAAAGTTTGAAGCTTTTTTTACATAGTATGTTAAACTAAATAATGGTTACTATTTCCTTCACATCTCTGGTGCAGGCTGAATCTCGTCCTCTCTTGAAACACATTCTGGCCAACCCACCACAAGCACCGCCGTCAAGACTTTGTGCTGCTGCTCCTGCTCCTGCCTGCCCCCGGCCCACACCTCGCCTGAAGGGCATCCATGTAAGACCCCCTGTTCCTGGCATTCCTTCTTCATCTTTCCCTCCTGCTATTCCTAATCATCTTTCTTCCACTTGTCCTTCTCTTCATCTTCCCTTTCCTTTTCTTTCTCAGCCTCAAAGGGTACAACAGATAACAGTCACTTCGACTTTACAGCAGGTACATCCTTGCCCATCCTCCTCCTCCACCTCAAACTTAGTGTCCACTCAACCTCTTCCCAAAACTCAAGCAGCCACAGCTACCACCTTGCAGCAGCCCTCGAGTGCTTCAAGCTCTCGGGGCACCACCATCACCTTCATGCAAAGGAGTGGAGCACCTCAGGGAACATATACAGGAGGAATGGTAAGGGGCACGAATCAGGGAACCTTTAACACCAGCCTGGGGATCAAAGGTGTACATTTTTCTAGTCTTGCCAGCGCTATGACCCCAAGACTCTGCCCGGCCACCACAGCTCCCAACACTCTTCCTGCTCTGGGATTAGCATTAAAAGCCCTGACAGTAAGAGGACAGCAAAGGCCCCAGCAGCAGCAGCAAAGGCCCCAGCAACACCAGCAAAGGCCCCAGCAGCAACAGCAACTGCAAAGGCCCTGGCAGCAACAGCAAATGTCCCAGCAGCAGCTGCAACAGCAAAGGCCCTGGCAGCAACAGCAAATACTCCAGCAGCAGCAACAACAGCAAAGGCCCCGGCTGCAACAGCAAGGGCCCCAGCAACAGCAGAAGTCACATCAGCAACAGCAAAAACCCTGGCAGCAGCAACATAAGCCACAACAGCAGAAGTCACAGCAGCATCAACAGAGACCTCAGCAAGTACACAGGTTCGGGCAGTGGCAGGATCAAAAGGGCCTCAACTCACCCACCAAACGGCGGATCAGATTCAATGAACTGACGGAGGTGCTGGGAACCCCTGAGAGTGACAGTGGCCGATAGACAGACACCCACAGGAGGAGAGGAAGACAGGGGGATAGTATAGAAGAAAGTATATAAGATATGTAACCAGGAGAGAAATGGAGGCTGACAAATAGACTTAGAAGAAGCAGATTGACAAGAGAGAAAGAAACAGATGGACTGGCAAATAGAGATTGACAGGATGAAAGGTATGTGGATAGACAGACATTATAGAAGAACTGCTGACAGACAACCAAGGAAGAAGATAGGCAGAAACAGACACAAGGATGGGGATAATAAAAACATTGAAAGAGACATACAGAAGCTACAGGACGACAATCTGATATACAGCAGGGGGAAAGCATTCAGACATAACAGGTAGAGGAGGAGAGGTAGACAGTCTAACACGAGAGTATCACCCCCAGACTCCCTTACAGTAAATAATAAAAAACTTACTTCAAGATTAAAGAAGCAGTGAAATTCTCATCGGCATAAAGTTATAGGATGGTGTACTGGTCAGCTTCCTATTTCAACAGATATATTTTGTACATCATTAATTTGCTCCATCGCTGCTCTCCTATTTTCCATTTTTATTTGTTTATTTTTATTTTTATTTTTTGCCTCCTTCCTGACTCCACTTTGTATCATTTGCTGCGTTTACATTTTGTCCCAACTGTCTAGAATTAGTACTTTATCATTCCTATACATGATAACAAATTGTAACCTATCTGAATATTTTAGTTAGGCCATAGTAGGGCTATGCTTTTCTAAAGAATTTCAATCATAATCAAACTTTTTTTGTATATTATTTTATAAGCCCTTGGAAAATTGTTGTCTCTTCTTAGCACTAATCTGCGGGATTATAGATCATTTTTGTAATAAAGGATATCAACACAGAATAGTATAATCAATAACAAATAATGTTTAGTATTCCTCACTCTTTACTAATTACTAACATTTAGAAACACCCATAAACTTTCTTGGCTCGCTTTATATTGTTTAATGTGCTCCAAAGGGGCGGCAAGTTAGTTGACTATAACCAACCAATAAGTAATTTTGGTTTTGTTCCGGTAAATTGTAGTTTGGCTGCTTGGCAAGTTGACCATATCCTTCATATTCCTTAAAAGTAGATATGCAGTCTTAGTGGCCATATTTGATTTAGTTTCACTTAGGTTTAAGGACAGACCACCAAGTTCGGAGCATAGGATATGTGTTGTCTGAATATCTATGTAGATCTGTTGTGACATTAACTCACTCAGGGCCGTAATTAGGGGGGGGGGAGCAATTAAGAGGGGCTATATAACTTCCCAATGCTTTCTATATCGGCCTCAAAATGCCCCTAAAAGTGCTTAATTAAAAAAAAAAAATCCAAACTGCACATGCTCGTTTCGCACTCACCCCCCATCTCATAAACCTATGATGCCCTCTAGCCCCCCAAAATAATATGCCAAAATTACCGGCCTGTCACTTTTATCTTAGAAAATACTATGTGATCAGCTTGACGTTTATCTTAAAATCAGCGTTCATAAATTGTGCTCTTACACTTGATCCGCTGTGGCGACCCCTGACGGGAGCAGCCGGAGGAAGAATTGTGCCCTTACACTAGGTAGAATACTGTTGGTAACTATGGTGGAATACTTTTTTTCTTATTTCAGTGACACACACACACACACACACACACGGCTTTGTGGACATTAACCGTGTGTGCGAAGAGAAGTGTTCCGTGTGGCCTGCCATTCTCTTCAAGTAGATCATGCCTGTACTCGTGTATGTCCTTTATTTTTACTATGCACCGAGGAGTCTGGCTTCCTTGATACGACCTGTTGGTGTCACTAAACTCTTAAAATTTAATAGTAGCTCTTTGGCTAAGCGGATGTCGCGTGTGTTTTATTTAGGCGAACGTAAACATTGCAAACCGACCACTCGACGAGCCGTGTGAATTGCTGCAGGGAAACACACGTGCCTTTTCTGTCTGTGTTTCGGCTGTTGAAAACTATCCCGCGCTGTCATTTCGCTGTGTACGTGCTGGTAAGTTCCCCAAGTTTATTATGCCGGAAACATTGATGGAAGGTGTCTTCGTTTTGAGTTATCGTAGGTGTCGGGTCGTTGTAAGTAATTGTAGGTGTTTTACGTCATTGTAGGTATCTGCTCGTTGTAAGTTATTGTTGGTGTTTTGTTCGTCGTGCTAGTGTAGGTGTGTGTGCGTTATAAGTTATGGCCCTGAGAGTCAGTTCTTCATCGTGGGCAATTGGTAATAGGCAATGCAATTATATACCACCAATTTTAAAGCATTTACACGTTGATCCAGACAATTATTATGCCAATGATATATGCCTACACAAGGGTGCTATTAATAAGATGCTGCTGGTAAGAGAACCGGGTAGTAATGGGTTTAGAGCCTCTTTAATTCATTTAGCGTGATCCGTTTCTGAACTCTGCTTAGCCTTAGTCTAATGACACACACACACACACACACACTGCTTGTCAATGTCACTATATTATTTATCTTTCCTCACCACAATATAGCCTCCTATTGCAGTATAGTTTCCAGCTTGAATCACTTATTTTTTACCCTTTTCCTTGTACTTTCAAGCATTTGTGCCCTTTTCTTCTCATCACTGCGTTAGTAACACTTTTGTTATCCTTACAATTCTTCGTTTTCTGTTGTCCCCGTTGCCCTCCCCTGTCCTATTCTATTTCTCCCTGCATTACTGTCACTACCGAGGCTATTAACTTCCCTCTCTGTCTCCATACAGATTCTATTTTTACTAAAAATCCATATGCTTGAGTTCGATCCCAGCCTAGGCAGTCGGGGCACAGCTCACCCACCACATGTTCATCTCCTTATCAGGCTGATGGATAAATGTTTTTTTCCGAGAAAGCAAACTCTTGTAATTCAGACATTATACTTGCCTGTGACCCGGGGTAATGGGTTCTCACACGACACAGGCTTAAGGGCCAAAGAGACGGAGGTAAGCGCACATGACGCAACATGCAGCTGTACGTGTACCTTTACCTGTTGATAACACTGCTGTGCTGCAACTCCCTCATTCACCCAGCACAGACAGGGCTAAAAATCAAAATCAATCCTATATTCCAGCATATGAGAATGAAGCGATTAAGGTAACTTTACGAATGTATTTATTTAACTAATAAAAAAATGAGTACAATTAACTAAAGATACAGGAATTGTCTTTTCTTATTACATAGACTTATCAAGAAACAAGCTGAAATTAAAAAAAAAATATTGCTAGGTTCCTAGGTACAATTTAGGCTATTGAAAGAACACATTAAAATCTGTCATCCTGCTAATCATAATTATGAATTATTTAGATAGAGCAATGCCACACAGCATAACTTCTGGCACTGTGTGGTGCAAATAAGTTTACTTATATATCAACTGAGTTTGCAGGCAGCATTCATGATCAAAGATGCTTGTCTCTCAGTGCTGTAGCAAAAAAGCAAGCTATTTTCAACACACTGGCAGGTAACTTACAACAACAGTCAGCTTCATAAACTAGGTATGACCACCAGTGCCATCCAGATCACTACAAAAATATACTTTTCCTAATAACAACATATATCCCAGACTTCCAGAACAAACAAAACATGCACTACTACTACTACTACTTATAATAGTACTACTACTACTACCGTACTACAATTATCACTACCATTACTAATTCCACTTTACTCCATTCACTACTTATCACCACATTTCCTACTAAAGACACCAACCAAACGCAACAGTAATGGCTTAGGACTTTACACTTTCTCCCAACGCGGTGTTTGCCCTTTTGCCCTTGCACTCACACACAAAAAATAAGATGGCGCTGATTCGACACGTTTGCCTCGTTACCGGTCCACAGGTGGCGCTGGGGTGTTGGTATTACGCTGGGGAGGTGCGAGTTGCGTGGCTGCGTCATTGTTGGCTCTTCACCTTCTACTTTAGGCAACTGTGTGGTCTGAATGCGTGTTAGATTGTTTGCCTGTTTGCTCTAGTTCACTCTTTCTGTCTTCGTCTGTCTGTTTGTCTGTCTGTGTCTTATTTTGTGAACAAATCACAATAGTTTATGATCGATGACACTGCGAACGGGAAATAATGGCACTAAACTTAAATGTAAACAAGTAAATTCAGAATGCACCAAATTTTTTTTCAAGGTTGTAGTACGAGAATGGAATAAGCTTCACTTTCAGTGGTCCAGTGCAACACGATTTACTCCTTTAACCCGGTAGCAGCGACGGGCCAAATTTGTGCCGTGATTTAACCCCCAAAAATAGATGATACATAAACTGAACACAAATGCTTTGATATATATTATGAATTGGTTTGTGTGAGTGATGATTTTTTTCTCATTTTTCTCGCTGAAAGGGACCATTAAGAAACATGATCCCAGCTGCTATCAGGTTAAAAAAACAAGCTCGGCCGATACTTCTTCAACTTAATATTTACTAAAGTAGAAATGCAAAGTTTTGGAGCCATCTGATTAATGTAGAATCACTTAGGTTTAAGGACAGACCACCTAGTCTGGAGCATAGGGTCTGTGTGGGCAGAATTTCTATGTAAATCTCTCTCTCTCTCTCTCTCTCTCTCTCTCTCTCTCTCTCTCTCTCTCTCTCTCTCTCTCTCTCTCTCTCTCTCTCTCTCTCTCTCTCTCTCTCTCTCTCTCTCTCTCTCTCTCTTTTTTCTTTCATTCATTCATTCTTTTCTTTATTCTTCTTTGTTTCTTTGTTGTTTTCTTTTTTCTTTCTTCTCTTTTTTTTTGTCTTCTATATCTTTATCTTTTCTTTCTTTTTCACCACCACTTACAACAACAACATCAACAACACTTGGGTCATCTCTTTGCTTGGTGTGAGGTGTTTTTTCTTGTTATTAATTTTATTGACCACCACCACCACCACCATTACTCATATCTGTTTCTATATCTTGCTATCTTCCTCTGTTGTTGTTTCATCCCATTTGTTTTTATATACACAGCAGCAAATTAATCTCCTTATCGTCTTGTTGGTCTGATCGAGATAACCTTTACTGCGTGCGTCTGCCTCTCTTTCTCTCTGTCCTATTTTCCGCTTCATAGGATATATATTGTTTTGTTTTGTCTTGTTTTCGTTCTTTGTGTTTTATGATTTTAATTTTCTTCTTTTACTTTTCTTCCTGCCTCTCCATCTCCTTCTTCATCTTGTTCTTGTTCTTCTTTTCCTTTCCCTTGTCCTCCTCTTTCCTCTCCTCCTCTTCTTTTTCTTTCTTCTTGTTCTTGTTTTTGTCCTTGTTCTTCTTGTTTTTGTTCTTGTTATTCTTCTCCTTTCCCTTGTCCTCCTTTTCATTCTTCTCCTTTTCTTTTCTTCAAATTCTTGTTTTTGTCCTTGTTCTTCTTGTTTTTGTTATTCTTCTCCTTTCCCTTGTCGTCTTTCTTCTCCTCCTCCTTCTCCCTTTTCTTTTCTTCTTGTTCTTGTCCTTGTTCTTCTTGTTCTCTTCTTGTTCTTCTTTGGGTTCCTCTGCGTCCTTTCATTCTTTTATTTCGTCTGTTCTTTCATCATCATCATCATTATCATCATCATCACCATCTTTTCTTCGTCTTTTTCCTCCTCATTGTTATTCTATTCCTACTTTTTCTTTGTAACTATTTAACCTTACATCCTAACAGGTCTTTTTTCTTTCTCTATTTTCATCTTCCATAGTGCAAACAATTTACTCTTATGCCGATGAAAAGCCCGCCGCTGGGGACCTCCTGGCTGGTGTTAGAAAAGGGGGAGGGGAGGGAGGGGAGGAGGGGAAAGGAAGGGGAACGAAGTGGAGTGGATAGAAGGGTTAAAAGAGGGGAAGGGGGTGAGTAAACAAAGACACTGGTTACTTCGCCTGAGAGTGTGATGCATGATTGACCAATAGCCGCAGGGTAAGGGGGGGAGGGGGAGAAGGGAGGGGGAGTGTGGTCACGGGGGGCGGGGTGGGAGGAAAGTGATTAGTTCAAGGTGAGAGGAAGAGGACGAAGGAGGAATGAGATGATAATGATAAAGATGATGATGAGGGTTTGGAAGGAGGAAGAGGAGGAGAAAGAGAGAAAGAAATAGAGGAAGACAATACAACAACATCAACAAAGACGCAATACGACAAAAAAAACCATAAGAACACAAAGGAACAGAAAGGAAAAACAAACAATAGCATACATGATGGTCCTTTCGAGGCTGTTTGTGACAAGCTACACTAACTGTCTAATCCATTTAAGAAAACAAGAGAGAAAAGGAAAATGGGTGGATAGGAGAATGGAAGAAACGGGAAGAAGATGATGTGAGAAACTGCGGGAGAGAAGGAGAGAGGAAGGAAGGGAGGGTTGGAATGAAGGAGGAAGAGATATAAGAGATAACAACTCAACACAAGGAAGGGAGAAGTAAGGAGAAAGGAATAAAAAAACCTCCGCAGAGTTAAAACAAAACAAAAACGCGTGGGGTGAGTGAAAACAGTGAAAAAACAGAGTGAAGAGTGAAAGAGAGTGAGAGGGAGAAAGTGGACAATTATGGTGAAGTGTAAACGAAGAAGAAATTAAAATAGAAAAAAAGGGGGGAAATTGATAACAAAAACTTGATAGAGGAGCGATGGAGAAAAATGATTGCAGAAAGGAATAAAAGGAAAGAGGGAAAAGATTGAGATATCCCCCCAAAAAAGCAAAATTACCTAAGAGATTGGGAAAGAGCAGAAGAAAAGGAGAGTTTGAAATAAAGTAAGGACGAGAAAGAGCAGAGGTGAAGGACACGATCTTTGTTGAAGAGTCTGTAGCCGTCTATGTTGTATTCTGAACTTAATCAATATTTATGGTGTCAATGTTTCAATGTTTCGGTTATAGCAATTACGTCAATATTTTCTGTTGAAACAAGACAGCTCAATTCTTTAAACTTGTTTCTTAGGCTACGCGCATATAAACTTAGGACTTTTAGATTATCTTGAGGTTTTGTAATGGAGGTAGTGTTACTTGCGGTTCCACGATTTGACGTTGGTTGTGTTGCACGCCATCTATTTACACGGGCGGGGTGGAGAGACGCGGCCGAGAGCATTTTTTGACCGGGTGTCACGCACTGCATCGTTAAGGATCTTTCCAAATTTGGATGCTCCGACGGGGGACAGGTGCAGTCCGTCCCTTTGGAAAAGCTCACCTTGGCCGTAGAAACTGTCCCAGGCGTTAAAGAACTCAACGTCAAGCTCCCTGCAAAGAGTCTGTAACCTGTTGTTAGGCTGAAGGTCTCGCTGAAAAAGTCGCTAGCTGCCGACATCCGTGGAAGGATTCCTGAAAGTACAATGTTAGGGGAGTAACTCTTGTATTGCTAGATAAGCCTACGGTACTTATCCAGCAATTCCTCCGACTGGGTCTTGCTGACGTCTTTAGTACCTGCGTGGAGAACAAGAAGAGTCATTAGAAGCTTCAGCGGAGACGTCGTCTAGGGCAGCTGTGATGTCATCAACTCTTGCTCCTGGGTAACAGTAGTTGCGCCTTCTTCGGGGGAGTCTCCCACAGAATTCACCCACCTGGTGGCGAGTCATGGAGTCTCCAACCGAGAAAGTGCTCTGCTGCTCCTCCTCCTCTTCCAATATGGCAAATCTATTGAAGCAATGGGTCAGGAAGATAGTGCGGGGGACGGGTCTGGCACCCCCCCTCACGGTGGTGAAGTTCGTACTCTCAGGGGTACCTCTGTCACGCACAGGTGACGAGGCGTCCTCAGTCGTTGGGGGAGGGGGTTGAGGCGGGGAGCGGTACATACACAGGTGGTGGACGATTCGCCAATGTTCGCCTCGATGAATTCCTGTTATACTGAAACAGTTCGTGTTAGTTCGGCTATCTTCTGGCCAGCTGCCAACTTCAAGTCTTGTTCGTAGATTCTTGTCTCCACCGTCTTCTTCAGTGGACCCATCCTGCACAAGGTGGCGCGTCCTGCATATACTTGGGATGAAAAGTTGCCGGAGCATGATGAACACTTCTTTAAAGCCATTATCGCAGTGTCTAGTGAGAGATAAGGAAGGATATGAGGGGTCCGCGAAAGCAATTTATTATAAGCAATTTGGACTCAAAGGAACAACAAAATTAGATATCCACAAATATCAGTCAGACATGGAACACCTAAGACATGAAACACTGAAAATAAACAGAAAAGAAAGGAGAGCCGTTGCAAAGGCAGATCTCAGTCAGCAGTGCCGCGGGTGTGAAGGGGCTGGAGGACGTGACAGTCTTCCCGGCCCCTCCTTCGCCCCAGCCTGCCCGGGGAGGTGGAGAAGGCGTGAGGGAGGACGTTAAAGGAAGACAAAGGAAGGAGAGAGGAGGTGAACGAAGATAAAAGAGCAGGAGAGAAGGTATGCAGTGTAGACTGGAGTAAACAACGTGATGGGAACTAGTTTATAATGTTTTTTGTTATATTATCTTTGATCGCACTACCTCCTTTCTCTCATATTTCTGTCTTCATCACTTTCCCTATTTTTCTATCGTTTAGGAAGTGAGTTGACGTGTTCAAGATAGCGGGGAGGACGATGCTTGGTACAGTTGCCTATCTTAACTATCTTAAAACTATGAACAATGTGCGCACTGTTTTGAGAAATATCAAATGACACCCAATTTCGGCATGAGATTTGCGATCGCCATTTCACACCAAAATCAAGTTAAAAGCAAGGGTTGTCCCCACCACAAGAAGAGAAGAAAGGCACTATCGAGCAAAGATACAACACCAAGTCATCAGTCCTCCTCCTTCCTCTTCCCCTCTCTCTCTCTCTCTCTCTCTCTCTCTCTCCCTCTCCTCTCTCTCTCTCTCTCTCTCTCTCTCCCTTAAGCTCTCTCTCTCTCTCTCTCTCTCTGATAGTGTGGCTTTAATATAATCATGTTATATACTCTTTCTAATGAGTAAATAGTTAAATAAAGGTATACTGGTAACGCGTAGCTTTACATAGCTTTATTACTCTGGTAACGTGTTACAGTAGCGTAGTGTTATGAATGTAGGATGGTGTATAGCAGGTTATTACTGGTTTATATAATGGTAAACTGATAAATGCTCTTATTCTTCGCCTATTATGGTGGGTATGCAGAATTTTATTGTGAGTATAAGAATTGTGAAGGGTATAAAAGCGAAAAGTAGTTTGAGGTGATGTTCACTGAAGTATGAAAAGTGATGTGTAGAGGATGTTATATTAAGGGTTAAAGAAATATACAAGATTGTGATACAATATAATAGTAAGCTTTACTACACTTGGTTACTAAGGAATATAGTGACTGGAGCTGAAATAAAAAGCTAAAAGAGAAAAAAGAAAAAAAAACAAAACAACAAAAACAAAAACGAGAGAAAAAACAAGCAATCACATCAATCACAATCATCAAAGTTGAAATATCATCACCCACTCACCCCTCTCACATGTGTCACGTCACATCAGCAGACTCTATTCTAAATGCAAAGTCCCAGTATCCAATCACATCTCAAAATATAAAAAAAAAAAAAAATTCTCAAGTAAGTATGTGTCTCAGTAAGAAGAGAGAGAGAGAGAGAGAGAGAGAGGAGGAGGAGGGAGGGAGGAAGGGGAAGAGAGGAAGGATGGAGGGCTCTCTGGGTTGTGGTGTTTATATCTTGCCTGACACTCATGACTTACCCTCTTGGTATAGGGACAAGTGCCTTTATTCTCTACTTTTGTGGCGGTCTAACCTTCAAAAAAAAAAGGCAGTGTGTGAAATTTCTTGTCGCAAAAATCTCACCGATGCCGATCGTTCGTTTGAGATTATTCCCAAAAACGAAAAACACACCACAGCTGAATCCTTAGTAGTTATTTGCCGCTGCCTGCTATCTTGGCTTATCTTAAGAGCGATATCTTCCGCTGTTTTTTATGTGCTTTTGTTATCTTTGGTGACTGACTGAAGCACGTGAAAGGGTGTTGCTGTCAGCGGTGTGTGTGTGTGTGTGTGTGTGTGTGAGAGAGAGAGAGAGAGAGAGAGAGAGAGAGAATGGTTAATTATGTTAGTTATATTTATTGTGCATTGAGTTATAGTTATTCTCTCTCTCTCTCTCTCTCTCTCTCTCTCTCTCTCTCTCTCTCCGGTTCTTTTCACTCTTTCCCTCTTACACCTCTTCCGTTCCTCCTTCTTTCCTCTCCTCTCACCTTCCTCTCCTCTTAGTCTTCCGCCCTATTCTGTGGTGTCCAGACGTAGCTTACAAGCCACACCAAGCGCCAATCTACTCCTCCTCCTCCTGCTCCTCCTAATGTCTTCAAGTAGCTAAAGAACTTCAGTAACGTCAACCACTCCATGCTCCTTGAGCTACAGACCAACTCAAAAACTAGAAATAATGGCCTGCCCATTTAAGCGAAGCGATGTAACAAATATTGGCAGGAGCTTCTTCTCTAACCAAGTCATGCGCCACTGGAACGACCTCCCTGCTGAAGTATAGGTGCAGAAACCATCAACTCCTTCAAAAATCTCATCAATCGTCACTTCGTGACAACAGGAGTAAACTGAAAATACGCACCGAAGTGCTTCGAACTGCTCTGCAGGCACCACGTGACTGTCTGGCAGATCACGGCTCTACAGCAGGCAACCTCGTAATGAGCCAATAGGCTTTCTGTTACTTGTCATTCAATGTTTCCATGTTTCCTAAATAAGCCCCAGGGGACGGACTGAAGGAAGAGGAAGGTTGGTTTATTTTTGCAAGGCCACATGTGTTTTGTTTACTTATTTATTTTTGGTTCGTTTTTCGTTTGTTTCTGTCTGATGGCGTTCTTTTCCGATTTTTTTTTTTTTTGGTTATGCTATTTGCAGTTTTTAAATTGATTGGTTTGATTTATTATTGATTTTTTTATCTTTATATTTTTTATTTGATACCAGTAAAGGAGGAGGAGGGGGCTTCGTGGTGCAGTGGTTAGCACACTCGGCTCACAACCGGGAGAACCCGGGTTCGATCCCCGGGCGGAGTGGAAAAATTTGGGCGGCTTTTCCGATACCCTACGTCCCTGTCCACCCAGCAGTGAGTGGGTACCAGGTATTAATCGGGGGTTGTGTCCCGTCTCCTGGGATGTTCCCTTCTATAATTCCTTCCCCTTCTGTCTCTCCGGCATATGACCACAAATGTTGCGCCGACTAAACGAAACTTTCTAACTTTCCCTCCGAAAAATATCAACGGACTTTACTCGGCGCAGGAAGTGTGGTGGTGAGCCATGTTCCGTGTTGGTCGTCATCTGTCTTTCTATCTCCCTCCGTCGCCTGGATGAGAAGCAGAGATGGACAGCAGTGAAACGGACGATTCGTGGTCACTCAAAACAGTTCGTGTGTCCATTTGTTACTCGTGTTATTTCTTTGGTGTTGTTTTCGTGTCTTGTTTCGACGCCGAGGAAGACGAGAGTTTACAACGTTAGTGGTTTAAGTTTGTCTTTTTCTCCTGTTATTTTTTTTTCTCCCATGTCTAATACTCCTTTTCTTTCCTTTTTTTTTTCTTTGGGGGGCGGGTTCTCCTGTGACAGCATGATCGAGGGTTCCGACAAAGTAGTTTCAGAATCGAAGGAGCATGTTCCCGGGGGAGGCGCTCTTGTTCCCCTCGCCCCCTCCCTCCCCTACCCGTGTTGCCCCCACCCTCGGAGTCCTGTTTCAAGGGTGCTGGGAGGGCTGTAGGTGGGCGTAGGCTGAGGCGGGGGAGAGGGGCAGCCCGGGGGAGGGTGAGGCGTAGTGACGGGGGAAGACTATTGCCTCATACTCCCCCATAGCTCTCTCTCTCTCTCTCTCTCTCTCTCTCTCTCTCTCTCTCTCTCTCTCTCTCTCTCTCTCTCTCTCTCTCTTCGAAGCCAAAATTATTTTCTGTACAAGTTAATTGCTGTTCGTTCTGTCTGCGGGGGGAGGGTGTTTGCAATGCCTCTGGAAGCATCACTGACGTAAGTAACACTCGGGTCAAGGGTCGTTTGTGACGCACGTCCTGCTGCCAGTGTCCGACGCCCGCCTGGCCGCGAGCCCTGAATGTTCCTGTCCGTGAACGATAAAGATAAGAACATGTCCCTGTGTCTCCCTCCCCCTGTGTGTGTAAGCGATGTGTCTGGATTTCCTGAGCACAGAGTACCGCCAGCCCGGCGCCGCCACGACCCAGCCTGTCCTCCTCGGGTCTCAGAGGAGACGATGTAGGCCGAGGACGATGACGGGTAGGAGCTGCGGGTGTCAGAGTCCCACCAGCTGCTGAGCGAAATTGTTGAACTTAATATTGCCATCGGTGGGGAAGTTTTCGAGGCAGGCGTGGAAGCCCGGCGCGGCGCAGCGGTTCCAGCGGAGTCCCTTGTCCTCGCCCGTGTAGCGCCAGTGCACCTCATGACGGAGGTACTCGGGGCCATAGCAGTTCCTGGCGACCATCGCGGGGTTGGGCGGCACTACAATCATCCTGCCGTTGTAGTTAACTCGTGTCGGGACGCCGCGCAACTCGGGCGGCAGCGGCGTCAGTCTCTCGGGCCTGCATAAGATGTCGACGACGGACACGTTGCAAGTGGCCGTCCAGTAGCTGCTAATCATGTGGACGGCGCTGCATCCCTTCCGCGCCATGCACTTTATGCCTTTCTCCATCCAAGCCTCCTGGTCCTTGCAGTCGGTCATCACGTCCATATCAAAGTCCCACGGCAGGATCCCGTCGGTCTTGACGGCGCCGAGGAGGCTGCCGGCCTGCAGCTCCACGTAGAGGCCCAGCTCATCGCCACACTCCTGCACCAGACCCAACTCTCGACGCAGCTCGTCGCGGCAGCACGGCGGCACCAGGAAGGACGACACCATCTTCACCAGGTTGACACACTCCATGTTGAGCTCCGGGCACGAGAACTCAAGCTTCTCCCCATTGTGAGGCCACACGTGCTGCACCGCCCACTTGGCGGCCACCTGCAGCCACTCTTGGCGGGTCATCGCTGGCGCCTCGTCCACGAAGAACATGACGTCCGGACACACGACGGCGAGGCTGCCGGAGATATGCACGCTGATGAACCAGTCCCGAAGTGTCGCGGGACTCTCCATTTCGTCCCTCAGCGGCAGCTTCCGCAGCAGGGCGGTGCGCGCCACGAACGGGCCCACGACGTCGTCACAAAACATGCACTCGTGGCGGGAGTTTTCGTAGCCTGACGCGTAGGCCAGCTGGTAGTTCTCCATCCGCCGCAGCAGACACCCGTGGTGCCAGGTGCCGTCCAGTGTCCTGTAGCTCCCTGCCGCCACCCCTGCCTGTCCCTCGTGGTCCAGGACTCTCACCAGCCGCTCCAGGGAACACAAGTTTCCGGCGAAGTGCGTCAAGGAGTCCGCCAGGAGGACGAACGGCGTCCTTACCTTCGTCACCTCCCTGTTAATGGCGGAGGACGCCGAAGTGTCGGCGCTCAGGGTTCGCACAGACACACCGTCACCCCGCAGCGTCCCGAGGTCACCGCCGGAGCCGTAGCTCAGCACCACCACGTCCAGGTCGTAGTACTTCCTGATGTTCTGCACCACCGTCCTGACGCGCGGCGCCTCCCAGCCCTTAGTCGACAGGATGACAGTGAGCACCTCCTTGAAGGGCGGCGCATCGTCACACTTCATCTGCATGTAGTTCTGGTGGCAGACCATGTCGACATCGCTGTCGCGATACACCTCCCCGCACACAGCGCCGGTCAGGGGTCGGGGCGCCGCGTCCTCCGTGGCGATCCGCGGGTCCAGCTCCCGAGCGATGGCCCGCAGCTCTTGGGCCAGCGAGGGACCAGCTGTGCCGTCCACTTTACCTGAGGCACGCACGAAGGAGAGAAGGTGAGTTAATTATGCTTTCTGTTGCTGACTGTATTAGTTGTGTTCCACAACAAGACAAGCATTTAAATTTAAATAATGAACCTCCTAAGTACAGTGTTTTATTCTTACTTTGAATATACTAATCACAAAGTTCTTTAAAACCTCACGGCAGACGTTAAACAATCACAATGTCTAAAGAAAAGTAACGCCTGAGCCGCTGGCACGGAGTTGTACCGCCTCATAGGAATTCCAGACACGTACATATCAATCAGTTGTTGCGAGTCTTTGTTTGGCCGTGCACGCCTGTCTTGTTGGGAGCATGGTAGTTTTAGTTTCAAGGGAGTATTTTCGTCCATACTTATTTTTCGTATCGCCAGTCACTATATATTATTTCTTATTGTAGTTTTTCTCTGCCATTTCGTCATTTATCATCTGGTGTAACTTAGCTTAGGTTAATGCTTGAGTAAATAACTTTGTCAAACGGTAACCTCTCTTGGGTTACACACACACACACACACACACACACACACACACACACACACACACACACACACACACACCTGCCAGTCTCTCCACCTGCCGCTGTGCCCGCATCAGCCGTCTCGCCAGCTCCTTTCTGCTGGGGATGCAGTCCTCGCTCTGTACTGACGGCACTATAAACAAAGGCACACTGAGAACACGTAAACAAACAAACTTACTAAAACTATGAGGTGTGTTCGCCAACTTATACGCATCATTACAATAGGCACACCTAACCAAGATCAACAGAATATACCAGGCCTTCTCACGCGCAGCTAATGACGTCAGCAGCAGTATGATAGAGAGATCAGGCGGATAATAATAGAGAAAACGAGATATTTCATGGGATACTGAAACATTTCCAGTTATATTGTGTGTTTAATTCACTACCACGTCCTGATCACGTATTGGACTCGTAATCGCCAGCAGGTACTCTCCCGACATGAGCAAGTGCTCTTTATCGTCGATCTATTGGTACTGCCAAGACCTCACACATCACACACCCCATCCCCCTTGCTCAAGGGGTGTCAGTGTTGGTGTTTAGTAAGTGCTGAAACTGCTAGTTGGTCCATGGGTAAGGGAAAACCCAATACCCGTCAAGGTTATTTATTATAAAAAATATAAACAAGTCATTAAGACAGACAAAACACATAGAAGACGTGGTTAAGAGTGTATATGTGTGTATGTGGATGTTGTGTAGTGTAAGTGACATTGAAGTGTTGGTGTATGTGATGTATAAAATGTGTAAGAACTGCTGCAGGACGTGGACAGACAGTTGAAGATTGTCATGATTTCATTATTCAGGGAGTGGCTCGTGGAAAAATACCGAGGAAGTGACCGCCATTTTGATTGAGAGAGCGGGAACTCAGTCCCTCACCAAGGCGGGAAAACCAGGCAGGCGGGAAACAGGACCTTTTTCAAATCATTTCGTTATTACTGCCAAAGCTGAGCTATGTGTGGGATGCATGACCCACTAATACCTAGTGCATGTGTTAGGTTATTAATAAATAACAATCCATAGCCGTAGGGCGTTTAGTGTAAGTGTTACACAGAAAACGAGATGTCAGTATGGCGAGAGCTGGCATCTTGACCGCGGCCGGGGAGCGGAGCATTGTGGGTCCCGCCGCCATCTTCCAGCATCTCCCTCCCAGACTTCACTGCGAGCAGACGTCCCTCACCTCCTCCCGTGCCACGTGTCTATCGTGGTGGTTTTCCTGCTTTGTAGTATCTACAAGTCCAGAGTGACTGTGTGCTGCTAGCAAGGGAAACCCTTGGGAGGTAAGGAGAGCACGGCGTGTTGCAGAGAGGAACGAAGAGGACAGAAGGACTCCAGGCCGAACGGACCACGAGGAAGACCAGGTGTGGTTTCTGCTTCGCCATCTCCAGCTCAGTACATATTTTGCATAGGATGTTTTAAGACAGTTAACTAGGCTGCTGTGTGCCTGGGATTAATTAATTATTCTTAATTTCCAGCGAGTTTCTTTGTTGCTTAAATAAATTTAAAAGCTGGTTCATCTGGTCTTTGCTTGTCCTATGAGAGATGTGACTGGTCAGATATTTAAATAATAAAGGACTAGGAGGGGCTGTGAGTCTGAGACCTCAATTTTCAGATATTTTATTTTTTATTTTTTATTGCTGAGAATTTACGGGATTTTCGGAAGTCCAGAACTTTCAAGAACCCCACAAAGATTAACAATTGACAAGAAAGGTTAACAAAGAGGACGCGACAAGACACGGGACACAACAATGAAAACATTAATGACAAAATAATTAGTGTGCTGCTGCACTCCATTTTCTTTGAGTCACCGGAGGAGAAGAGCACACGGCTTTAGCGGTAACTGCTACATCAATAACCACTCCTAGTCAACGGAAAGAATTCGGCCTGAGCAGGCTCGAACCGCCGCCCTGTCAGACCATGAAACCTGGCAGCGCAACGCTCTAACTAGTTTCGTCACGGAGTGTGTGTGTGTGTGTATAATAAACCTTCTTATCCAAGTATTTCTGGACGTATTCTTACTCGCCGCACTTATCCCCTATTGAAGAGTTCTGTTCACCCTCTGACAACCTCTGTAACACCTTAACCACTTCTACCCAGTCTTTTCTTACTCCTGCCCATTAACTGTGTGACTGCTTCAGTTCCTTAATCCTAAATGTTAAAGTCACCCATCGAAATCAAAGAAAATGGAGCACATGAGATGCATCTACACCTGTGATCAGGTGAAGACTGGTGGGTTGATTTCATTTGAAGCAGACTGAAGGGCTGCAGGTGACGTCACTGCGCAGAAGAGGAGAATTCTGGTACGAGGTTGAGAAGGCTGGTACATTCTGTTGATCTTGCACCTAACATCACCATAGCCGATCCAGGATTCAGTACGTTTACTAACTTATAGGCGGTACTGTTATAATTGTATTTCGTAAAGAATCCTTATAACCAAAAACTAACTAAAATTATGAGTATTCTTTTTCTTCAGCAGAATACTGAATAAACAACAGAACAGTAATATGAAAATACGTTCATATTTTACACGGCATCTGTGGCCCAAGGCAGCAGCGCACCCCATTTTGCGGTTATCAGATACCTTAAATAAGCATATTTTTACTGCTCAATGCAGGTGATGTCACTTATTGTGACTTCGTGAGCTTTCATATTTATATATTTGTGTATATTTCATGGAGGCATAACTAACATTACTACTTTCAATTTTACTAGTGACACGAATTTGTGACTGTTTATCACAATAGAATTTCACTCAATTAAGTGAATCAGACACCATAGAAATATTACCAGTGTGTGTATGAATGAATACAAAAATAAGCACATACTTTGATTTTACTCGTGGATGTCTCGTGGATCATTTATAAATAAAGACAAAAAATCCGCTACACTTTAGCCCACTACCGTCGCTCGAGGTACAAAAACAGTCCCTCCACCAAGTTTGTACCCCACATTTGGTGATGTTAGGTGCGCCATTGGTTTAGAGTTTTTTTATTTGAGTTTTAATTGGAAGGTAAGACTCTTGGGTGTGTTTGCCAACTTGTACGCATCGCTGCAGTTAGTTCGTTATTTTTCATGATGTGAGTACTAATTGACAGATAAAACTGAGGTGTGTTCGCCAACTGGTACTCATCGTTACATTCAGCTCCAGAGTATTTTTTATGATTTGAGTACTAAGTGGAAGGTAAAACTATATGTGGTTTTCATTAACTTTTACGCCTCAGCCAGTTAGTTCCAGAGTTTATTTTTATAATGTGCGCTCTAATTGGAAGAGTTTGTACGGACTAACAAAAACCGCTGGACTAATGCATATATCATAACCTGTTTCTTAATGTAGTATAGTGTCAACAACACTTTAAACAAGTGCCATTGCAAAACGAACATTACTAGAAGGCCACAGAGGAATCAGACACATCACAATCAGCTGACGAGAGAAATTAATCAAGCCGGAAATTCAAGAGACAAAGGAAAGAGCAGTGTTCATCTTTGCCAGATACTTTTTCCACACTCACACACGTGCCAACGAAGAGGGTGCCATAAGTTGCATTCCACTGGCCTATCAGATTATCACCTCCGCCCGTAATTGACCGTTCTTCTGGCCCCTCGTTCTGTTTTCTTTTTTGGAGCAGCGTCTTAGCGGGCTTTTTTGTTACTGCTTTTGTTTTTTGCCCTTGAGCTGCCTCACTTGCTGTAATAAAAAAAAAAATAAAATAAAATAAAAAAAAAAACAGCCCGCGCCCACCCTTTGCCAGGCGCTGGGTCGAGGGATGGAGTTCATGTCGCCTCGGGTAAGAACGGAACCGAACCGCACACTGAACCGGAACATGTATGAAGGTCATCCTGAAGTTAATCGTGTTTGTTTACTCATTACTCAAACAGATGTAACTTAGATTGGCTCTGAGTAAACGTTGTGAGGTAAGTATGCGTTCATTGACTTCATTTGAAGGCGTAAGGATTGGTGGTCACGGGTGGAGGAAATGATTCATTCTTTCGCTGCTTTCCTGCTTTGGTGTCTCGAGGCTCACTCTTGGGATGAGCGGTGTCGACAGGGCTGCTCCAGTTGACGGCGTGTCGTGGCGGTGGTCGTTCTTCCGTTCTGTCGTGTCATCCGTTTGGTGTTGAGCATCGCCTTCATGTTAGTGCGTCTTGGATCGTTGGTTTCGTGTGTGTCGTTGTTTTGTCTGAACCACTCGGCGAGGAAATATGGAGCAAGTCTTACGCTTCAGGTACATGAGAAAAGTGTAGTAATAAATAAGAGGAGTCAGCTCAGTGTGTGTGTGTGTGTGTGTGTGTGTGTGTGAAGCAAGGAAAACGAAGGTGCGCTAACGAGTATGTATAGGAAAAAAAAAAAAACAACAATCACACACACACAACCCACAAGTCATGTAAACACCACCTGGCAGACTCGTGATGAAGCAGCGACACTTTTACCAACGTTGCAGGACCAGACACTAGGACAATACAATACCCCAGACTCTAACAACCCAGGAGTGGAGAGGAAAACGAGGCAGCGGGAACAAAACGAGCAGAGGAGGAGGACCCACGTATAGACTCACGCTTGAAGGGGAGGCGCCACTGGAGGTAAGTGTAGAAGTAGAAGGAGATGCTCACCACCGACAGCAACAACAGCAACGCGGCACCTCCTCGCCAAGTCGTCACACACATTGATCGCCACAGGAACATGATGAGGTCTGGGGGAGGGAAAGAAAGGAAGTTAGGTGATTGTTGGTTAAGAAGGAGCATGTTGAGGTTGAGGGAGAGCGAGGGAGAGGGTGGTTAGTGTTAGGGAGGAAGGAACATGAGATCTGGGGGAAGGGGAAAAAAGAGAGGGTGGTTAGTGTTGGGGAGGACGGAAGGATGAGGTTGAGGAAGAGGGATAGCAAGGGAGAGGGTGGTTAGTGCTAGGAAGGAACAAGTTGAGGTCCAGGAAAGAGAGAACGGGAGAGAGTCGTTAGTATTGGTCAGGAAGGAACATGTCCGGAGGGGAAAGAGAAGTGGGTGTTGAGAGAGTATGTATGTTGTACCAAAAACAAGATGGACAAATCATATTGGCTAGAGAGTTTAATACATACACACACACACACACACACACTGTTCTTATCACGAGGGGAGGGGAGGCGGTGGCTGAGTGATTAGCGTACCGGCGTCGCGTCCAGGACGACGGGGGCTCGCGCCCCGCCCGGTGCCTCGCTGAGATTTTTCAGTCATCGGCGAGTGGCTTAAGACTACCCACATTTCCAGAAGACCACCTGTCAGCCCGGACACTAGATTCTCTCTCTAAGAGAAAGGGTCATTGATGAGTTCCGGGGGGCAGCATGAGCCAAGTAAGATGGCGCCACTATAAACACTTGCCTGTGCCACAACGGGCTGGGGCCGATCATCAGACCCAGTCAAGAAAACCTACCGGCGCCATTGGCGGAAAAAAAAATCACCACAACCATCAGCACAACCAATTCAACTCCTCCACCTTCATAACCATCACAGTCACATCACCATCATCACCATGACAACTATCACCACAACCTTCTTCACTTCCACTATCACCAGCACCACCACCATCCCTCACCCAACACAGCTCAACCCTATCACTCCCACAGTCAGTTTAGTTCTCGCGTGGTGATTGATAAGGGATTGCATGTACGCACAACATGGGAAGGGAGGGAGGGAGGGAGGGAGCGAGAGTGGGAGGGAGGTAGGGAGGGAAGGAGGCAACAGTAGGTCGCCTTAACACGAGGTAGCGGCGGCGGAGGAGACTGAGAACATGATAGAAAGGGAAGTTACGGTGCCTGTGTTCTTACTAGACGGTGATTGACGCATTGATTGACTATAGGGAAGGTGAGGCGCAACAACTCAGCCCTGCACGTGGCACCAGTGGTAGTAGCAGTAGTAGTAGTAGTGATGATGAAGAAAATGTTAACTCAGTTCGCGTAATCCAAAGTTCAAACACCTATTTCCCAGTCCCTGTATTAAGGTCGGTAATCTCAGACGTTTTTTCACTCATATCAATTATTTCCAAAGGCCGGAAAGAAGGTTAAACGGGTTATCACAAGTGTTTCCTCAGAAGCTTCGTCAAACTACCACCAGAGCCATAAACTAACAACCCCCCATCGAAATGCTCACAACACCTTTGAAAGTTTTGGCAATTGTGAATTAATGCTTGGGCATCGAAATGTTTAACCCTTTAATGCAGCTCCACGCCCACTCCTTTCCAGAGAGGGGATTAGCGGCACAGGAGAGTTATTCATCAGTGTCATCGTGTTTTTTCACTTATGAGTCTCGCCTCTGTGTGTTACGGCTGCCGGGTGTGACATCCCAGGAGCGGCCAGTCAGAACCAGAACCCTTATCGCTCCCCGCTTGGTGTCGGCTCACTACTCGTCTAGCCAATGGCTTGTGTCCTTGTGGTCCCCTTGCAAGAATTCCCACTTGAGTTATTTATACATTCTGATACCACCATCCTTCTGTTCTTGCGTTATTATATGTGGCTAGGAGAGCGTGTTATGGAGCCTCAAGAAACGGCTTTACGGGGGTTGTTGAAACGGTATAAGCATTGTTTTGGCAGGGTCGGTGAAGCGGAGTTTGTGACAATGTGACTTAAAAAGTAGCCGTGTTAGCAAAAATGCAAATCATGTGTTTTGTTTAAGTTTGTGAGTGCGAGTCGTCGGCGCGGAGACAAGGGCGTGGAGATGAGAACACGAGGGGAACCACGGACAATTTCCCGAAGACATCCGTGACTCCTGCAGACGGGGCCATTACTATCGCTAAGCGTGTGCGTCCGTGTTCTCCTGCAGGCGAGGAGTTTCCGATGTTCCTCAAAATATGCAGCAGATAAAAGATAAGCGAGTAACATGAATAACGAATGAGGCAGTCACTATCGTATACCAACACACACACACACACACACACACACACACGAGTAAAAAATAAGGGGTAGGCGGTGGCTGAACAGGTAGCAAGACGGCCCCGCGTTCAGGAGGACCCGAGTTCAATCCCGACCGGTGCCAAGCTGGGATTCTTCAGCCGCCGCCGAGTGGCTTGAAAGTTGAAACTACCCACATGCTGTCCAGAAGACCACCTATCAACCCGGACTCCAGATTCTAGGATTAAAGATGAGCTCCGGGAGGGCAGCATGAGCCAATGCAAGATGTCACCACTATAAACACTCGCCTGCGCTAGAACGGGCTGGGCCGACCATCAGGACCCACCGGGAAGAAGCCTTGGACCGACCATCAGGATCCACCGGGAAGAAGCCTACCGGCACAATAGGCCAAGACGTAAAAAAAAAAAAAAAAAAAAAAAAAAAAGTGCACGTGGGGTGATCTGAGAGGGATACTTAGATTGCAGTACAGGTGCGAGTGAGCGAAGGGACAGACATGCAGACAAGGGCAGGGAGTTGTAACGAAGACAGACGAAGCCGCGATAATATTTCGACAATTAAAATACAGACCAAAACTATATAGACTAAATCATGATGAATAGATAAAGCACAAATAACAGACAGACAAGGACAGGAAACTGTTAGAAAGACAGAGACGAAGGTGATAATCCGACACTACTGAAGGGAAATATATAGACCAAATTATGATAAAGAGATACCCCACAATATTAAGTGTCATAAATTCATTGAGAATAGACTATTTAGACCATAAAATAGTGACAATAGATGAAAGAGAAAAGGAGCACACGAGCTTAAATCTAATTCGCACCTTTTGTATGATTCAGCATTAATCAATTCGCAGAACTCTCGAACTGTGACCTCTACCTTTAGTTTCAGGCAAAGTTGACCAAAAAAATTGATAAAGGGAATAAGATAAGAGGAAAAAAGGAGACCTTCATCTAATCCACACCTTTTGTTTAAGTTAACATTAATTATCAAAACCCTTGACCTATGTATGACTTCTACTTTGAGTTTTAGAAGAGTTACACCTAAAAAGGGATAAGGAATGTAAGAGAAGAGGAACACGTGAAAGTTGAATCTAATCAACACCCTTTTTTTGTTATCACTGATTCACTAGCAAAACCCTCGACCTTCGATCCCTACCGTAAGCTTTAGATGATTTAGACCGAAAACGACAAGATAAATGAGAGGAGTGCAGCTAATTCACGTCGTAGGTAATTCCACCACAAAGCATTTTCTCGTAGAAGTCTGGGGCACGTAAGCAGTGATGCCAGATATGGTGATTTGTCCCTAGAGTAGGGGATTTCGGGGCAGTGATGGGGACATGGGGAAATTCACTTTCGATTTGGAGACTTCTGAGGCTGAAAATAATATGTATTCTATCGTTAAAATTAAAATAATATTATTGATATGAAGGTTAAAAGAAAACATGATGTTAAACCGGCGGCAAGGAAGAAGTAAATTTATGAGGCCACGGTTGTTGTTGATTGTTTAATATAATAATAACTGGCGCCAGAACTGCCAGGGTCATATGGCGCCCATGAGGCGGAGAATGCGAATGAGCCAGAGCTAAAAAAATAGATGATAAAGTTGCAGACTTCGGTTTTTTTTAACGTTCAAAGGTTCAAGAAATCAATGATTACCATGAGTTTTTGGACGATTGTAGAGCCTACATATATGATATGATGTTATATGTGCCCTATAGGCATTACTATCAACACCAAATTTACGTCAAAATCGCAACAAGCGATTAGTAATTTTGCAAAAAGCAGCATCACCGCTGCTGACAACACTCTTCCCTCAGTCCCTTACTTAGTGTTGCCATTCTAGCGATTTTCCCGCTAGATCTAGAGATTTTGGGTTGTGATCTAGCGGGAAAATTTGCCATCTAACGGCTAGCGGGAAATCTGGCGGTTTTGAAACACTCCCTAGAGATTTTCTAGAGATTTTGTCACATAGTAATATAATATGATAATATATAAAAACAATATCTGAAAAAAAAATCTTGAACCTCGAGACAGTTTACTGGCAAAAACTACAGAAAATAATGGACCAGCACCTGTGGCAACACTAGCCCCTTTCCCGCCCTCTCCCCTTCTAGCTGCACGTTTCTTTGACTTGTATGAGACGCGTCGCGGTACCCACCCTCACCTACCTACTCAGAACACGTCTGCAGTTTGCCGTCCCCCGCTGTTTATTATTCGTTCCTCAGTCGGGCGGGGCGAGGGGCAGGGCCCCAGCAGGCCCCTAGCTCTGACCCTTCGTGTCAGCAGGATCTCTCGCCTTCCTAATGTCTTATCTCTGTCTTATCAACCCTTTGCCCGACGTCAGAAGTGGGATGTCGACACACCAACCATATACGTACTCACGCTCTTGATTTTGACTTACTTGATTTTCATCATTCAGTGATCAAGAGTCAAGACTATTCATTATGCCTCAATACACTCAAAAGTTAAAAAAAGACTGGCTTAATTATTTAATGATCCAGAACTGAAAGACTAGCTTGTAGAAAAAAAGAAAGGGAGTGGGGAGAGTGTAACACTCTGTTACTCTGTTACTCTGCAAGTGTCCTTTGACCTCAAAATTCAGTGATCTGAAAAGTCATCCTCAAACTAAAAAACACAAAGCAAATGTCAAGGATAAATCTATGCAAACAGCCATGGCAGTACTACCTTTTGTGCCTGTAGAAAAAACGCCCATGTCCGTACTTCGCGCGAGGAAGAAGGCGATGATGCATCAGAGTTGCTGATTTTATAATAGGTATGTAATGTAAATTTTGCTGAATATTTTTTTACAGCAAGGGAGACAGCTCAAGGACACTAAAACAAAGTGGTAATAAAAAAAATCGCCAAGCTTTGAAAAAATGTACATTTTAGTGAAAATGCCTATTTAGGCATTTTTGGAGGGTAGAATTACTGTAGTACATAAAATCTAGCGATTTTGGGCCCTGATCTAGCGATTTTTTTCGGTGAATCTAGCGGGACTGAAATTTTCTCGATAGCAACACTGGTCCCTCACGCAGTCCTCAGTGACTCAGATTTGCCACGTCGGCTGCACCACGCACGTGACGTGACTCCATTGTAAATTTCCTTCAGGTTCGTATCTTGAAACTGTATCGAGCATTTAGCGCACACACGCCTTTCATCAGGTAATCAGTAACCTTAACTTAAAGTTAGATTATTAGATGCTGTGGTGCCTAGGAATGCGAAGACCAAAGCATTTGAAAAATAATTTTGTTGTAGTTTACACATGCCCAACAGCAGCAATTTACTCTTAAGTATGGTAGTTTACACATGTACAACTGAAAATCCTCACGAGGGGATTGTTATTATAATACTCTTAAGACGGCGTAATGGCGCGGTACGTATAAATCATGAGGGATGACGCAATGGCGTATATTTCAGTATTTTTATCACAAGTAGGAAATATATGAAATGGGGATATGTGGGATTTTCCCCCGGAATATTTAGGGATTTTGAGACAAGACTGTCTGGCAACACTGCAGGTAAGGCACGACCCCACACTCACTCCCTCGAGCGTACACCACCAGCACATCCACCCCTCACCGCGTGCAGGCTCACACTGACGCAACGCCACGAAAGCCCACTTAGCCCAGTCCCAGCCGTTACCAGTATTAATAAAGACTCCTAGGAGTGAAATTCAACTTTCAAAGTGAGTTTCCTCCTTACTTTACTGCTAACTTCTAGGAGTCACGAGTTTACTTCTAGAAATCGCGAGTTTATTGCAAGGGGTCGCCGAAAATGTAAAAGTCCTCGCGGTGTACTTTTAATGCCTTAAAGTTAACTTTAGGATGTCCCTTTGAAATTAATAACGATAATAGGAGCTGACTGACGGCTCCCATTCACTAATTCTGGTGTTTGAATTGTTGTGCCAAGAAAAATACCGACTCCGAGCTTGTGATAAGGTTTAAACTAGAAGTCGACGCCCCGACATACGCGAGATAAGTGGTGAAGAGGCCGTGGGCGCCCTACTCGGAGAGGCAGGCCCCTAGAGCCAGGCCCTTGGGTATGTTCATGATGTCAGAGACACCTGTACTATGAAAAATAAAACGACAGTACATATCTATTTGTTAGTGTAGGTTAAGAAATGGTTTAGAGGCACCTAGAGTCTGTTTCACCAAGATATTACACACGGCCACACCCCCTCATGCTCTTCAATACTGACTGCCCAAGTGGCAGCCAATCACCGCGCTGGAAAAGTTTAGTCTGCTTCTTGGAGGAAGAATACAAGGAGGGGGCATGACGTCACAGAAGTGAAGCCAGCTTGGCTAATTCCACCCAAAACATTGCCCGACTGGCTGAACGCGCGACACCCACACACCTCAACATTTTGTCTCCATGCCGGCTTGCTCTGCCTTTGGTCGCACCCACAGAGGCAGGGATGGCAGCATAACATTTCCTCATTAAGATACAATGATTTTTGTGGCGAAACATTACATAAGAGGCGAGAAAACTGGGCTAGAAAAAGAGCGACACAAAATGCGAATAATTGCCTAGTAGTAATTTCATGTGTCATCTCTAATTTCTTTTCCATCGCTTTTACACACAAACAGCACAAATTGCTGGAATGTAGAGGTTTTTGGGTGCTATCGGAAATGCTATGAGCACAAAGTTATTTTCCAAAACATGTGACATAAGTTCAATTGGTAGGACCAAGTCGCCTTCAACCACATTCTCTCTCTCTCTCTCTCTCTCTCTCTCTCTCTCTCTCTCTCTCTCTCTCTCTCTCTCTCTCTCTCTCTCTCTCTCTCTCTCTCTCTCTCTCTCGATCTTTCATTCTCATTCTCTCAATCTCATCCTCATTCTCTCTCAGTCTCATTCTCATTCTGTCTCTCTTTCTCTCATTCTCTCTCTCATTCTCATTACCTCTCTAATTCTCATCCACTCACTCATTAACATATTCCCTCATCTCATTCTCCCTCATTCTCATTCTCTCACTCATTCTCATTTTCTCTCTCATTCTCTCTCATTCTTATTCTTATTCCCTCTCTCTCATTCTGTCATTCTCATTCCCCCTCATATTTTCATTCTCATTCTCTCTTCTCATTCTCTCTCTTTCATTCTCTAATTCTTATTATCTCTCATTCTCTTTCTTATTCTCATTCTCTTTCTCATTCTCATTCTCTCTCTCATTCTCATTCTCTCTCTCATTCTCATTCTCTCTCATTCTCATTATCATTCCCCCTCATTTTCATTCTCTCATTCTCATTCTCTCTCTCTTTACCCCTAGGGTCTTAAAAGAAATCAAACATCAAATTTGTAAACCGCTCTCCATCATGTTCAAAAAATCTTTAACAGCTGGAAAAGCTCCGTCGGATTGGAAACTAGCAAATGTCACACCAATTTTCAAAAAGGGGGACAAGTCTCATCCAGGAAACTATCGACCAATTAGCCTGACATCGATTGTTTGTAAGTTAATGGAGATTATCATTCGCGACAATATGGTGAAATTCTTCGAAGAAAATAATATTATAAATAATTCGCAACATGGCTTCCGTAGTAAACGTTAGTGTTTAACTAACTTACTTGATTTTTTTAATTATATTTTTGAGGTGTTCGATGAAAGCAGATCAGTAGATATCATATATCTGGATTTTCAAAAGGCATTTGATAAGGTTCCCCACCAACGATTGCTCAGCAAACTATTGGCGCACGGTATCTCGGGTAACATTCACAGTTGGCTTGTGGACTGGCTCTCTGAGCGGAAACAGAGAGTAGTTCCAAACGGTGTTACATCTAACTGGCTCGATGTCAGAAGCGGCGTACCTCAAGGATCAGTGCTTGGCCCCATGCTCTTCTTAATTTATATTAATGATATCGATGATGGGCTCACTTGAAAAGTATCAAAATTTGCTGATGACACAAAAATTGCTAGTAAAGTAACTGCGATACTCGACGAAGAAGCTTTACAATCAGATCTAGATCGACTTGCACGTTGGGCCAATCAATGGCAAATGAAATTTAACGTTGACAAATGTAAAGTGTTGCACATCGGAAAAAATAAAAATCGCGTTCGGTACGTAATGAATGGCCAACAACTTTCTGCAGTAAGTAAAGAAAAGGATCTTGGAATCACTATATCAAGCGATTTAAAGCCCGGTCAGCATTGTTCAGAGGTTGTTAAAACTGCAAACAAATTGGTTGGCTTCATCGGACGAATCTTTAATAATAAATCGGAAAAAATAATATTAAAACTGTATAATTCGTTGGTTCGACCCCATCTAGAGTACTGTGTACAGTTTTGGTCTCCCAATTACAGAAAAGACATAGAAAAGTTGGAACGGGTTCAACGAAGAGTAACAAAGATGATTCCTAGGTTGAGAAATTTATCATATGAACAAAGGGTCAAAGAAGTAAATTTATTCAGCCTATCAAAACGAAGAATGCGAGGCGATCTAATAGAAGTGTTTAAAATGTTCAAAGGATTCAGTGATATTAATGCGGAAGATTACTTTACAATTGATCGATCAAATAGAACAAGAAGAAATCACAATTTGAAGATAAGTGGTAAAAGATTCCCGTCGCACGAAGCTAAACACTTCTTCTTCAATCGAGTTGTTAATGTTTGGAACTCTCTACCCTGTGATGTCGTTGATAGTACAACAGTTACGGCCTTCAAGAATAGATTAGACAAGTATTTTGAATCCAACCAGCAACTAAGATATTACTCATTGTCGTAATAACGTTAAGTTCTTTCGAATACTGGTGTCCTTGTCCGCTTTTATCGCCCGGTTAGTGGTAGCAGTAATGGTAGTTCTTTCCTCTTTCCTACATAATTTCTATGCAGTTTTTCCAAACTGCATGGTTCTTTTTCCTTTCCTGCCAGCTTTGGCTGGAGGGATGGGGGGGTGGGGAGGAGCCTTCGCCTTTGCTGTCCTTCATCTTCCACCTTTAATTAGATAGTTAGTGTAGCTTGTCACAAACAGCCTCGTAAGGACCAGCAGGTCTGCTGTTGTTTGTTCTTCCTTTGTGTTTCTTTGTGTTCATTCTCATTCTCATCCTCTCATTCTCATTCTCATTTTCTCTCATTCTCATTCTCATTCTTTGTCTCTCATTTTCATTCTCTCATTCTCATTCTCTTATTCTTTTTCTTATTCTCTCTCTCTCTCTCTCTCTCTCTCTCTCTCTCTCTCTCTCTCTCTCTCTCTCTCTCTCTCTCTCTCTCTCTCTCTCTCACAGAAGTTATCTTCTATTATTTATTCCACTCTTGTAAGTCTCTTTTTTCATCTCTTGTGATCAAGCCATCTCCGCCACTCCACAATCATTTCCCTCCCCGTAATATCTTAGTAAAACAGACTATAACCCCCTCAGCTCCACTAATATAAGTTGTCGGGGAAGCAAAGTTTGCATGGAGGAACACTAACTGAGGCAGTGAAGCTCATCAACACCATTGACCTAATCTAACCCACCTAAGGATGGTAAGCTATCACAGTTATGTTAGTAGCGCCACAGCCCAACTTGAATGAGGTATATTCAGAGTTGCCAGCCAGCTTGTGTCGACAAAAGCTCGAAATGTTCTTTCAATTATCGTAAATTACCTGTGTTTCTCTGGAACTTGTAACAAGTACACTTCAGTACACTAAGTGACACTGTTGTTAATAAAAATGTAGTTGATCATTCTCGTTGTTTTATTTATTTGAGAACGAGAGAAAATAAATGCCGTGCGGAAGTCTGTCCTCATCAAAAATCGTTCTCGCATGAAAGCCCTGCTAAATCAAGCAGAATTTTTTTTTTTTAATCTATTTACATTATAATATTTGCTGAGTACTTGCCGGGGGTGTATCAGTGTTGTCTTCGGCGTCAGGCATCTCGACAACCACCACTCCTCCTTCAATAGGAAAGCCATGTGTTTGTGTCTCAGTGAGGTCAGCGGCTTCCGCTTCCAGCATATTATACTCCGCCCTCAACTGACTGCTGGTTGTTGTGTGAGATGAACCAAGACCTTGGGTGGATGCCTGCCGCTACCAGGAGCGTGGGTGATGGCGTTTAAGGACAGGAATTGAGGGCAGTGCGAAACACTATTGGCGGAAGCCAATGTCGCAAACGGACATCAAACAATGGAGGCTGCGTTTTCTGTCGAGATGCCTGACGCCCTAATGTTTTTGATAAATTTCTCCGAGGGCGACACTGATGAGCTCTAAGCAGATACTCAACAAATATTGTAATGTAATGTAATTTTTTTTTTTAAAAGCCCGTCTTGCAGGGCTTTCATGTAAGAATGATTTTTGATGAGGATAGGGTTCCGCACGGTCTTAATTTTCTCTCGTTTACAAATAAATTAAACAACGAGAATGATCAGCTACATTTTTATTAACAGTGTCACTTAGTGTACTGAAGCGTAATTGTTACAAGTCTCAGAAAAAACAAGTAATTTACGATAATTGAAAGAACATTTCAAGCTTTTTGGGGCACAATAACCTATACGCTGGCGACACCTGAAAACTCTGAATATATCCCATCAGGAAACTACTCTGCTGCTGCCTCTTCCTTGGAATTCCATGTATTTACTCTTGTTATACAGAGATGAATAGGCACAACACTACAAACTGTGCTATGAAATAAATTGAAATTAATAATTAATCAGTGACTCAGTAAGGGACTGCTCAGTTAATATAAATAAGCGCAGCGTAGCAGGCACTAACACCACAAATCTTATGAGGCTTAACCTAATTTGTACAGTTAGCTGGGACTGCCTAGCTGGTGCTTGTATTATATCCAGACTATTTTTAAAGAAGTACATCACAAATGTTTAATGAGCAATGCTGCAAAACTTGTCCACCTGTCCATTTCTTGTCTCCTACTTAACCAACAGCTCTTCTGTTGTCATATATGTCTTATTAACCTTAAAGCCTCCTTGAAAACCATAGAAAAGAATGTAGAGATCAAAACAAGTGTGAAAATAGCCATGTGATGTGTGGAAACCATCACAGCCCCTTCAAATCTGCTGATAGCTTAATATTTCCTAGGCATAATAGGTGAAATAATGGTGACAAGCATTAAAGTTCTATTATTTAGCAGATGTCAGGAAGACAGACTCTAAACCTATATTCATTACATTTTTTCATTATTCACACTTATTTAACAGATTTCACATTTATTCTTTATATAACATGGCTGATTTCATTATATGTATGCCCTATGCATACATATTAGGCTATTTGGAATAATACGAAAGTTTGACCAAGAAGGCATAACAGGTGAATAAAGGTGACAAGTATTAAAGTCCTCTCTTCTCCTTTGTTGTGTACTTTTGCAACAATAAGCCATCAATGAATCAAATTGAAATTCTCAGCAGGACGTTTACTGGTCACTGGTCAGCAGGTGAAGTGAGTTCATGTCATTCAAATTCTTCTATTTTTTTTTCTCATATTACCATTAAAGTCGTGCAACGTGTTGCTGTATTTTTTTTTTTTTTTTACATTATTTAAAGAAATAATATAACCACTTGCGAGGAAGAATTTGTGTTATTTACTAATTAATTGCATTGGTAAGCTCCAGTGGGGAGCCCCCCCCCATCCCCCCTCCCGGCTACCAGAGCTCCGTTACCAGAAGTTCCAATCTCTGGTACTGATCATTGATGCAAACAAACAGCGCCGCGAAAGAAGACTGTGAAAGCGGATTTCTTGTTGGTAGCGGCGATCACCGCTCATTGGTAACGATCAATGCAAACTAAAGTGATTCACAGCTTCCGGCTACCACTGGACGTTATGGGCTAGTCAGTAGCCTGCGGCTGCTTGGGTTCCCACTCACATTTCATGGCTATTCTAATTTTTAGAAAATGAAATAACATAAAACACTAGAAACTGCTTTAGTTTAATTAAGGTACTTGTATGTTTTGATTTTTATACCAGGGTATTCATCTCAGTCTGTTCAATCCGAGGCCACACGCAGCTATCGTGTAACTTACTTTTAAACACTAAAAAAATAAAATGACCTTTGTTAACTCTTCTTATGCTCTTAGGCTTTAGTTAAAGGTACTTTGTTAACATTTAACACTTCTTTAGCATTTGAGTAAAACATCATTAATTAATTTTGTATACTGATTTTCCTACAGAACACATAGGACCAACATGATGCTGATGATGGTGACAGTGATGATGTAGATGCTGCTGATGGAGCTGCATGGGCACAGTGCTGTGCCTCCAGCATTCCCAATTACGTGGAGGTGAAGGAGAGATAGAGACAGGAGCACGTCTTGCACAAGCTGGCACTCTCTTCGGTTAGGAGGCAGCTTCATGAAGGAAGCCGATAACCAAAACCCACCCGGTTACCCGGCCTGGCAAGAAATCTCCACCACTAAAATCATGTGGGGGAGAAGGACTGCGTGGATTCCTTCAGCAGAGAAGAAAAGAACATCTGCTTAATGTCAAGCAGGGCATTAAGCAGGTGCCAGGATTATTACTCACACACCCTAGATGGGCCAAAATAAAGTGAGTCAACCTGACAAAACTTGTGAGGTTAAAGTGACTTTGCTACTAATTCAATGGGGGCAGGTTACAAACGTATCTACAGGTAGATGTCTGTTCGTTATGTTATTGTAGGTATCTGTTCGTCATAAGTATTGTAGGTATTTTCGTTATAAGTTGTGTAGGTGTGCTCGTTATAAGTTATTGTAGGTGTTTGTTCGTTATAAGTTATTGTAGATGTCTGTTCGTATATAAATTACTGTTGGTGTGTTCGTTATAAATTATTGTAGGTGTCTGTTTGTATAAGTAATCGAAGGTGTCAGTTATTCGTTATTAGTTATTAAAGGCGTCTCGTTATAAGCTATGGCCCCAAGATTCAGTGGTTCACCGAGGGCAGTAGGCTAGTCCAACAATATTTACATCACACCAAGGCATTAACGCGATGATCTAGACTATTATTATGCCACAGTGATATATGCCTACACAAGGGTGATATTAATAAGGCACTGATGATAAGATAACCGGGCAGGACACGTATGAATGGGTTAAAACTGTATAAATTCAGATTCAACAAGGACATAGGCAAGAAGTAGCTTACCAACAGAGTGGTGAATGAGTGGAATAGGCTCGGCAGTTATGTTGTGTGTGCCAATACAATAGTCACATTAAGATAAAATATAAAAAAGTAGATAAATTCATGGACAGATGTTAGGTGGGGTTAGGTTCACAGGAGCTGCCTTGTACAGACCTACCAACCTCTTGCAGACTCCATACTTTCTTATGTTCTCATGTTTGATCACAGAAACGTATGATCTTGAGGGAAGGAATGGGCCTGAGGTGTGTGTGTGTGTGTGTGTGTGTGAAGGGACTACGAGGAGAGGTGGAGGAGGAGGAGTAGGCCATTTCTCTCAGTGGTTGGCGACATATGGGAGGGAAAGGCGTGAGAGATGATCAAGACGTGAGAGAATACACTGGAATTTGGCGAGATTGACGAAGGTAACGAGATAGCAAAGATGACGTAAGAAGAGAGAGAGAGAGAGAGAGAGAGAGAGAGAGAGAGAGATGACGGTGACAGTATTGATGGTGATGGTGAAGGATTATGGTGAGTGATGGTGGTCCTGGTAATGGTGGCGGTGGTGAGTCAGGAAAAAAATAAAGTAAAAAAAAAATCCTTCATTGTTTTGTTAATGTCAGTGAACGCGTTGCTACCGTTTCGCTCTCTTGGACACGGTGAGAAGAGAGAGAGAGAGAGAGAGAGAGAGAGAGAGAGAGAGAGAGAGAGAGAGAGAGAGAGAGAGAATACTTCTACAATCCTTTCTTCTACCTCTATATGTTTTAAGCGTCGTAGACTAAACGTTACAATCATAGGAATCACATGCACACATATTTTGAATAGTAAAGTAACAATGGGCATTAAAAACACACACACACACACGCACGCACAAACAATACAGAACGTGACCGGGAACCTAAAAAAAAAGTTTGGGTAATATTCACACGAATCGAACAACCTTTTTTTTTTTTTACCGATATCATTGCTCTGCTTTCCCAGTCACCCCGCGGCACGCACAGAAAGTCAGCCCCAAATCGTAACCTGAACCCAGAATTTGAAGTAGGCTATTATGCAAATTAGTCTAGATGTTAGATTATATTCTTAGGATCAGCGTCTGTTTAATCTTGTTTTCCCTCTCTCCTGTCTCTCATTCATTACTTGGCTGATAATAATTTTGGACGCAGCAGTACATAACATCATAATCGTGAAGTATTATGAAAATTAGTCTAAATATAATCCCGTTACAAGCAACAGCATTGTCCATTTCATCTTGTTCTCCCTCGTTCTCTCTGTATGTCGTTCATGGGCAGCCTCACCCTAAATTTGAACGCTACTGTACATATATCATAATCGTGAAGTAATGAATAATAGCGTAGAAATTAGCCTGTTACAATTAGCAGCATCGTCCATTTCATCTTGTTCTTGTTCATCTTGATCTCGTTTTCTGTCGTTCATGTGTTGACAGATGATAGTTTTGGACACAACTGTACGTCATAATGGTGGAAGAATCTCATCACGCGAATCTGAGTCATGTTTGTGTTTACAGTCCATCTCGGCGGCTGTCTTATCAGTCCCAGACGGATCCAAACAGTTTAGGGAAAAGGGGGGGGGGGGCTCGGGGGATGCTTCCTGTATGGTGACTAATGCCAGCCAGGGATATCAGTAAGTTATGAAACCCCCCGAATGTGTTTTATTAATTTCTCCTCACTGTTAAGAGAGTTCGGTTTTCGTGTTTTTGAACTGTTTTATTCGTGTGTGTGTGTGTGTGTGTGTGTGTGTGTGTGTGTGTGTCAGTTATAAGCACCCGTTCCACTTAGTATGCAAATCAAGGGAAAAAAAAAAGGAAATAATTGACAGTGGGAGTTACGAGTAAGGAGTGCAGTGCGAGACGAGTGCGAAGAGAAAACTACAAAATATAAATGAAAAGAAGAAAGGAAGCAAATAATCATCGACTGAGGAAAAACAACAACGAAGAAATAGAAAAAAAAACAAATATCGAAAGAAAGAAAGACACACAAATATCAAAAGAAATAGAGAAAGAATAGAAGAAATAGAAGAATAGAAATAGAAAGAATAAATACAAAGAAGAAATAGAAAGAAGAAATAGAAAGAATAAAAGAAATAGAGAAACATAAATATCAAAAGAAATGAAAAGTATACCTGAACTTCTTGGCTACCTTTACACAATTCTCCATCTCTTACCTTTTCTTTATTTAGCCTACTTCAAACTCCTTATCCAGTCCCTCTAGTATCACCCAGTAACAGAATTTCTTGTCTAACTTTACATAATCCTCTACCTTTTACATTTTCTTTATTTACCCTACTTCCAACTCCTAATCCAGTTTCTTTAATATCAACCACTATCACATTTCTCTTTCTCCTCATATAACAAATCACTGTAGTTCCAGATTGCTGACACTGAGTTATACCAATGGTCAACTTCATTCATCTTTCATTATCTCGCAGTCATGGGGGTTAACAGACTACATATATACCTATTTTACCTTTATTATACAGTCACAAAGTAAAGACGTCATACCTATTGCAACATCATCATAATACGAGTTACACACACACGGTACAAACAAGGGCGTGTGTCTTCGTGTAACCTCACCGCACAAACTCATGATAGGGTACCAGGCTCATCGTATACTAAGCTGGAGTGTTATCGAAGTCACACACACATACGGTACAATGAGCGGCGTGTATCCTTGTGTGACATCATCGTAGAGATACATAATGGTACTAGAGTTGTCGTGTAACAAATTGGAATGCTTTCATCGTCACATACGGTACAAACGACGTTGAAGCTGTTACATCGTTATCGTACAATCGTATACCAAGCTATCATTATATTCTCGTATGGTACAAACGACGTCGTATAGCTGTTACATTATCGTACAGTCACATATAATGATCATCGCATACCAAACTGTCATTATATTCACGCATGGTATACAAATGACATCGTGGGTTTTACAGCATTATCGTAGTTATCGCACGCATGGTAGAAACGACGTCGTATAGCTGTCACATTATCGTACAATCACAAATCATATACCAAACTAGAGCAACATCATATACACCCACGGTACAAGCGACGTCTTAGCTGTTACACCACCATCGTCCACTCACACGTAAGCGTCTACCTCATCTAACATTGGCACTACAACAACAATACAGGAAAAAATATATATCATTACGTGGTTACAATGCCTATGCACGCGTGGCCCTCACACCAGCGAACGGTCAGTATATAACAGTGTCAGTTGCGCAGAGTGTTCGCTAATTAGTCACCCGAACTCATGGAAACTTTTTATTATCGTGCCATAAAATGTTACATGAGTTCCTGCAGTGTGGAGAATGGTGGAAGGAACGAGGAACACGGACGGAGAGGAGATGTGAGACGAGACACTGATAGGGAATAAATACAGAAAGAGACACTGGCGGAATAGAAATATGAGAGAAACGCTGACGGAGAGAAAGTATAAGAAAAACATTGACGGTGGAGAAATGGAAGACAAAACATGACGGAGAAGAAATATATAAGACGAAGACAGTTAGAAAAGGAACAGAGAAGACAAATACAGTTAAAAAAGAAATATAGAAGACATATACAGTTAGAAAAGGAACATAGAAGACAAATACAGTTAGAAAAGGAACATAGAAGACAAATACAGTTAGAAAAGGAACATAGAAGAAAAATACAGTTAGAAAAGGAACATAGAAGACAATTACAGTTAGAAAAGAAATATATAAGACGAAGACAGTTAGTAAAGGAACATAGAAACACATACAGTTAGAAAAGGAACAGAGAAGACAAATACAGTTAGAAAAGGAACATAGAAGACAAATACAGTTAGAAAAGGAACATAGAAGACAATTACAGTTAGAAAAGGAACATAGAAGACAAATACAGTTAGAAAAGGAACATAGAAGACAATTACAGTTAGAAAAGGAACATAGAAGACAAATACAGTTAGAAAAGGAACATAGAAGACAAATACAGTTAGAAAAGGAACATAGAAGACAAATACAGTTAGAAAAGGAACATAGAAGACAAATACAGTTAGAAAAGGAACATAGAAGACAAATACAGTTAGAAAAGGAACATAGAAGACAAATACAGTTAGAAAAGGAACATAGAAGACAAATACAGTTAGAAAAGGAACATAGAAGACAATTACAGTTAGAAAAGAAACATAGAAGACAAATACAGTTAGAAAAGGAACATAGAAGACAAATACAGTTAGAAAAGGAACATAGAAGACAATTACAGTTAGAAAAGAAATATATAAGACGAAGACAGTTAGAAAAGGAACATAGAAACACATACAGTTAGAAAAGGAACATAGAAGACAAATACAGTTAGAAAAGAAATACAGAAGGACGAATATAGTTAGAAAAGAAATACAGAAGGCGAAGAAGTGAGGAAATAAATATGTAAGACGAAGAGAGTTAGAAAAGCATGAACCTAAAAATTCAGAACAGGAACAGTGACTCGAGATTATACTGAACAAAAGATAGGCAAGACACTGACAAGATAAGAATGAATAAATATGAGAAAAAATATGTTTCGTATTTAAGACTATAGGAAAAAGCTAGAAAAGAAGAAACATTGACTGAAAACAAGAATATAGAACTTACAAATGATAATTACTCACAAAATAAGACGAAAATAGTTAGAAATTAAACACTGATTCAAAATTAAGATAAAAAAACGAGATCATTAAATACAAAAAAAAAGAGGGGTGGAATGTTATTATATAGTCTCTGGTTTATGTAAAATATAATAATTAGATTTTTTTTTTATGTATCATTTTCGTGGCTCCCCAGAGAGGTGCAATAACACAGTATACTTCTGCACACCTGGATGAGTCTATGTGTACTGGAATGCTCGTCCCTTAACCTACGATACCCAAGTCTCTCGTGGCCTTGTGTATGCCTATGCTACCTACGAATGTGTGTATGTATGTTTGTATGTACAGGTGTAACGACTACGGTATGCACACGAAATTACACGTGACGGCCAGGTGTTGTGTTGCTCTGAATGAAGGAAAGAAAAAAATAATCCGATGCTTTCACTTACCACAAGATAAGAGCTTCACAATAATAATATGCACAGTAAAAGATGGAAATAAAATAATGACAATAAAAGATGCTCAATAAAACATGACAAAAATGATAACAGAAGGAAATAATAAACACAACATTTCAGGTGATCCAATTCGGGAGGTTTCATTACAGTTTACACGAAACGACAAACACAGGAACTTTAATAAGGGTTGTGAGGGTGGAGGGGATCCGTATCGTCATGATGAGAACTTAACAATCTCACAGGTGATTATGTTTTCCTCTCTTACTCTGCATTAGGCACAAGAAAGTTATCACAGTCTGGTGAATAAGGACTTAATTCTCATTTACTCATAGGCGTAGTTCACCCTTCGCCTATCATCACATTTACCGCTTGCTTTTGCCTTTCCCTGTTAGCTTCTTCCAAAAGCCTATCTTCTTCTCCTCCTTCGGCGCCTCCTTCGTCTCCTTGGCCTCGATCAGGTCCTCCTTGCTGGCAGCCTTGCTAAGGGACTCTCTGGAAGGCGAGCCATTACCGGAGTCATCGTCATTTAGTACCCCGGATGAGGTGTCTCTGTTCTTGTTGTTGTTGTTCATGAAGTCCCGGTAGCCGAGGAAGCCCTTGCGCTCCTTCTTGTCCTTGTCCTTCCCCGACTCGTCCTTCAGCATGTCGAGGAAGTTGTGTTCTGATTTGGACAGTCGGCTTTTGGAGATCGTCAGGTTGCGGATGTTGATGTTGTTCTTTTTCTCCGGCTCCATGCGGTTCGGGTCTTGCTGGAACTCTCCCGGGTCTTCCACGAACGCCTGCTGGAGGTCTCGCATCATCTTTTTGCGGATCGTTTTCTTCATGGACAAGTGGCGTTCGATGTGGCGGATGTCCTTTTCGAAGTCCTCCTTGCGGCTCGAACGCTCGGACGAACGATCATTGTCATCCTTCTTCTTCTTGCTATCGTCCTGGTTCTGGTTTTGGTTCTCCTTTCCATAGTTCTCTTTCCCCTGGTTCTCCTTTCCTTGCATCTTCTTCTTCTTCCTCCTGGACGCGCTGCCGGTGCCTGGGTCATCGTCCTCGTTCAGGTAGTCGAAGTATTTGCTGATGTTGGCTCCTTCGTCCTCGCTGGAGTCCACGCTCACCGCCGAGTCGCTGCCGGGGTTCTTTTGCTCCGCCGCCACCTTCGCCGACACCTGCGGAAAGGAGACGATGATAGGGGATGATGTATTGAGGTGGTGGGAAGAAGGGTAGTGTGTGGGAGGTGTAGAAGGCTTACTGTACTGGGGGGGTTGTTTGTGGGAGGGAGATGATGATAGGGGATGATGGGTTGAGGTGGTGGTGAGGAGGTTATTGTGAGGGGGGTGTAGAAGGCTTACTGTACTGGGGGGAGGGGTTGTGGGAGGGAGATGATGATAGGGGATGATAGGGGAAGATGTGTTGAGGTGGTGGTGAGGAGGGTAGTATGGGGAGGTGTAGAAGCTTACCGTACTAGGGGGGGGGGATGATGTATTGAGGTGGTGGTGAGGAGGTTATTGTGAGGGGGGTGTAGAAGGCTTACTGTACTGGGGGGGGGGTTGTTTGTGGGAGGGAGATGATGATAGGGGATGACAGGTTGAGGTGGTGGGGAGAAGGATAGTGTAAGGGAAGTTGTAGAAAGCTTACTGTACTGGGGGGAAGATGATGGTAGGGGATGATGTATTGAGGTAGTGGTGAGGAAGGTAGTGTGGGGGAGGTGTAGAAGGCTTACTGTACTGGGGGTGGGGGTTGTGGGAGGGAGATGATGATAGGGGATGATAGGGGATGATGTGTTGAGGTGGTGGGGAGAAGGTTAGTGTAAGGGAAGTTGTAGAAAGCTTACTGTACTGGGGGGGGGGGGGTTGTGGGAGGGAGATGATGGTAGGGGATGATGCATTGAGGTGGTGGTGAGGAAGGTAGTGTGGGGGAGGTGTAGAAGGCTTACTGTACTGGTGGGGGGTTGTTTGTGGGAGGGAGATGATGATAGGGGATGATAGGGGATGACAGGTTGAGGTGGTGGGGAGAAGGGTAGTGTGGGGAAGATGTAGAAGGTTTACTGTATTGGGGGGGAGTTGTGGGAGGGAGGTGATGGACTGGACTGCTACTTACCACTGCAATAACAACTGGACTGCTACATACCACTACTATAACAACTTCTACAGCTACTACACTCGTTATATATGATTGCCTGCACTTTGATAACTTTTTTTTAACCAAGGCAGAATCAGAGGCTGTTCGTCCATTCAGTTCTCCAGCTGTCGAGTTCTATTTTCCCTTTATTTAGTTGTCTCTTTATCTCCACTTCTTTGTCTCCCTTTCTATATTTAATCGCTGTCTTTCTCCTTTATTTCTTTATTATCTTCTCTGTGATATTTTTTTTTAACCAGGAAGAAACGAAAAGAAAGAGAAATATAAACAGAAAGAGAAGAAAGGGAAAAAAATCGCTAAACTAATAAAACGAGCGAAAAAAATAGAAATCGAAAGAAAAGAAAGGGAAAAAAATCGCTAACCTAATAAAAAGAGGGAAAAAAATAGAAATCGAAAGAAAAGAAAGGGAAAAAAATCGCTAAACTAATAAAACGAGCGAAAAAAATCGAAATCGAAAGAAAAGAAAGGGAAAAAAATTGCCTAACTAATAAAACGAGCGGAAAAAATATAAATCGAAAGAAAAGAAAGGAAAAAAAATCGCTAAACTAATAAAAAGAGCGAAAAAAATAGAAATCGAAAAAAAGAAAGGAAAAAATATACTACCAAAAATAAAAAAAATAAAAAATAAATAAAAAAACAATCAAAACAGTGACATGATCTTTACTATCGTTTTTATTGCTTCTTTGTCGCCCTTCCTTTATTTTATCGCTGTTTTTCTCCTCTCCTTACTATTTTCTCTTTTATCTCTTTCTTTAGACCATCACACAGTTTGATCTGCCACGATGCTTGTTTATTTTTCTATCTGTTCCCTTTATCTCCACGTCTATGTTCCCCTTACTCTTTTTTATCGCCTTCTTTCTCCTCTCTCTCCTTGTCATTCTCTCTGTGATCTCCTTTTGCTTAGACGATTTCACAGTTGGTCTGCCATGATGCTTGTTTATTTTTCTATCTTCTCTTTATCTCCACGTCTATTTCCCCCTTACTCTCTTTCATCGCCTTCTTTCTCCTCTCTTTCTTAATTATTCTCCTTTTGATTTTTTGTTTAGACGATTTCACAGTTTGACCTTTCCTCTCTATCTCCACTTCTTTGTCTCCTTTCCTTTCTTTTAATCGCTTTCTTTCTCCTCTCATTCCTTATTTTCTCTTTGATTTATTTTTGTTTAGAGTTGAGACCATCCCATCCACAATGTGTTCCTCCATGATGCTTGTTTATCTCGCTATCTGTTTTCTTTATCTCCACGTCTTTGTCTCCCTTTCTTTCTTTTTTTGCTGTCTTTCTCCTTTCTTTCATTATTATTTTCCTTGTGATTTCTTTTTGTTTAGACCATCCCATCCAGAGTTTGTTCCTCCATGATGCTTCTTTATCTCGCTATATGTTTTCTTTATCTCCCTTCCTTTCTTTTACTGCTGTCTTTCTCCTTTCTTTCATTATTATTTTCCTTGTGATTTCTTTTTGTTGAGACCATCCTATCCACAGTTTGTTCCTCCATGATGGTTGTTTATCTCGCCATCTGTTCCGCTGTCTTGCTGTCTACTCTTCTTTCAAATTGCTCACGTCACAACTCTCCCCTCCATGACACACTTTCTGCTCACTCTAATTCCTGTTTTGTTCGAGTTTTATGATATTGTCTTAAAACCAGTACTTTCATTCTCTTATACTTTCACTCCTTTTACTTTTAGGAGTCGAGTATTGCCAGTCTGTCTGTGTGAAGGAAAGGCGATTTAAATGGGCTGTTCTGTATATATCTCTTTTATAAATGTCTTCTTTTTTTAATTTCCTTCCTTTCTTTCTCTTTTTCACATCATCCCTTACGCCTTTCAATCTTCCTCTTGAGTTGCTCTGAAGTGAAATTGATATCCTTTGGGCTTTTCTGAAACTGTCTTCTTTATAAATGTTGTCTTTTTTCCTTTGCTTCACTTCCCCTCCTCCCCTTTCCCTACTTCCTCTCCTTCGCGTCCTCCTTTACTCCTTTCAATCTTCCTCTTCTTAAGTTGCTCTGAAGTGAAATTGATATCCTTTGGGCTTTTCTGAAACTGTCTTCTTTATAAATTTTGTCTTTTTATCCTCTTCTACACTTCTCCTCCTCCCCTTTCCCTACTTCCTCTACCTCGCGTCATCCTTTATTATTTCAATCTTCCTTTTCTTAAGCTTCTCCGGAGTGAAATTAATATCTTTTGGGCTTTTTCTGAAACTGTCTTCTTTATAAATGTTGTCTTTTTTCCTTTACTCCACCTCCCCTCCTCCTCTTCCCCTACATCCTCTACTTTCAATCTTCCTTTTCTTAAGTTGCTCTGAAGTGAAATTGATATCCTTTCTGAAACTGTTTCCTTTATAATTTTCGCCTTTTTTCTCTTTTCTCCACCTCCCCCTTCCCTTCCCCTTTCCCCTCCCTTTTTCCCTTCCCCTTCCCCCTCCCTTTCCCCCTCCCCCTTCCCCTTCACACTATCCATTACTCCTCTCGTTCTTCCCTTGTTCCGTTTCTTTATCTCCTCTTTACTCTTCTCCTAACCTCTGGAATGAATGAATAATATAAAAGGAAATGAAGAGGAGAAATAAATGTAAGAAGAAATGGATGACGGAAACGAAGAGGAAAAAAGAGAAAATTTGAATAGAAACTTTTATGATATATTCTGTCTTAATTAACCAGAAAGAAAGCGATTGGTGAAGGAGGGGCGATAAGAAAAACGTGGAGATAGAAAAAAGCCGTGAAAAAGCGAAAAGAGAGAAAAGAGAAAACGATAAGGAAAGGAAGGAGATAGAAAGTGGTACAAGAAAAGAAAGGTGACAAAGAAGAGGAGATAAGGAGACGAGTAAAATTCGAAAAGAAGAGAAAATAAATAAAGATAGAAATCGAAAGGAATAAAGAGAAGAAAGATTACCCATTTTTTATCTTGTCAATTTAAACAGTAAGAAAGGAGAAAGAAAACGATAGATGAAAGAGACAAAGAAAAGAGAAATCATAAGAAATGCAGACAGGAAAAAAATACACCAAAATTGAGAAATAGACGAAAAGAGAAACTGACATCGAAAGAAGAAAGAGAATAAACTTGAACCAATGAAAAAAAACCGAGAAGAAAATTGAAATCGAAAGAAAATAAGAGAATAAACTTGAACCAATGAAAAAAAACGAGAAGAAAATTGAAATCGAAAGAAAAGAAAGAAAAAAGGATATATCTGAATTATTGTTGAGATAAAGAAAATATATAAAACGAGAAGGAAGGATTAACTCCTTGGATGCGGATTTCCTACAAGAAGACATCACCAAGCTACAGGAGTGGAACAAAAAGTGGCTGCTCCAATTTAGTGAAGAAAAATGTGAGGTCATGCATCTTGGGAGGGGAAATCCTGCATACCAATACCACATGGGAAACACTCCACTACCCACCACAGAGGCACAGAAAGACCTGGGAGCATAAATTACCAGGCTACCAGTGAAGGCGAAATCCGTGCCAATCGCAGCGGACGGGTTAAAAGAATGAAACTAATTTGAAAAGAAAAGGAAAAAAACACATAAAAAACAAAAGTCGAAAGAAAAGGAGAGAGAGAGAGAAAAAAAAAAAAACATCCTCCCACCTGGTCGATATCGGTGTGCAGGGCGCGGCGTCGGGCCCTGGGGGAGCAGGTGAACACATCCAGCACGTGGGGAATGTTACGCTCCATGATGTAGGTGAAGGGGAGCGGGGGGCGGAGGGGGGTCACCTGGGCACACCTGGGAGGGTCACGGAGGGGTCAGCTGAGGTCACGGAGCGGCGCTGTGATCTGTAATAGGGGATGTTTTGTTAGTTTTGTGATTTATATGTTTGTCTTTTATTATTATTTTTTGTTTTGTTTATTCTTATTTTTGTTTTTTATTTATCTATTTATTTATTTTCGCCTTTATTTAATGTCTTGTTTTTATTTCTTATATTTTTATTTTATTTTATCATCTTTATTTTTATTTATTTTGTTTATTTCTATTGTTCTTTTTATTTATTGTTTTATTTACAGTTATTTATTTTCTATTCTATATTTATTTGTTTATCTATTTGTATTTTTTTATCTCTCGGTTTATTCTAAGAGGATGTACAGAGTAAGGCCTTGTTGGTGGTTTCTTTCATTGTCTGTCTGTCACTGTATAGCCTTGACCTCCTCCTCCTTCCCTTCCTCTCAGCCCCTTCCTCATCCCTCTTCTCTGCATTCATTATCCTCGTCCTCTACCTTTCTCCTATTCATCTTGCGCTTCCTCCTCCTCCTCCTCCTTTTCCTCTTCCTTTCTCCACCCTTAGTTCTGTCTTCTATTCCTCTTATGTCATCTCCTTGCTTTAATCATCGCTTTCTCTTCTCTTCCTCTCTATTGTAGGTCTAAATATGCTCTGTCTTCTGTCACTTATGTTCCTTCTTCTTACTTTTATCATTTCTTCCCTTCCTCTTTTTCTCCTCATCTCTATTACTCTACTTAAATAATGCCACTAGTACAAGATTTATAGACACATCACTATAAATAAAGGTGAATAGACATGACTCCACCACAAACATAAACAATCTATTTCTACCTCTATCATCATCTCTTCCTCTTCTCCTCATCTCTATTACCTTACTTCAGATATTCCCACAAGCACAAGATTTATAGACACATCACTATAGATAAAGGTGAACAGGTAGGACTCCACCACTAATATAAACAATCTATCTCTATCTTTATCTCTCTAATCTTCCTCTTCTCCCCCTCATCTATATTTCCTTACTTAAATATTGCCACAGGTACAGGATTTATAGACACATCACTATAAACACTCTATCTTCATCTCTCTTCTCTTCCTCTTCTCCTCCTCATCTCTATTACCTTACTTAACTAATGCCACGTGTACAAGATTTAGAGACACATCACTATAAACATCAATCTCTCTCTGCCCATGACAAGATTTATTTAAGTTTCTTGCATCACTCCTACAAGCTTGATTTCCTTGATTTGTTTGCTCGCAGACTTGGCAACACTGGGCATAATGGCAGCACAAGCAACATGGCCGCCGGGAGGTGACTCAATGCAGCGGGCGACGGACGGACCTTGCCACGGCGATATTTGCATCCGCGTGTGGGAGGTAAGATTGTTTTTGTCTCTGTTTTGTGCATTCTTTCTCTCTCTCTCTCTCTCTCTCTCTCTTGTAGTTTTTATTTGTTTTTTTCTTTTTGTGTATAATTCAGCTATTTGTCTGTTTCTCTCTCTCTCTCTCTCTCTCTCTCTCTCTCTCTCTCTCTCTCTCTGTGCTCTTTTTTCTTTGTTTTGATATTGTTGAGGATAATTCACCTATTTGTATAGTTTCCGTATTCTCAGAAGCTTTCGACTCTCAGAATAGCTAATTACCCAAAGCCACAATGTAG